>NC_138725.1:41737450-42131674 GCF_965113295.1 Leuciscus leuciscus | reverse complement strand
AGCAAAAGAAAGTAATGTGCCATGATTTATATGCATGTGCATTGTGTTTTGCTGCATAACGCAATGTTGAAGCACTGTGCAAGTAAGCAGCAAGAAATGGATCAATATTCAGGACTGACTTCCTGTTGTTTCTTTTCTCTTAAGTGTTGCAGCCGTATTGTTCCCCTCCCTCCTCTTCTCGCCCTCTCTCGTTGATATATTGCAGTGTGACTCATGTATGACAGACTCAAGGATACAGGGCAGTTCTGCAGAACAGCTCAATAGGGATTGCAAATTCAAACTCCAGCATTCCACATTTATTGTGTGTGTGTGTGTGTGTGTGTGTTGGTTTCTCAATGTGAGGGTGCAAAGGGAACTTTTGGTACTAAGTTTTACCAAGTCATTTGTAATTACACCAAAAAAATGATCAGAGTGATGTCTGGTGGTAGGCAGCTGCTTGCAAATGCTAAATGAAGAATTTGTGTGAATTTGTGCACATGCTCAATGAAGAACGTCTGTGTGTCTGTTCTTGGTTAAACTGGCCATGTTGGTGATGTATCACATCACATTATATATAATTTCCAGGGATATTGACATTTCTAAATCAATAATCGTGACACTGTTATTGATATCAACTACTAATATTTTGGTATCGTCTAACCCCTTCTCACAAACCCATCTTCCTTACACTGACAGGGTCTGATAACAACATCATCCCAGACGCTGTAAAAGAAACGATAACCTACAGTGGACAAAGATGATGAGTGCTGTTTTTCATCCTCCCAGCCCATTACAGTGAGGCTGCTCGCGCCCAAGCCCATTAAAAACAACCCAACCACATTATCAGCTCAGTCAGGGAGAGCACCTTAGCTGCGATAAGAAGGTTAAGCCATTAACCACTCTTCTGCACTTCAACCAGGGGACGTTTACTACCCACGGCCCAAACCACTAAGAGTGCCAGTCTGGTCAATATGAAATGTACAGGTGAATTGCACAAAATTAGACAGTCATATTTTGTATTATAATAATACAAAGTATGAATAATTACATTTATGCTGAATTTAATAAACAAACAAAAAATAAAGAAGTTTTTCTTCACACTACAGTAAAAAACATAAATGTCCTAAAAATTAATTTTGACAGACAGACAGACAGATAGACAGTAAGTATACATATTATAATCATACAATTTATTTGATTTTGGATAAAAATAGGACTGTGACATTCATCCATATAGCGTCACAGTGGGCACACAATGTCACTAGGGCGATTCTGTTAAGACTAGGGGACATTTGAATCAATATGAGAGAACACTCTTTCCATAGTCAAAATTAGCCAGAGGGTGAGTTTTTACAGTAAAGACGAGACATTATTTCAAGGACAAAACTAACATATTTCCTCTTGGTTTATTGAGACAAACAAGGCCAAACCGAATCATTCACTATCAGCTGGAGCAACGCCAGGCGTTTTCAGAGTGCCATTTGACTTCTTTTCATGCCTTTAAAGATGAAAACAAAAGACTTGGACAAAAATCAATAGAACGCACGTTGCCTTCGACAGTTGTGTTATCCATTGCCGTTTCGTGAACATACAGTAAATGCCCTCACCTGAATATCTTCACTGGCTTTTTTCCGTATTGGCCACGCTTAGTCTGCTATAATCATTAACTCTCAAACAGTCAAATAGGTCAGAGAAACACATTCCCTGATGCGGGCCACCTCTCTACCATACACGGCTAATGCTAATCTGTCCCAACCAATGTCTTCCCCTTACACGCAATACAGGCAGATTTCATCCTTCGCAACCACCCATAAACGCGTTTATCCTGTCCAGTACAGTGACAAACGGTGGTGTGTTTCCGAGCGTGAACTGAAGTGCTGACCTCTGCAGTGTTGAGGGAGGAGCAGCCCTGTCGGAGGGCATTTATACCTCGGCTTCCAGTGACTGGCTCAGCCAGGGGGCCCATGTTTGAGGATAAGCCACAGTGGGAGGGCTTCAGCCGATCTCTGGGCCGGTTTAAGAACACATGTTCTGGTGCACACTGAAACAGGACGATAACGGAAGTTTCATTTTCAGTGGCAATAAAAGTGCCAAAGATCATTTTGAAACACATAAATTAGCAACAGTGTGGCCGAGGACACAACAAAAGCTCATGGGCAGCTGTTACACGCTGTTTGGTAAGATGGAAGCATCAGGGAAAGAAACTTAGACAAAAAGGGGAAAAATAAAAATATTTACACTACAGTTTTAAAAGTCTGGGAAAAGAGCATTTACATTTTTTTTTTTTTTTTTTTTTAAATAAACTTAATTCAGCAAGGATGCATAAATTGATCAAAAATGATGACGGTAAGACATTTATAGTGTTACAAAATAAGTTCAAAAAGTTCAAACTTTTGAACTTTCTATTCATCAAAATAACCTATTCATCAAAAAAATAAATTGCAGTTTCCATACAAATATATTTCAACATTGATAAGAAATTTTTCTTGAGCACCAAATCAGCATGACACTGAAGACTGGAGTAATACATAAAACATATATAATATATTTAAAAAAATGATATTGTTAATCATAATAGTAATATAAATATTAATAGTAAAAATAATAATAATAATAATAATAATAATAATAATAAATGATAATATACATATAAACAATAATCATTTCATAATATAATATTTCTGATTAAATAAACACAGCCTTGTTGCAACTTCTTTTAAAAACATTAAAAAACCTCACTAACCTCAAACTTTTGAGCAGTAGTGCATACATTTATTGTATATTTTGGCTAATTTTACAATTCTTATAGCTGGAAATCAGAGTGCACTACAGCCCAATTTTATACAATGTTAAAAACATTCCACAGAATTCCACCCAAAATAAGTGAAAAAAGAGAAAGATTTAATGCA
Source organism: Leuciscus leuciscus (assembly GCF_965113295.1). Taxonomy (NCBI): domain Eukaryota; kingdom Metazoa; phylum Chordata; class Actinopteri; order Cypriniformes; family Leuciscidae; genus Leuciscus; species Leuciscus leuciscus. Next base: position 42,128,786 of record NC_138725.1, on the reverse strand, counting down.
GTTTCTGTTAGATCAGTACAGACCGTACTGCAGAGGTCACAAGCTCTGCTCTGTTATGCGGTATAGTAATTATACTGAGGAGGGAGTGGAGAGCAGTTCACGACAAAAGAGAGGAATGAAAGCGAGAGGAGATGGGAGGGGGGGCTTGGATTTCCCGTCCCGACACTCCAGGACTCGCAAAGCCGAATCACAAGTTTCCCTAATGAGAGGGGAGCGGGACCAACAGTGGAAGACAGAGCAAGACCAGCCTGCCAAATCACCATAACAACCAGTGTGACCCATAATGCACCTCACCACAGCTTCGAGCCCTGAGGCTGGAAATCCTGAGGTAACACACCAGCTACTCTTAATGACATTCTGCTGTCACCACAAACCGGGGCAGTCCTGTGACAACTGCCAAAATACACCACTGGAAGGACAAAGCAAAACAAAGTTCACTGTGGTTATTGTAACTGTGGTGGAAAATGGACTCTTATTCTAACCCCCAGCCCTCGGTGTCCCACAAACTGCAGGATAAAAGAGTCAGGGGCACAGCAGGGGGGATTTTCAGGGAGACCTGGCAGCCTTGGATGGTGTAAACTCATTCTCTATGTAAACACGCGCTGTATACTGAAAACATTTCTAATGTGGAAATCAAATGTGTTATTCATAAGACCAAGGAGTAGAACACAAAGCATTGCTAAAACACTGAATTACTGCAGTTCCTTGAGTCTTACAGCTGTACAGGAACTTCAGGAAGTAGATGGCAATAATCTGACTTCCAAATTCCCCTGATCAGTTCAGGTTACACAAACTCCAGCATTTATTACATGATTTCCCCTCGAAAACCTCAAACAAAACAAAACAGCAGCAGCAACCTGAGGCTTTCCTGGATCTACACATATGGAGCAAGTGTGTAACAACAGAAAAACAGCCTTACAGATTATAATCAATGCATCTGTGAGCAATGTGTGGGGCTCCTGGTTTCCTTGTAAAAGAAAAAAATTAAAAAATATAAAAGAAAAGATAAAATAAAATAAAAATGTCACCTCTCAATTCAGTTCAACATAACTGAGAGGTGACATGTCTGTTTGTTAATATTCAGCTGGATGATGACGGCGAGTCTGGATCACAGATTATCACTAATCTTCACAGATCATTATCCTCTATGGGGGCTGGGCTCTGCACCGCATCCGAGCGGAAAATGTCAAACCTGCAGAGAGGTGAACAGCTAACCAGGAGGTCAGAGCAATGTGTCTCCAGATGTTCCTTCATTCGAAAGAGATTATGTCTTCCCTGTTCCACAGAGTGGGGACCCTACAAAAAACTGCTTTTGCATCAAGTCACATTTAGTTGTATAGTGTTTGTATGGTGCCAACACCATGGGACTTTAATTTATACAAGAGTACTGAACAACTACCATATACAAATACCATTGTGTTCACAAGGTGCATGTCCAAAAAAAAAAAAAAAGTAATACCATGCAAGTGCATTACAAGTGTGGCTTTGCCCATGTCCTATAGAATGCAACATTAGCATATGAGCATCAAGTTTTATTCATCACTACTTTCTATGCAGGAAGTATGCTGATATGTTGAGTTTTGATACATAGTCATTGCTAAAACAGACTTTAGCTGCTCCAAAGCCGTTTACTGGGCTTGGCTCACTCACACTGCTGCGCCTCAATCCTAATACTACATCATGACCCACTTTCATCACGCTGCTACAGCATCCAGCCAGCCGCCCCCACAGCCAGGCCTGGGAAGCGCACCACAAGCAGCCAGACAGCACCAGATGAGCCCAGAGCATCGGCAGCGCTCAGCGAGCGCATCATGACACCAGCAGGGGACCTGCAGCTGGGAGCCCCAGACAGAAGCAGCGGAGCGCTGAACGTTCACCTGCCTCCAGCACCACACGATGTTAGGCAATCTCAGCAGAGTCAGCACTCAGAGATGGCTCTGTTGGAGAACTGAGGCTGGAACAAATACACAGAATTGAAAATGGGTATAACGGGGGCGAGACAAAGCAAGAATTGGGTCACTGCGGAGAATGGTACAAAACAAAATGAAGTGGGGTATGACTTGCAGGGCTGTAATCAGGGTCTCTCTTTGCTAAATTTGCCAAAAGATGCAGGCTTTCTAAGCTCTTGCAAAGTCTTCAGTATGAACACTGTAATCAATGCATCTACGACCAATTTATGGGACAAAAAAACAACAACAAAAAACAATGATTGCAATTGTGTCAAAATAGCAGGCCAAAATTCTCACAACTTATTGAAACCATTTGAAAACAAAATTTGTAGTACCCATCGATATGGTGGCAGATTTATGACCCGACACGTGGGCACAGTAATCAGACAACTGCATCACTAATCATGACATTTATATTTGACAACACTGACGTCTCTCACCTAGTTTGTTTCGGCTAAATATTGGTAAGAAAAACTCTATAGTTATGTAATAAGCTCAAGGAGAATCAAACACTCCACTGATGTCCATTAAAGCCCTTCCAGCTGTGAGAAGAGCCCTCTCTGACAGGGAGGAAAGTGCTACATCAGTACAGGGTCTGCTGTCTTTTGTCTATTGTTTAAGGCCTGATCCCTCGACCCTGCCATTTGTCAGCCCCTCCTTTGTGTCTCTCCGCCCACCCCAGTCCAGTGAGCCTGGGGTTAGCATGCGGTCTTTCAATAACTGTCCTGTCCCTTACAGCTGGATCCACTCAGTGGAATTGCAGGAAAGGGGGAGATGCTATAATCCCTGGAAATCAAGCATAAACAGGAGTCACCCCTCCCCAGAAGCCCTTTCACCTCCAGAAAACATCCCCCAGTGCTGCAATGAAACCATCCCCCTGTGTCCTGATCCAAGAAGGTGAATTGGTTGTGACTTTTGGCAGGCCAAATCAGCATTGATTTCCCATTGATCTGAACTGGTGGACTGTAATGAGTCACCCATGCTCAATAAATCACAGATGCATACGTCGTGTCTCAAAACCTACTGAGGTTCCTACCTAGAAAACATTTTTTGCCATCATAGGCAGCTCCTGATACAAAGCCTATCTTAGATTCTTAGTATGGCCTTGGGCTGTTTACATCTAGCCACTTCATGCATTTTCTGTGATCGGATAGCTATCCGATCGTGAAGAGACCAGGTGTAAATGCCCTCCGAAACGCATTCGAGACGGATTTTAATCCGATCGCTCAAACCACTTCAGGAGGAGGTCTGGGCCACATTCCAGACGAAACTGGACAAGTGTAAATGCATCTGGTTGTTGAAACCACATATGTAAATTTTACTACTCCCAAAAATGCAAAAAAAAATAAACATGTGAGAGCGTGTTATAGGCTATATGTCATGTTATAGCCAGATATGATGATGCTACTGCAACACACATCGCCGCAGATGAGCATCTGTTCATCAAGCCAACACGCAAACTATCGCAAATAAAAGTGAAAGTAAGTCGCAGACGCTTAACACACAATCATCTTCATTAAAAGTAAAGAAACGAAATCTTACCAGTCCCGTCTTATTACGGTCTTTGATTTTGACATTTTAGCTGATGATCAATACAATGCAGCTCATATCTGTTGCTTTCGGTGACGTGCACTCCATTAAAGGGGTGGTTCGGGATTTTTGACATCGGACCTCATTTTTAAGTCAGCCTGGTTGTTATTCATCAGTGGAGAATAAAAAAAATAAAAATTATCCAGTCCTTATATTTGGATAGTTAGCCGATGCTAGGCTAGCGCGAGTCAATGGTATATGTTAGCCAGCCATTAAAAACCGTTTTACCCACTCCACAGTGCACCAAACGCAAATCAATTATAACACTAGACTATCGATGTATATGTCCGTTGAGAGAATAATGTTAGAAATCAAACTTACCTTTCATCACATTGCATTAGTTATAATTTGTTACCTGTAATCATAAGCCTTGTCTACAGCAGCAGCGGAGTGATATTGATTACCTAGGCAACCGAGTGAGCCGGTACACACATGACGCAAGTGTATTTACCTGCCGCTGGTACACTGATTACAGTGCGCTTCTGTTCTGTGTTTACTTTTTGCCGCATTACTAACCGGAGCAAAGTAAAATTCCGCAGCTGCTGAGAAACTAGTTCCTTTGGGATCATTGAGATGAAAGGTAAGTTTGATTTCTAACATTATTCTCTCAACGGACATTTGCATCGATAGTCTAGTGTTATAATTGATTTGCGTTTGGTGCACTGTGGAGTGGGTAAAACGGTTTTTAATGGCTGGCTAACATATACCATTGACTCGCGCTAGCCTAGCATCGGCTAACTATCCAAATATAAGGACTGGATAATTTTGAAAAAAAAATGTCTCCACTGATGAATAACAACCAGGCTGACTTAAAAATGAGGTCCGATGTCAAAAATCCCGAACCACCCCTTTAAATCTGCATATAGCGCGGGAATTGAAGATCGGATTTATATCCGTTTTAGAAAAACACATTTATGTGACCAGGTGTAAATGGAATCTAATATTCTAGGATTCTAGGATTCTAGGATTACGCGTGATGATGCAGTTTAACACCATGGGCCATCAATTAAAATCATATTGAATTTGGTCCTCCAATTTCAGTACATTAAAGGTGACCCATTATGCAAAATTCACTTTTACATGGTGTTTGAACAAATGTGTGTCGGCAGTGCATGTACACCTCCAATCCACCCACTCCTCTTTTATTAATCCCCATAAATCATAAGCAGTGTCTCAGAACAAGCCTTTTGCAGATTCTAGCATATGTGTCACATAGTACAGGCCCCGCCCACAACTGCTGACGGACTCCGCCCTATTAGTATAGACCCACCCTGAGTGAGCTGTACACAGTCTGTCATGTTTATCTCCTCGCCAGAGCATTTAACAGCAGCATTCAAGAAAGAAATGTATTCTTATTAAAGCTACTAAAGTTATTCACTCAAGAGCAGTGAGTGACTTTCTGTTTTTCCATATTAACAGCATATATAGCAGTAGGCACAGTATATAACGCTGCTTTCACTTTAATACACTGATCTAATACACACATGCGATTTCTAAATTTCTAATTACTAAATGACCTTACCAGTGCGAATGCCACTCTCTCTCCTTTTACGGTCTTTAATCTTGAAATTAGCAGATGATAAAATGAAATGCAGCACATATCTTTTGCTGACGTGAACTCTGTTAGATTTGTATATAGCGTGCAAATTGAAGATCAGATTTATATTAATTTTGCAGAGATACATTCATGTGGTCAAGTGTACAAGGAACAGTTTTAACATATCGAATAGCTATCCGATCAGGAAAAAAAACATGCAGTGACCAGGTTGTATAGGCCCTTTAATAAATAGTTAAAATCCATTTAATTCAATATGTAAGTGTACTACAAATAGTGCTTAGAGAATCAGGATTTAAAAGAAAATTTATATTTAGTAATATTATTGATTTAACTGCGCTGGCACTATCGGAAGAGAACAAAATTGGACTTAAATGGAGCTGGATAAGGACACTTATTGAACTAAATCAACATTGAACTAATGATGATACTTTCGCCTTATGGCCTTATCGCTTACAGCTGCTTATGGCTGAACTGAACTCATTTCATAATTGATGCAACTTTGCAACATTGACAGTTATTGAACTGAATTGAATCAACATTGAACTAAATTGAGCTGAATAATGATACTTACCTTCTGTTCAGCTGCTGCTTTTTGATGAATTTGATAACATTAACACTTTTATTTTCCTGTTAGAAACAATCTTTACTGTATAAAACACTGCATAAATGTGACCGGACTATCAACTCTTTACCTTAGCTACCATCAGAATCAATCGTGATTGATAGTTGAGTCTCCCAGGCGGTTCATAAGCGGAAGGATATTAATGTGGTGCACATGAGAGCACTTGAGGCTGAAATTCGATTCGACAGCAGACAGCAAGTCAGTTCTGGGTTTTGAGATACAAAAGCTACAGTATCAACTCCACATTTCTGTTTAATGAAACTCAGCTCTGCACATAATTCAGACAGGAATGTGCTGACTCCGCTCATACGTCTTACCATTTTGATGGGCTTCTGTTGGAGCTCGGCCTCCGTCACAGGGGCATTCTGGTCTTTGGGTGCCAAGCCCTTCCTGCCCAGGACCTGCAGGAGCGCTGGAATGTCTTTGGGGGGCCCCTCGGCCCCAGGGCTTCCCCCCAGCAGTAGGCCGTAAGCTCGACAGTAGAGTTCAGGGGACAGCAGCAGGCGTGTGACGGGAGGCTTCAGGTGTTCCTGCTCATACTGATCACAGTAGAACGGCTCTCGCAGCTCCACTGGAACATTCTCTGCAAGCAAGAGAGAGAAACAGGACGTGTTCAGAGTGCATACTACATACTGTATACAATTTATTAAAACAGTAGCCTATGTGGTACAATATGCAACAAACCACGTTAAACTCTATCATAGAAGTGCTGATTGGTCAGTATAGCGCTCACATGTGCTATGTTATTTCACAAAGGAACGTTTGCCAAGCTACTTGTTTCCATCACTGCGCAGCACCTCAAGTTTACATGTCAAAGACCATATCTTAAAGTGGAAGAATGACATTTAAATTTGCTTAATAAAATAACAAAACAATAGATTTTTATAATTAGCCAATAATAAAGCGATAAAGCACTTGAGTTTGTGCGTTTCTGCTAAAGGCATCTAGTTTTCACTATGGAAATGTAACTTTTCTAGGGACTTTAACAAAAAATTATAATATTATCAAAACATGATTATTGTTGATAATTGTTTTGCTTCAAGTTAATTTGCAATTATCTGTAATTTATTGTATCAGCTTCACAGACTATTTCACGGCAGATTCCACATTAAAAATTACAAACAATATAATAAATTAAAAAAAGTAACTATACAATACACAAAAATATATACATAACTCTGTAAGAGATTCTTTAATTGTGCAAAAAAAAAAAAAAAAGTATCCTAAAAGTTTTACTGGTTTTTATCTTAAAAAAAAGAAAGAAAAAAAGTCCTTCAAATTTTGTCCTGATCCCATTTATTGAGAATGAAAATTTTAAATTCTGGGATAGAGTATACAGGACGGTGTGCCCTTGTCACATGCTGCACACTTTGGCAAATAAAGTAGGTCAACCGGGAGTGTATGTAGCAATCAGCCCTATTAATGTGATTAGATACAGTAGATCATGAAAAAGTGTCATGAAAAAATAAAACAACAGAACAGAGAATTTACATGTGCAAACATTACGCTTAATAATAAGCCCAAAAAATAGATTGTGTCATGATGGCAAGCCTCATCAACAGATGTAAATTTTCAGCTGCTATCATGGTATACCTTTGCATGCAACTTTAGCAGCGTTTAAGGCATTTACATGACCTGGGGGCTTTTAAATAGTATAATCAGTCTAAACCTGACTTTTGTGTTTTTATAATGAAGTGATTTTATGATGAACTGAATAGCTGTCAGCATTTTATTGTATATATGGGGTCAGCAAGATATAAGTGAGATCTTATGCACATCAAGGCTACATTTATTTGATCAAAAATAAAGTAAAATCAGTAATATTGTGGAATAGTATTAGTTTAAAATAACTGTTTTCTATTTAAGTATATTTAAAATGTAATTTATTCCTGTGATCAAAGCTGAATTTTCAGCATCATTACTCCAGTCTTCAGTGTCACATGATTCTTCAGAAATCATATTCATATGCTGATTTGATACTCAGGAATCATCAATGTTGGAAACAGCAGCTCGTGTTTGTAATGGATTCTTTGAAGAAATAGAAATTTCAAAGAATAGTATTCAAATCTTACTGACCCCAAACGTTTGAATGGCAGTATACTGTACATAAACACTCCTTAACAACATTAGAACAACCTGGGAAAACATAAGAGAAAGATAAATCTAAAAGAAGAAAACACGTTAAGTCTAGTGATGAGGAAATGCCCTACAGCCCAAATCATCTGATCGAGTGAGCAGAGCAAGAGTTCAACAAACCACACACACGCGAACACGCATGTCGCCACAAACCTACAGACACTCAGGAGTTGAAGCAGTAGATGTGATGGTGAAGACACTCCTGGTCCCAATTCTGCTAATTGGTCGTTTGCTTCCACTAGCTGCCTCTCCAATAATCGGCTCTATGGGCAACAGTGACATCACTTTCCCCAGGGTGCACCACAGCTGAGCGCACATACACAGGCACACAGAGCCCAGTTTTAGAAAGCCACACACACCGGGATGGCTTCAAAAGCTCAGCAGTTCAGGGCTGAGGTCTGTGGAGCCAATAAGAGGCAGGTGTGTATCGTCTGCAGAGCGTTTGATGTGCTGTACAATAGGAGACATCCAACCTGTCCGGCTCGCTTTTCCTCACACAAACACGCAGACACACGGCCCGATGATTTCAGTGATGTGGCACAAATATATTACTATTGTAATAATAATAATAATAATAATGATGATCATAAACTATTTTTTTTTAAAGATCACAATTTTTCTTCTATCTTTTAATTTTAACAGTAAACCAGCACTTTGTTGGCAAACAAATTAAAGGAATTGTAATTCAATTTTCATTTGATTACATTTTAAAAGATTAATTAGATTAGTGTCCCATGCCTTGATTTGATTACCACCGTTTTTTATAATAAACTCGTATTACAATAATTACATCATAAACCCATAAAAAGTAATAAAAAAAAGACAGCACAAAACATTTCATAGTTTAAATGAACAATGCTATTATTGTAAAAATGTATAAATTATTGAATTGTTAAAGTCTAATGAATTCAACTGATAAAAACTGCTATTAAAAAATAAAACAAACAAAGATAGATTTTTTTTTACTCTTTTAATAAAATTGTTGTGAATGGTATTTTTCATAATTTTTTCTATGTTTGATGTTTTTGATTAATAAAATGTAATTAAACAATTAAAATGGAAAACGCAACATTTCTTATAAAAAAAAAGGAAATAAAAAATGGATTATGAAGGGCTCTAAATATGTCATTTTTTTCTTATACTTTCAATAAAGTGTTGTACATTAGTTTTCATGATTTCAAATCATTAGACATGTTTTTTTTTTACTAAAATTTAATTTAACCATACAACCAAATACAGAATTTATGGAAAAAACTCAAAAATATTTCATAGGGCCCTACAGTCCAAGTGAGGTGTAATCTGAAGCACGTCGACTGGAGAACAACGATCCACATACGTGCCACAATAAATTATTATTTTACACACTCATGCTTTGTCAGGCAGAGAGTTTGAATTGAAATGTCAACACCTGTGAAAGGACAGAAAAGGGAGACCGCTCCTGGGCTGGTGAGAGACCAAACACACACAAAACCTTGAGAAACGCAAACTTGAAATGTACACCTCACACGCCCACTGTGAACTGGTTCTGCCGCATTCAGGGCCAATCATGAATCCACAATAAGAATGGCACCTCTCCACCACATCCATGTTTAACCAGCAGCCAGAAGTCGTGGGACCAGTTCTAGGACACATTAGAGGACAAAAACCCTATGATAGGAGCAGCTAAAATATGCAATACCAGTGTACATAAACAATGTAGTTTGTATTTGACCTTATATTGCAATCAATGCGTACGATCAGTAAATCCCACCCATCCTGAAGATGCCGATCACTCTCAAAACACAGTTACACTATGAATCATGTAATTGTACACCTGTACACAGAGCTTCATGCCAGCAGGAACACCAATTCATTCTGTCCTTGAAGTCAACACGAAACATTTTACTTCCATTATGGGAGTGGGGTCAGTATTTTTATTTTTTTTATTTTTTTTATTCAAAGAATTTTGAAAAAAATTGTTGTACAACTGTTTTCATTAATAATAATCAGATATGTTTCTTGAGCATCAAATCATCATATTAGACTGATTTCTGAATGATCATGTGACACTGAAGACTGGAGTAATGATGCTGAAACTTCAGATTTGCCATCACAGGAATACATTTAATTTAAAATATATTACAAAAGAAAAAGTAGTTAATTTAAATTGCGATAATATTTATATAGTTCCCCAATAACTATAATCTGTCCCGCCACAGTTTTTATAATGAACCGAACATATATTTACACCTCATGATAAAGTTGTTGTGTTTTGTGACATTGCTTTGGTAAAGTATCAATCAAACTAAAATCCAAATTGCGATATGGCTTCGTGCACTTATGAAATCGTAAGAGGCTACAGTTTAATTAAGTTTATAGTCTGCTGCAGGGAAGTCAATCTCTGCGTGTGCTGTCAGATCACTAGTCTAATAACCTACTAGACTACATCACGTAGAGAATGCGTGCACTCTAGATGTGTTTTTGTGAAGTGAGACATACTCAATGTCAGATTGCACATCGTTAAAACAATAATCATGATATTATCATAGACGATATAATCACACACCCATACTGTACAATATTTATTAATATACTTATAAAATATTCATGGGGAATTCCCCAGACCCTCCAGGTCCGCCATAAACATAAACACTTTTTTTTTTTAAACATACCAAGCTCAAACCTATGCTCGGTAGTGTATTTTTGAGTGAAACTGGATTCAATGGGGATGAGAAAAAATAAAGTACTACTTAATTTTATCCAAAATTAATTGATTGGATCATGAAAAGCGGGTGTCTAGACGGTGTCTAAACTAACTAACAGATAACATTATGCACATGCAATGTGACATCGCCAACCAACTAAGCCAAAAATAAATAAATAAATGAGAATGAGAATTCGTAAAATAAAGGGGGCAGCAATACATTGCCCACCAACTGGGTGACACATAAAACTCAAACCCAGAATGCAAAGCAGGATGCAAAAGCTGCAGTGATGCGAGATAAGGGTGGCTGATAGAGGCTTCATTTCCCTGTAGGACTGGCAGTCAATGAATGACTGGTCTGTGCTGCACCTTCAGAGAAAAGATGGGAGAGTAATACCTGAAAACAGAGAGGGCGACGCTAAACTAGGACAGAATTTAATGGGACAAGCGCTGGATACACACACACAGACACACACACACACACACACACACACACACACACACACACACACACACACACACACACACACACACACACACACACACACACACACACACACACACACACACACACACACAGACACACAGACAGACAGCAGTGCTGGGGAAGCTAGTTTGGAACTGTAGCTCATCAAATTACAAGCTACTCACAATTTAAAGTAGTCCTAAAAAGCAGTTAGCTCAATAGTATTTTTCTGAACTGGTTAAATCAAAACCATCCCAAATTAACTTAAATAAGATGTACATTACCGTTCAAAAGTTACACCAAGGCTGCATTTATTTAAAATATATATTTCTATATTTATCTATATTTAATCATTTAAAATCTATATTACGATGTAATTTATCCCTGTGATGGTAAAGTAGAATTTTCACATTTTCAGCATCATTACTCTAGTCTGATCCTTCAGTGTCACATGATCCTTCAGAAATAATTCTAATATGCTGATTTGCTGCTCAAGAAACATTTGATGAAAAATCTTACTGTCCCCAAAGTGTAAAAATGTGTTTTGTTTCCTCTGTGTCAAAACAAGGCACGACCTGTGTGACACGGGCTGTGACTCATGTTCAGTGTCAAGATGTTTTGGTGATCGTTTCATTTTTGCTGCATCATGCAAGCTAGCTCCGCGCAGTGAAATCTCATTGGTCAAAAATACCACTACAGACAAACTTATGTGTTATATGTTCTGTCTGGCTGTAATGGTGTTCTGTCATGCAGCATTTTCACATTCAATGTGGACAAACTTGGTCAGTAAAAAATTCTAACATGGAAAAGCTTCTAACTGGAAAAGCGACACTATTTTGAATGAATGGCCAAGCAAAACTTAGTTCAGTTCAGTTAGTAAAGCACACTAGCTGCATTTACATGGGCCCTTTTGCAATCGGACTAGTAGGACAGTCGGAATAAAAAAAGTCCCATGTAATCACATCAATCGGAATGAATTGACCAAAGCCACTTTAAATTTTATTCAGATTGTATAAACCTCTTCTAATCTGTTCGTTAGGATCTGTAAACTCTTGATGGGATTGAGAACTGAAACTGAAAGTACTGCGCTTGAAGCTTTATTTAGCGTTCATGTCAACACTGTTTGGATGCAAAAGGTGTCAATGTAAATGTGGCTATGGTTTAGATAAGGAACATCACAAGTGGAAGAAAGGGAATCAGCAAGGAAAGAGAGGTCAGATGACAACCACCACCAATGTCCTAGACACTATTATGACAGCAAACATCAGCTCTAAATGTGTAAACATTACCCATATCACCCTGTTCTTCCTCGACGTACACTCTATCTGATGTGCTTTTGCTCTCTCTCTCTCTCTCTCTCTCTCTCTCTCTCTCTCTCTCTCTCTCTCTCTCTCACACACACACACACACACACACCAATTTTAGTCAATGAAGAGGTGAAAGGTCAAGAGATTCAGGAGGTCTGGCTCAATGGAGGCAGGGGACAGAAGCGTGGAATCAATAAACGAAAGGAGACGATCGCTCATTAAAATGGTTTGACTGAAGTCAGCTGAGCAGAACTCCAAAAGCAAACAGACATTTTACATAGAAGTCTGCAGAGAGAGACATCAGCAAATAGGATGTAGCGTCTCCACACCCACAGGTCATGCGGTGACGTGACTGACGGGTCAGCTGAGCTTTACACGACTGTCACATCTCAGTACGTCTCCAAACACGGACAGCTAAAGCCAACAAAAGAGCATTACACCTTTATGATCTCTATCATAAGACCACTGTTTCAAGTTTCCAATAAGCTTCTTTACACTACAGAGAAGGGTCAACCTCAGATTTGAAGAGGGTTGTCATGGGAACATTGAGCATTAAAGTCCATTTTTGTTTTAATTAAAGGCCAGCGGGCTCAATCAGAGGACCACACAGACCTTTTATGACCATCATGCTCTGGTCTACTGGCCTCTCGGGTTAGGAATAATCCATTAAATATGACGAGACCGCATCATCAACAAAATGTTAGTATGTGCTTGATAAAAACAATTCAGATACACTGAAATTAACCAATAACCTAGTCGGTTGTCATAATATTTCACTATTTAAGTGAGGACATTTGGCCCTCAACAGCCAAACCTGTACACACACACACACACACACAAACAATACTTACCCTAAAATTCACAGAAGTCTTTTTAGATTAACATATTACTGTGGAATCTACATTCTTTACATTTCGCAACAGGATAAGCTGGACTGAAATGTGTACTTATATGTATTTGTGCACTACATTACTGTTAACAATTCTGGAGTTAGAAAGGTTTTTTTAAAGAAAAGAATATTAATACTTCTCAGCAAGAACACATTTGCTGTATAATGATGCAAAATATTTCTATTTCAAATAAAAGCTTCTTTTTTTTTTATTCATCGAAGAATCCTAAAAACATTTTTTAGCAGTTTCCACTAAAATCATCATATTAGACTGATTTCTGAAGGATCATGTGACACTGAAGACTGGAGCAATGATGCTGAAAATAAAATACAGCTTTGATCACAGGACTAAATTTAAAAATATATTCAAATAGAAAACAGCTATTTTAAATTGTAAAAATGTTACACAATTTGACTGTTTTTACTGTATTCATCATCAAATAAATGCATTTATTTTTAGTAATGTAAAAAATAAAAAATGTTTCTTATAAACATTTAGAAATGCCTTTGGTCTCACAAACATGAATGACTACGTTTACATGCAGCCAATAACCCGTTCAAAACCGGGATATTAGCAATAACCCGGTCGCGCACGGCCATGTAAACACCGGCAAAAACCCGGATATGCTCATATCCCGGTTTTTAAAAACCCGGATATTATACCTGGGGTACCCCCTTTCTAACCCGAATATTTGGTAATGTAAACGCGTATCGGCATATCCCCATCAAAAGGGACATTGATTTGTGTTCTGCGCATGTTCTATTCGCAAGGAATCTTGGTCTTTTGAGTAGGGACGGCGCATACAGAAACCCGGGTGCAGTATACCGGAAGTAAACAAGAAGTAGAGGTAAACATGGCGAGACGCAGCACAGCACCACACTTTTGGAGCGAGGAGGAAAGCGTAAACAAAGGCGATCGCTATCTGCCCCGAACTATTTATTATCCGCATGCTGCTGCTGTTGTTGTTGTCTTTGGATACAGGAAAAAGAATCGGAAATGACGCATATTGCGTCTTAAGGAAGTCCGTACGTCCAGACGCTAACCGTGCGTCGCTGTTTACATCGGGATATTGTAAATTCCATGTATACAGGAGTAACTCTCTCTGCTCACGCATGTAAACGCGTTATTCCGAATGTTTCAGAAACCCAAATGGTGACCCTAACCCGACCATAACCCGGATATTGGCTGCATGTAAACGTAGTCAATGATGTTAAAGGGTGCATTTTTCTGTGGATAATCTTTTACCAGACAAGCTCTCTTTTAAGTTAATGTTTCTGAACAAAAGGCTTTCTTTTCCAAATCTTCCCTAATTAACTTCTTACTTTGAAGGCTGTGGTAGTGTTTGACCAGCCCACAAACAAAGCATTCTTCATATCTCTAACAAACACCAACACAGCAAGCTGAGTCAGCAAACCAAAAAGAAAATGCAAGTGGCCACTTTGTGTCCAACCTTCACTGGGAAAACGACAAGACGACGACACTGGAGTCTCATTATAATCTTAGCTTTCATGTCTTCAGATTGTAAGGGCGTGTTCATCGAGTGATTACCTAAACAACATGATAAAAAGGCCACGGCCGTTCTGAGCCACATCACCTGTTGAGTCACCGCAGTGACACACTGATGATTCCAACATGACTAATACAGGCAAAACGCTCACAAGACCATTAGAGAGGAACGAGCCTACCGGGTCATAACAACACTGGCCATCCTTAAACATTCGTGGATGAAGAACACCTTATCAGTGAAACTGTATCATTCTTCCTTGCAGATGTGCGTAAAACCTTTTTAAGAGGCTAGATGTACCAGTATCAATGTACGCTTCACTTACCCTACTAACAGGAAACCAGTATCAGATTATTTTATCATTTGTGTTCAAGCTGTACTTGAACTGAAATCTCTTACAACTAGGACAGAGCTCCAAGGACTGCCACCAAATTCATCCAGGCTCACAGAATGTAGACAATATGAGTAGCCATGTAAAACTGACTACCAGTATGCTAGGATGGTTGATATGGGCATTGGGCACTGATAAAAGGTTGCTAAAGTGTTCTGAATTGTTTACATGAGACAGAATTCACAGTAGTTTCTTGTAATAGTCCCGCGCCTGCATTATTTTCACAGTAAAAGTCTAAATACGGTATATTGTGAAATATCACAGTTAAAGCCTGTGACGTGGTAATAATGTAATTAACTGCGTGCACATTTATCGATTCATATCAATGTGAAAGCAACTCGGGTGCGCATTTGTTCAGGTAAAGTAACCTGTGCATGCATTTGAGCAGATGACGATGTCATTAGTTAAATAAAACATGCAGGGGATGAAAGTTTGATAATGATTTATTATTATAGTCATTGTGCAGAGTGAGTGCAATCAGATTGGCAAATCAAAGCTGATTGCGAGCCATTCACCTCAAAAGAGTCCATTTGCAAGCCCTGTGACTTACAGTAAATGCAAGTGTCGTTCACTTTGCTGCACATTATAACACCAAATTAATTTTAAAAACACAGTATATTCACCTGCGTTCTGTTTTCTATCATGCGCCGTGCATGTTTATGATGCACCAGTGTGAAACGAGACCAGCGCTGTGGGGAGATCGCAGCAAACAAGCCGATGTGAAAGCCACCTTAAAATCTGTTCAGATTTGAAAAGTTGTGTAGTGATTCCAGCCTTTAGAAAAGCAACGCACTCTCCCTTTAACAAGCTGCGTGATTTGAGGGATCATTTACGTCCTCAGCACAAACACATGCAACAAAACAATAGCAGTCATGCTTGCCTTGGCTCAATCATCTGCATTCAGGCTGTACTTGAACTCAAAGCTCTTGCATCTAGGACAGCACTCCAAGGATAGATCTTTATTGAGCCGAGTTCATCCAGAGTGAAGCTTTGGCCAAAAAACACATTAAACCAAAAAAAAAAAACTTGCTGATAACACAGGTAGCAATTAGCAGCACAGTGTGCCTTAAAAGCGTGGGTTCACTGCAGAGATACAGCTCAGCGCGGGACCAGGGCTCTGATATGAATACGAGGGCTACATCACAGACTCGCAGTGAGAGTGATGATGTCATCGGGTTCAAGCAGGAAAACGAGTGCAGCGCTGGATCAGAGGTCTGAGGTCGCACACACACACACACACACACACACACACACAGTCTCAACGCTGAAATCCAGCCATCGCTGCTCTGCTGCAGCCAAGCCTCTTTAATCAGGTCTGATTTCTCTCTGGCTCGGCTGTGTGTGACTTTGACCAGCGGGTGTGGTCGTACAGGTCTGCTATTGATGCAGGGAGTGAAGACAAACACTGGAGCCACACACTAGAGCTCACAACCTAGTAATTATACATCAACCAGGTGAATTAGGGAGATTTCAGTTTCTCACACTCAGGGAAGATCCTAACTATGTGTGGCGGTTAATCATTTTGGAACATTTTGTGAGAAAACCTGGAGGTTTTAAAGAGGACCTATTATGCAAAATTCATCTGTGTTTGAACACAGATGTGTGTCCACAGTGTATGTAAACAACCAGCCTATACTGGTAAAAGATACAGCCACTCCTTTTCTTATAATCTCTATAAATCATAAACAGTCTCTCCAAACGAGCGGTTACGATTTGCCCTATTAGCAGCATAGATCCCGCCCTGAGTGAGCAGCTGTAGTCCGCCATTTCTGTTTCCTCGCTGTAGTGGCTGGAGATATACAATGTCTACGCCAAAAAACATTACAAATGTTCTGTTACTGGATGTACCAACAAACATGAGAGTCTCCACAGATTCCCGGCATCTTTAATTTATGATGGAAATGAGCCGAAGAAAGTCGCTGAAGAGTTATTTATCTGCGCAAATCATTATGCCAGACTGCTTCACAAACAAGGGTCAGTTCAATGCTGGATTTGCACAAACGTTATTTCTGAAAGCCTTTTTATTAACAAGACGGTACATGCTAGTCAATGAGTTGAATCAACTTAAATGTATCAACTAACCAATCAGAAACATCCAGTTGCATTCTAAAAGTTGTAACTTCTTCCTGAGTCTCTCAATCAGTGTCCGAACACGTAAGGCTGAACCCCGCTACTGACAATTTCAGACATTTTGGCTGCGTGACATTCTCCAGTTTTGTTGCCGCCATAGTATCCAAAGCATGAGCTGTAAAGGCTCTGCCCTCTTCTGGAAAGGGGGCAGAGAGCAGCAGCTCATTTGCATTTAAAGGGGCACACACAAAAATGGCATGTTTTTGCTCACACCCAAATAGGGGCAAACTTGACAATAACATAATAAATAATAACTATAATAAAATTATCTGTGGGGCATTTTGATCTGAAACTTCAGACACATTCTGGGGACACCAGAGACTTGTAAAAAGGGGCATAATAGGTCCCCTTTAATGTATGCAGAGTTTAAGGCATTTCTATATTGCATTTAAATAATTGTGATCATATTGTGACTGAAACATTAGCCATGCTCAAAAACTAGAAAGCTGCCTCACTGCTACTTCTTTCCTAAACAATCAGTAAGACAGTATCCTGACCATCATGGAGTCTCATGAGCGACAGACCTGAAACGCTCTACATAGGCTGCAACTCCACGCACCATTCAAATAGCCCTCGGCACAGGAGCCATGACTTACAATTGATTCCAAGAAAACAACATTGCCACAACTTTGTTTCCGGAAGTATTTTTCCCATTCGTGTTTCCCATAAGGATTTGAAAAAAGTCTTTGCTAAAGCGTTATAAGCCATCAGCCGAACGAACCAGCTATGAGGTGAATCACAACAATACAAACTTTGATTTGAAGCAAAAAAGTATTTGAAAATTGTACAAAAAGACAAACGAACACGACTGAGTTTGGAGATTAATATTTTGAAAATACAGTGGTAAATTTTTGTAAACAAAGCACTATACGTTATAAGTATAGTGAGGTTAAATTGAGGTTAAACCACTGGAGTCACTTTTATGACGTCTTTACTACCTTTCTGGGGCTTGAAAGTGGTAGTTGTGTAGACGGTCAATGGAGGGACAGAAAGCTCTCAGATTTCATCAAAAAGATCTTTCTCTGTGTTCTGAAGGTCTTACGGGTTTGGAACAACTTGAGGGTGAGTCATTAATGACAGAATTTTCATTTTTGGATCTAGTTCATTGAACTATCCCTTTAACAGCTTTAATGAGGCAAAGAACTACAATCCCATTAAGCACTGCGAATGACAATGAAACCAAAATCAATGGAGAAATACAATACTATTGATTTAAAGATGAATATTTAATATATAGAAACGATATATTTTACATTTATTGCAAAATTTGCAAACAAATATTTATACAGTCTGAGAGCGCAGAAGAGACTGACTATCACGTCATGTGCAGAGGGTGGGCTCTAAAGAAATCTTTTAGACGATTTGGGGATTTGTTTGCAGAATCGTTGGTAATGTAGTTTTTCACCAGTAGTTTTTTGAAGGCGCATTACAGAAAGATCCAAACTTTAGAATCCTATCTTATCTGTTTGGTAACCATGGAAATTTCAGTTAGGACCTCATTTAGGACAAAAGCTATTACAGAATGACATTTCTTAAGTGCATAATCTTATCTTAACTACGGATAGGAAACGGGTATTACAGAAGCATCCTAACTCCATAAAAAATCCTAAAAACGGTCTTAACTTTAGGACAACCCCAATGGTGTCCTAACTTCAAAAGTATGTGAAAGCCAACTATAAAAATCTCATAACAATAGCCCTGTCTAAGAATGGCGTCTCATTTATTAATGATACAAGATGAACAACAGCGACGTTTGATGGTGGAAAGACTTTGTGAACACCCAAATGATGCACTTTGACGACAAAACTCTGACAAATAATTACAGACTCCAATGAAATAAAACAAGGATTGGGCTTTGCCTTTTCTACCAAGCTTATCAAAACTTCATTTAATAAAAAAGCACCACCATCGCGGTCAAGGGCCGTGAGAAAACGGCGTGAGGCCGGTGGCGTGATTACTGATGAGCGCCACCTGTGGACATAAGTGTTCCTGCACCGGTCTCGTATAAATCTCATGGAGGAGTGGAACCATTAAAGGAGAAGTGACGAGAGAGGACCAGGCCTGGACTATTTATGTTATTTTATGTGTTTAGTTTATGCGTGTGCGGCAGTTGGCTGTGAGGGGCTGATGCCTTTACTTTCGTTTTGTGTTTATTTATTTTATGATTATTAAAGTTGTTAAATGTTCGCCGGTTCCCGCCTCCCCACAACAACATACCTTCGTTACAACCACTGATTTTGTTTCTTCATTCTAATCTTTCTAATCTCTAGAGTTTTTCTGTTTTACTCATAGACAGTAAAAGAAATGGACACAGCGATTGGATTCAACGGAGAAAAGTGAAGTCAATTAGAAGCACTCACTTCCTGATGGCTGAGTGTACTACGCAGACTCAAACTGACCTGACGACGTAGATGTGACGTGAGCAACCTGTCTGTCTTCTAGTAGCTGTGCCAAGGGAAATCTGAATAATTCCCTTCCGAAACTTGCAGAGATGGAGAGTGTGAGTAGGAGGTGTCCATGAGCTAGGAGCAGGAGAAACTTTTGCTAAGTATTCTGATGAATTATTTTGTCATTTTGCCTCCACGTTCCCCCGATTGCCTGCGAGCTTCTCGTCCTGTCCATACGGTAATCTCTCTACTGTGCGACAGAGTGTCGCGTGGTTATGACGCAATCGTTAGCCTATTTTTACAAAAACTGCTTCTTGCCGTTAGGGGCCATAACGTAAGATACAAGGTAATGGAGCCTTTCATAGATTTTCGTGTTTCTTTAGAAATAAATAATGGACAAATGGAGTCTTTAAACGCCTCAGATGTAAAGTTATTCGCTGTCAAAGTGACGCCAAAATGAATGGGAGACAATGGAATGCTAACAGCAGGTGATGGTCTGCTAATCAATGGCGGCCCCCAGGGAAGCTTCAGTTTCCGGCTGATAGAAACCCCCCTGGTTTTATTTCCTTTAAAGCTGCAGTCCGTAACTTTCAAGTACATTACCAGCCAGTGTTCAAAACTATCTGCTTGCCTTAGCTCGATTCAAAACGGTAAGCTTGTAATAATGTTTTTTATTCCAGTGGTACTGGTGGATTTCCGCGGGAAATTTTAGCATTTCTTTGCATCATTACGTCACATCTGTACACATAAAGAAGGTGTCTCGGCTAGTAGGCTATATTGTGTGTGAGGATGTTGGAGGTGGAGATTTATAGCATTTTCTCACAGCACTTGTGTTTGTATTTCAAAGAGAACCAGTTCTAAGGAACATTAATTTGTTGGTATGACAATTAGAAATTAGACTGCAGAGAAATGGAAACTGAACTACAGGTAGCCCTAATACACATTAAATGTAGTCACGCAATGCTGATGTTGTTAACATTAACAATTCGAGAGAACAAAGTATAATTTGCAAGGTTTGACGTGATATGATAAGCGATCGTTAGATTTAATCAGCGCGATTTACAGTAAAGCTTTTTTCCCTTAGTTGGTCAGAACAAAAGTGCATGTTACTTGTTCAGATGACATTTTCCGGTGAAAATTATTATGTTGGTCATACTTCCAAAAAGTAGAATCTTTGATACCGAATGACAGTATCCACACCGGCACAAACACCTCAAAACAATGGATTCATCCACGCAGTGCCGTGCCGAGGCACAATCCACATAAAGTTGATAATTCCGTAAATAACTGCAATTGCAGATTTTGAACAGAGATGGCGACAAAGAGGAAAAACTACAGACTGCAGCTTTAACTAAGCAACGAAATCTTGGGCAGAAATATCTTATCAGAAACAAAACTATAGCTTATGTAAGGTTATTTATGATATTTTATGTTATTTTTTACTTCCCTGATGCCATAAATGTAATGCTCTAGAAGAACCTAAATAATACAGAGGTCACACAAATGAAACTCCATCGAAACCAGTGCACTCCTGACTGCAGATTGCATATTACATTACTCATGCCAACACAAAACATCTTTAATTATCTTCTAATTATCCACCCGTTTCAGAGTTAAATGTTATGAGTAATGTGAACCGTTAAATCTATGTTTTTCTAAAAACGAGACAAAACGGGCTCAAAACAAGGACTAAAGCAAGTACAGGAATGCAGACTTACAATCTGAATTAACGGTGGTTCATTAGGTTGACACAATAAGGCTTTTAAAAACAATCCACAAACACACACTAGCCCGTCTGCAGCACCCAAAAAGAAAAACAAATCTTGTGTTTCAAATCCAGGATCTGCCAGAGAGACCATCCTCTTCTGACTATGAGAAACACAGAGGTTACACACTGAAAAAAGGCCTAGAAACAAAAAGAGTGATGCATCATCTAGGCATTTTTTTAAACTCGATAACCAATATTGATGTCACTGTACAAGTGCAACAGGGGAAAACAGTAACAGATTATGTAAGGCTGCATTGGTGCATGGTTACAGTGTGAAATAAATTAAGTTGACAAATTACATGGACGAATCTTTCTTTATATGAATATATAAAGTGAAACTGCATATTTTAGACACTGGGACAGGTCACCATTTCTTTTAAGGCAAGAAGCTACAGGTAAAACGATTGTTGTTGTTATTCATGCACTGGTCAATTTTAAGATTTTGTGCTATTTTACTTCCACATCTTCATTCAGACGAGTAGAAAGAAAACATCCAAAATACACATTTAAGTTTTATTTGATTATTAGCCTACACTTCAAACTGTCTCAAACTGAGTTATTTCTCTATAAATGAACCAGAAATCTCCACTTCGGTTACACTTACACACTAGACTTTACAGTTATTCTGAAGGTTTTTAAAGAGGAGTTTGTCCCTGATTTATGGAGTGATATAAAGGGATATCCAAAATCCCCTTCAGTAAAATCCTTTCTAACATGCCATCAAAATGAAACAAGAAATTTGAACCTGGCTATATATCTAATGTTCAGACTTCTGTACAAAGAATTCATACAAATGAGTTGCATATTTAACTGCATTTTAAACATAACATCTCAGAAAACCTGTAATCCACAGTATGTCTTAATGTACTGTGATTGGCCAACTAGGGAAGTATGGTGGTCTTGCCTTAAAGGTAGGGTAGGCAATTTTCGGAGTGGCTAGCAATAGCGAGCTAGCTTTGAAAGCATAAGATCCCACCCTCCCTTCAGAGCGTCTCTAAAGCCACGTCTTCTTCAAAACACATGAACACACACAGCAAAGTCTGCAAAGCGTCACAAGACGAAAGTTTGAGTTAAACTACCTCAAAGCACATAACATTACAATAATAATGAACATAAACAACAAAAAGAGCTCTGACCTGTACCACCTGACTGCTGCAGATTCATTTCGCCTTGATAGAGTTGACATTATCTGATACTGAGTTTAACGTCACGGGTTGCCATCTCTTCCAAATTACAGTAGTTATGGCGTGAACGCAGCATAAGCTGGTTGTTTTGGTTCAGGAGGAACTTTAAAAGGCGGCTGCTGTTTCAGTCATGGTGCTCTTGACTGACGTCTGTCCAACTCATAGCATGAAACGTGCCGATGAAAAGTGATGTCTGTGCGAGCAGGTGTGGAAATACATACACTCACAGGACGAACATTTTATGGTCCTACGCCTTCTACAGATTATATACAAATACATTTAGACCATTTAACTTAGTGATTGCTATCAGGATGGGAAGATATTTTCAACCAGCATAACAAAAAAAACTAAAAATTCGGGAACAAATCACCTAACCCTGCCTTTTTGAGAGAGAGAGAGAGAGAGAGAGAGAGAGACGTTTTAGATGGAGTAAATGATGTCACTGCAGGACACTGCTGTCACTGATTGACGTCATCAAGCATGGATCAGTTTATACAGTTTCCTTTTTATTATTTATTAAGTTAAAATAAAAATGTAAACATACTGAGCACTTTAGTGTAATTATCAGCCGTCTGCTCAAGACCTCCATCATCTTTGTGGGTGTATTAACAAAGGGGTTCGTGATAGTGGGCGAATGACACATAGGTGCGTTCAGAGCACGCGCTCACATGATACATATTCATATTCAGGTCAAAAACTACATTTCTTCACATCATAACATCATAATTCCCAGACAACACCATGTCTGCTGAAAGGATTAAGCACGTGCGATTAAAGTCCTCATGGAAAGCGATCACGGGCAAATTTTATCCTGTCTCATATTAAGGCATAGTTAGTTTTTATAGATGTATTTTACTTAGGGGTGAATTCAGGTTGATTGGGACACTTTTTCCTAGTCATCTCAATGCCAAAAAGGGACCCAATCAACCTGAATTCACTCCTTTATTTGATACAATTATGTATTGTAGTTACTGTTAGTATTATAAACATCCCATCAGATTATTCATGCTCTCGGTGCCCAATGGGTGAAAGAAAGCACACTTTTAGACATTTTAACAGACTATTATTCTGTTAAATTAATTAAGAGAGCCAGACTGAACGCATATCGTATAGTAAGACATTGCTGGGCCACAACCAACAGCTTTCCACCTCTCATATGGTCTTTGTGTTGTGAAAAACGCTGAGTTTACACACTGTTCACCTTCACACATGCTTTCCTCCGCAGTCACTGAACAATGAGCAAACGCTGCTCTCAAAACAGACAGGTGAGAGGGAACAGAAGATTTGAGAAGGAAACAAAAATGTGTCAGACTCAATGGGCTGCGTCTCAAAAAAAAAGCAGCAGCCTAGCTAGACTCGCTTTCGGCGTTTTTGCGCAGTTTTGGGGCTCTCGTGCTGCCTACACATGTTCAGCTGACTCGGACGAAGAAATTGCACTCTAGAAAGGTAGCACACTAGGGTTTGACACACGGCCACTTCATACCTGCATTGCCGTAGGATTTCGCCAGCAGCCACCCGACACTGGCGCAGATTCTGGCTCTGCTCGAGTCATACTGATCCAACGGCTTTATGTCCGGGACCACAAAAGTCTTCCTCATTGCATTCGAGTCCACCATAGCAGGTCCAAAACAGACGGGCCGGGAAAAACAGAGGAAGGCGATGCGGTGAGGAATGAAACAAAAATCAAACGCTCATCCTTTTCTTTCACGCGACCACAGCACGGCCGATGATTCTGGTAACTTAGCGTTCCGGCGAAAAATAATAATAAAGTAATTCACAATTTATTCCTCTTTAGATCTTCTTTTAATACATCCAGTGTAGCTGGCGGGTGTATATGGCTGTTTTAGTCTATCGGAGCAAAAAAATCAGCGATATTCCAGGGGATGTTTCACTATTTTCGACCCCGCTTCAGAGTCCACATCGCTCTAGCTGATACGCTCCGGACTGATTTCCAGGTACTCCATACTCCTGTCAATCATCCTGCCGGGCGTCCAATCAGGTGTCAAGAGTGCTCGAGACAGCGCTGAGGGGGCGGGACTAAGCTTGTGAACTCAAGCAGCAGGTCGGAAGGCGCTTTAACTCATGGAAACAGGTGCAGGACAGGTAGAACTTGCCCAGAAGAGTGCGAAGAGGAAATATTAGTCATTATGAACAGCGTTGTTGATATACTTGGCACGGCATTACAATGCTAAACTGAGCGCAGTGTTAACAGCAAGAGTTTCATTGTTTCTTGGGAGGATTTTCTATTTCAAGACCTATTTTGTTGCAAAGTTAACTTATGGCCTATAATTTTGCTTCACACCAGCGAGCACGATATTTAATAAAATAGCATACTTCGATAAACCTGTATTTAGGCCACAGCATGTCATAAACTAGTGCAGACTTTATCAAACCCTCTTAAATCACCAAAACAATGTAAGCACTTAAATGGACTTTCACAGAGAGTCGTTCAGAAGTACAGCTGTGAACAACACTAACACAGGACAGAATTCACTGAAGGTCCAGGTCACATGATGTTAGAGAGACCACTGCTGGAACTTTGTAAGAAGATTAACTCACAGAACTATTTTAATCTAATTATGGAGGAACAGTGAATTTGTTTTTTTCTCATTCTTTGGTTTCCCATTTTTCTTTGTAGTTGAACCAGCACTTAATGTACTGCTCATTAACAAATACAATTATGCTTATTGATATAAACAGCCTCGAACATCTTTAAAATAATAAATATACATCCTATTACAAACAGAATAAGAAACTTGAACAAAAAGAAAGTTTAGAGACAGAGTGATCAATAACCAGATGTGCCAAATTTACATATTAGTGAAACCACAGCATTCAGATTTAACAGCTCCACCCATGTGTCCGTGCAACGATGGGCAGAGCCTTCTGAGACATTTCAGTATTGCAATCTGATAACAAACAATTTGTAGATGTCATGCATGGGGATTGATCTTTTAATGTACAGTAGACAGAGGGAAAACAATGCAATTCTAGCGCTTTAACATTTTATCTACCCAATGTCATCATGAAAAAAAAATGAAAGCATACAAATGCTGCAAAGAGTGACACCATGTGGTCTGAATTGGTATTGCTAAAGTGTAGCAAACCATTTACATAATTCATGTTGCTAATAATTTTCACTGTTTCTTGGTTACTGAACTGCAGCAAAATTAGTCCTCCTTTAGTCCTCCGAAGACAGCAGTAGGGACAGACTTCTGCTCCAACTGGACTTCTGAAATGACACGCATGCAAATTATCAGCAACTGTTCAAAGACAGAACACTCAAAATCAAAATGCTGATGAAGTGTTTGAGTATCTAGGAAAAAAACAAAACAATCATGTCTCATCTGAACTAACCATCCGGTTCCCCATCCTCTGCATCCTCATCATCATCATCAATGTCAATCTCATCAGGATTAGCTTGTTTGGCCAGTTGGGCGAGTTCACTGCGAGAGGTGTCACTTCTGTACAAATCAAACAAATGTCAAGTGATGTAAACAGCACAATAGAAACTTCATTGCCAAAGAGGGCAGAATCTTTAAGTAAGCCATTGTGCCAAGCTTGTGCTCTGATTGGTTTGTGTTGCCCGCCTCAGACCAGGGCACAGCAGTACACACCTGACGAAAAGGATCTTGTCTTTAGGTTTGGGTTTGTCCTGTTCGGCCTCTACAGCCAGTTGCTGAGCCTTCTGCTCCAGCAGCCTCATGTCATCCACTCCGCTCTGCCCCGGAGCAAGATCTGACACTGAAACACACAACACAAACGTTTACCCACACACTGGATAATGATAATATGCTGTTACATAACCTCAGTTTGTGGATTACTCCAACACCCATTTGCTTACCACATAAATTTCACATGCAAATATAGATTGTCATTCTAGAAAATAACAGATTCTGCACCATTCTCAGGTTATTTTAGTATAATATATATACTATTATAGTATTTATAAATATTTTAATTAGCTTTAATTGTTATATATATTTTCATATTTCATTTCAAAGTTTTAGTAATTGTTATTGTCATTTATATATATATAGTAGCTTTAATTTACTTTTCAGTTTTAATTTTTAAAACTTCAACTAAACATATAGTTATAAGCTTGAGTACTTCAACTTAGTTTTTTTTTTTTTAAGTTGTCTAATATTTATATTTCATTTTATTTCAGCCTTAATTCAATTAACAAAACCAATTTTTTTTTGTTTTCAAATTTAGTTAACAATTGAAACACTACTCCAGTTATTAGTGTGGAAGAATCAACTGTTTTTATAAAGACACATTTTTCCTGCAAACTGAACATGAATCAACAGCCACAACAGTAGCCCAAATCAACTTTTGACTAATGTTCAAGCCTAAAGAACATATTAAAAACAATACATTTTGATTTCCTGTTGGCTTTAAAGGGGTCATAACATGTATTTTTCATTTTAATATGTTCCTTGAGGTTCATATACGTTAATAAAGGTTTTTGCACAAAAAAACCTCCCAAATATTTATATGCATAAAATTATTATTTTCAACCCTCATTCTGACCTTCTGTCTGAATTGACACGTTTTTAAGGGGCGGCTCCTTTAAGGCTTGTCAGTAAACGGCCACTGTTATGATTACAACGTCATTGCATTGGAAACAGTATCAACGCCCACTCTCTATTGCACAAGAGTAAGTGTTGTGAAATTTAATGATGAAGCATTAAGCTAAAAATGGCCGCGTCTGCTCTTATGTTAAACACTAAGGTGGATGCGGTATCCAGTGTAGACAGCGTCAGTGATTATAATGGGTTTTATTTGATTTTGACAAGTGTTAACTGACTGAACACCAGTGGGCGGGGCTAATTGTGTGATGTGTACAATGATTCGTTGATGTCTTGCTCTAGAGGCAGTCATATGCAAATCTATTTTCCTATGTGATGTCACAGATCCCACAATACTCAAACGAACCATTTTTTGAAGCTTGATTCCATAAATGCTTTTTTTCTACACAAGGAAGACGTTAAGCTATGAAACTCTCTTAATGCTGCGAAGACCTCTAACACGTCAAAATCTCAATTTAATTTCTGTTCATGTTAAGACCCCTTTAATGAATGAAACTTGCCTGTTCCAGTAGCATTAGTGGTTGCCTTGAGCATCTGAGAGGACATGAAGTTGACTTGTGTATTGTATGTGGCCTGCACACTGCGTTTGATCCGCAGCATCTCACGGATGGTGTCCTCGTTACCGTGGCGAATCTCAAACTCCTTCCAGCTTTGCCAGAAATGAGCGGTCAACTGTTCAAGAAATGGTACGGAAGGGCGTTCAAAATCCAGCAACACAGACAATATGACCAAAGCAATGTGAAACAGTGAGGTAAGTACCCTGGGATCACAGATCTGAGAGCAGTAAGAGTAGATGGCTCTCGCTCTGTCAATCTCTCCAAGTTTGCTCTCCATGTCAGCGAAGCGCAGGCACATGTCTCTGGCGTGTTCATCTGGCAGGACCTGCACCAGACCAAGTTAACTCATTACAGCACAAAACATGTTATAAATCCTGATATATTTTCTAAGCGATACCAGCTGAGTGGTTTACCTCAATGGCTTTCTGATAGATGGCTCTTGTGTGAGTGACTCCATAAATCTCTGCTGCACGTTTGATGTAGATGTTGAACATCTGATGGCGTTCCTGTGGCTCTACAGCCGAAGTGGCTCTCTCATACACAGCCATGGCATGTCGCGCCAAACCGTACTCCTCTTCCAGCTTGGCGTACAGCAGGTAGATCGCTGTTAAACAACACAAATTAAATCAGGATTTTATATCTAACAGAGTTGACTATGTATTTCCAAAGGTTAGAGCTGATCAAATGGATTCTAGATTTTATGATAAACATTTTAAACGAATGCAGTTAATCATAACATTTTGTGTTTTCTGTATTATTACTTTTGGCATATTTAGGAGGACACCTATCCAGCGCTTGCTCAAACAGATCTCGTGCTCTCTCCAGCTTCTTGCCTCCATATCGGTCGATGAACTTAGTGAGGTACGTGTTCCAGATGTCATGGACATTAGGCCACCTAAAGAGGGCAATGCCACGCTCATATGCCTACAATCAAAATTAAATCCAGATTTATTTATAAACAAATATGATTTGATGAATAAATAAACATGTTTGTTAAAGCGAAAATATATAAATTCCCAAAATAATGAATAAAACAGAAGGTCATGTCCATGTGACAGACTGGTTCAATTCCATTACCTTGAAGCTTTCTTCAAAGTAGTTGTGTTCTTCAAGAAACATGGCATAGTTAATGATGATCTGAGGTGTGGCGATGCGGAGGTCAATGATTCGATCATATACCGCCTTTGTGGACTGACAAAAGCAACAGTTCCATTAACACACAACATTGCAAGAGTCTTACTGCTAAATCTAGCTTGTTAAATACAGTCGCATACCTGGAATGTGCCAAGACTCTCCTCCAAATCTGCAAGCATGGACCAAACTTTCAGGGATTTATATACTCGATTCTGCACCGGTTCTGATGCGTCAAAATACTCTGCTTTTCTTGAGGGAATCGCCGTTGCTTTCTGAGAAGAAAAAGATTGTCAACATCTGGAAAAAGTTTGATGACGTGAAAATTCTCACTGATCTCCAACTTTATCACTTATTGCAAAGAAACTGGGCTGCAAAATGACTTCAAATATTATAATATAAAATAATTAATAATAGCAATGCTGAAAGCCGTTAAAAATCGACATATACATAGTGGTCAATTTTCCAATTAAATTATCAAAATATGAGGAAAATGTGTTGCAGTTTTTAAATGGTTTAAATATGAGGGAAGAACATAACACTAAACAAGGTATTCATCTGACAAAATGAGCAAAACTACAGATACAGGTTGTATTTATATTTAATCAATCTTGACAGATTGGACAAGTTGCAAGTGCCTGATTGAGGTTGTACTGCGAATGAGAATGTAAGAATAAGAGCAAATATGTACTAAAAGTTCGTGTCAGAATCTAACACGTCTCAATGCACTACATTACTACAAATGCAACAAATGACTCCAAGCACAACTACGAATATGCTTACAAATTTGTAATAATTTTTGAATAAACGGTGATGTCAATTTTCCAAGCTGAAATATTTTCTACTTTAATTTTTCCCCTCAACAACTCTTGCCTTTGAGGAACATAGCGTTTTTGAAACTTCTGGAATCATGAAATCGATTTTAGTTCATTATTTGAATCTATTGACACTCATAGTTTATGTTATAATAACAGCTTTGTCATCATTACACCAGAAGTACCAGTGGAAATATGGTTGGGAACCGCTTCACTAAAGCACTAGTGGTAATGTGTGACACTGTCTCTTACCCTTAGTATACGCAAAGCCTGGTCGTAGTTCTCATGTCTCAGCTCCATCTCTCCATACTCACACCACACTGCAGCAAGATCATCCACCTGTTTGTAGTTGACCTTTGTGGCCTTCTCGAAGATAGTCCGAGCCTTGAAGTTCAAGTCAAATAAAAGTTAGCCATCAGTTTACAGTAATGTGCCAAGTAATTATCGATGGGAAGTTTCTTACATCATCTAGCTGTTCGTTATCCTCATAGAATCTGGCGAAGGAAACCCAGAGATTGTGAGGCTTTCCTGTGGCTTTCACAGGATCTACTGTTTGCACAGCCTCTGTGTATGTGTTGATGATCTACAGGACAAAGCAACATAGGATGTGTAAATCACACACGACAGTTACATCGAGACAAATATCGACCGATTTAATGATGTAAATGATATTTCCGACCTGTCGAGGTTGGCCGTCGTAGAGTTTGACTCTCTTGTGCCACTCGTGAACGTTGTGAGGGTTCTGACGGAGCAGCACACTGTTTAATAAGAGCGGCCGTCGAGTTATCAGCAACTCAAAACGGGCCAATCGCAACTCCAAGTCTATGTCTTCTACAATGGGGAAATCAGCATTTCTGTAAGACCAACATCAAGGCTTATTTGCTGTAAAGGTCTGTAAGAAGAATCTCTCACCATCTTCGTCTTGTCCCAGTTCAGACGTGGTCTCCATCTTGGCAGCGATCATACTCTCTTCAAACTGAGCATAGCTGTCGAAAACCTGGGTGAAGTCTCTCACAGTGACTACGGTTAGGATGGCTTCCTCGTATACATCTCGAGCCTTGAAAAAAACAAAAACAAGATAGTCAATGGTGTCAACCTGTGTGTGAACAGAGTTAGTATATTCAGGAGTCTAAGAGTACGTTTACAAGACAACGATGTACTAAAAACAGGAAAGTTTCTCATGTGTGTGTTTCGCCTACAGACAACAAGGTGGTCGAAATGATCCCTGCTCACACAGATCATGTAAAATGTATTATACGTTGACGTGTAAATGAACGGCCAAAATGCATAAAACGTTTTCAGTTTTTAATTGGAAACGGTGTCTTGCAAACGACCCCTCAGATTTCACAGATTTACCTTCTCAAAGTGTCCACTGCGGATGTAGTAATCCGCCAGAGAACACCAGAGTCTGCCAAGCTGGTCAGTAAAGCGGGTGAGACCTCCTCGGATAATCGCTCCCACGTTTAGTGAGGTCACCTTGTCTGGGTTTTGTGAGATGAGGTCACAGAGCTCGTGCCAAAGCTGTAATTGAATTTCAAGTTTTTATTTTTCATGTAAAAATATGAAGAATTTGCATGGTGCATAATTCACAAACCTGAATTAATATGGACATAAAGACAGATGCAAATGCTTTGATGCATCACAATGCATTGATCTGAGACTGAACATTGAATGAATCGATTAGGGACTTTAATAATTAAAATTCCCATAATAATGACCAGTGTATTAAATGTTAATTTTTGACCTATTTTAAGCCACCAAATTCCGATCCGCAACCTACATTTGTGTCTTCAGCATGAATCATGCCAAAATAATCTAATCAAATGGTGACCAATTTCAGATTTCATCATACATCATTTAGTAAGGAACCATTTTTAAAATTAATCTTTGTCAAATACATTAATGTTTGGGGTTAGACAGATAGTTTTATTTAATGCCATGTCAGCATCTAAGGCTATTTTCATGGCAAAAATTGAATTACAAAAATACAAATATCATATAAATACAATAAAACCAAGCAAACAAACACAAGTCATATATATATAATATATGAAGAGTTCAGATGCAAAAGCCTCTAAGTGCCATCTGAAATTTTCTTCTAGAATGATCATTTTTATGAAGCTCATTATATTTAAGTTCAGTAATTTCACTTAAATGGCAATGAAAATTACCTATGAATTGTCATTTAAGTGAAATTACTGAACTTAAATATACAAGCTTGATAAAAATTATCATTCTAGAAGAAAATTTCAGATGGCACTTTTGCATCTGAACTCTTCATATATATATATTTTTTTTTTTTACGTGATAAAAAAATCCAAAACCTTCTCAGTCATAATCTACCTAAATAACTCATTAAGTGAAATAACTTCATTAAAGAGCATTCTACTTGTATTAAAACCAGGACAGTCTAATAAAATATGGTTTGGGGTTAATAATATGTTTTTTAATTAATAGCTTTATTCAGCAAGGATGCATTAAATTGATCAAAAGCGACAATAAAGACATTAATAATGTTACAAAATATTTCCATTTCAAATAAATGTTGTTCTTTTGAACTTTCTATTCAACTATGGAGTAATGATGCTGAAAATTCATCTACCATGACAGGAATAGATTTATAATAAAACAGTAATTTTTTTTTTTTTTTTACCAACCCCAAACATTTGAACAACAGTAGTATATTTACACTGCACATGTTTAGGTGGACAAACTCAAAATGTAAAACATGTAATTTGCTGACCTGATAATTGGACTTTCCCTCTTTAGAAACAAAGTTTTCATCATTGACCACAGCTGCCAGTCGGAGCGCAGCTTCATCCAGACGTCCAACTGAACGCAGGTAATCAATGTATTCCTCTGCATTCTCAGGAGACAACTACAGACAGGACAGAGGAAAAGCAAGTCTATAGAGATCTCTTAAACAAAGCAACACAGCAAGCAGAAAGAAATCCTCGAAGCACAAGGCTTGAAATGTCAACTTATTCAGACAATCAAGCGTGTATTTGCTATTCAGCATAACGTCAGTCCCTTACCTTTAGGTAACGACGAAAAACACGAATAGCTGTTTCTGGGAGAGGCAAGTTACGGCCAAAGCGAAGATACAAGGGCCAGATGCGAGGATGCTGGGTAACGGGCAGGGCTCGTAACGCCCGATCGAACGTCCGTCTGCTTCGTGTAATTTTGCATTGAGACACCATGAACTGACAGTAGTCTATCCATAACCTCGGCATCTGAGGAGACAGAGAACAAAAGAAAATGAATGTGCAACCATCAAATCACACAAGTAACTTTGTCACACAGTGATGCCGCCAAATAAACATGAAAATGCATGAAATGTCAACTTTACCTTGTGCATAAACACAAGTGCTCTCTCATGACAGTTGTTCACCTCCTCGTATGTTGGATCTGTGACACACTTGCCTTTCACCTGTTTCCGCCTCTCTCTCAGGTAGTTGTACCACAACTTGTAACTGACAGAAAAATATGTAAGAAAAATAACAAACATCACTTATGTGTATCAAACACACAGGTTCAATGTAAGAGAGAACAAGATGACATGTACGTACCTGCCAGGCAGCTCTTTTAAAGCTCTTTCATAGATCATATTGAGCACTGATTTCTGAGCATTTTGTTTGTGCTCAATATAACGCATCCAACACTTTACTGAATATGGATTTCTGATGATTTCTTCTTCATAAGGCAAATCATCATCTTCCTGCAAAATACACATGAACATAAGTTTTATGAAAACACAGATGCTCAAGCAAGTCCAAAAAGATAAAGTCAAGTTTGAGCAATGGTTACAAGTCATATAAGGGAACAATAAATATTTGTATCATAATCATAATTGTTCTAATCTAAACAATACCAAACATATATGCTAACTACTGTTCCTGTTATTAAATATGACGTTAAATATGACGACAACAACACTCCAGTTGATGTTTGACAGGTAACAAATCACAGATGTTTCTAATAAAAATCTTCAAACATTATTTTGGCATAAAGTTATCATCTTATACTCTCGTAGTTAGCAAGCTAATCACAGCTAGCTGAAAAAAGGCTCGATTAAATGTCACGAAACTGATTTAAGACACTCAAAAACTTACGAATATAACGTCTGCCTTTCCGTTAAGAGTCGGCATTTTCATTAGCAAGAGAAAATCCGTCTAATAGTGCTAAAAACTCTGTGAAATTCTTGACAAAACAAACACTTTCCCAACGTGCTAAGATCGTTGAATACAAACGCCCCGCCCTTTCCGCGTGAAGTCGCTTCCTATTGGCTGAGGTGGACAGTGCGTTGGACAGGCAGGTTGTGTCAGGGCTTCTCCTCTAGGGGGAGCCTTAGTGCGTTTTTGAATGGAAGTCAATGGAAGAGAGGCTTCAGGCTACTCTGAACCTCGTTAAATGAATTGAATCTTCAGCGTCTTTTCCATTATTCTGCACAATCTGCAGTGCGCTAAATTTGGAGTTTACAAATATATTTTTTTATTACAGTTGACAATTAACTGTGGTAAACCACGCATCTATAATAGATAGTCTATCAGACCCTAGTCGATGAGGATTTTCACCCTTGAGAAAAAAGTGTGCTGTGCAATTCAAATCTTTACTTGCTTGCAGATTTATAATATTAGAGAAATAAAGGCCACTTAAGTGCATGTCAGTTTTGATGTGCTGACTAACATACTAAAGCACATATAAAGCACTTGATTATAATTTTAACTGGTGTGTGTTTGTTTGACATGACATTTAAAGTTAATATATTTAAAATGTACTTTTATGTAATTACAAATATATTTAAATATTTGACAAGTTTCAATTGAAATGCCATTAAACTATATTTTAGTTGATCATAAATGCTTGTCTGTACATTTGGCAATGCACTTCGACCATATTCCATAAGACAATAGAAGTAATTATGAAATTACATTTAAGATGTACTTAAGTCCTACCATAGTCTATGTCAAAAACACTTCACTTAAATTCAGCTGATTGCATTTAACATCAATTTAAACTATAATACATTTTTATTTCATTGAAGTTAACATAGAATTAAATGTACAGAAAAGCATTTAAGTAAATTATTTAAAACATAATTTCCGTAATAAGTTAGAAGTATACTAGTGTATACACAAATGCTGGTAGTAACGGTATGTAATTTGAAAAACAGGTATAAAGCAACACACAAATATATATTTATTTATGTCAAACACAACAGAAGCAGCTCAAGCATATTTGATCATCCATCACAGCAGATTTATCTGAATACTGCACATTTACACCTTCACTTAATATTCTGTATACAGACACACAAATAAAATAAATTCCAGTCAATCAGTTTACTCAACCTACATGTTTGGTTTATTTGTAACATGGCATTCATCCAGGTGATGTGAAACACATACATTGGAAAAGCGTCTTATTTTCTCTTTTCTTTGTTTCCCTCTTTTTTCTCTTTCTTTCCACTACTCTTTCCCTTCTCCTTCTTAGCCTCTTTGCTGGGCTCTGCTCTGTTGGGTCCATTATTCTGCAGCAGCTGAGTGCTGTGGACTCTTTGGATGAGCGAGAAGTAGTCCTCATGTGGGCTGATTGGACTGGCCGTGTCCCCTGGGTGTGGAGTCGAGGGTCTCGAGCGTGTCTGTCTGGCAGGAGACCGGCGAGGGGACGGAGACCTGGAGCGATGGTTTTTGGGTGGGTTCACATTGAGAGAGATTGGTCTGCCAGGCCTAGCGCTGAGAGGAAGCACTATAGTCTCCCCTGGTTGTCCGATTGTGAGGAAGACTTCAGGGAATGTACACGGCTGATTGTTTACTCCATGCGTCTGAAGGAGACACAGAAATAGACTTTAGACCTAGGGGTTCTCAACTTTGGACTTCCAGGCCTAATCAAACACAACTTTAAAATGCTAATCGAGGTGTTTTCAGGATTACTAGAAAGTTATAGGCAGGTGAGCTTGATCAGGGTTGGAGCAAAACTCTGCAGAAAAGTGGACCTCGAGGGCCAGAGTTGAGAACCCTTGTATTTAGACATTAATGTTCAGTCATGTATAGCCGTCTGGAATATGGAAAACAATATTTAAGTCCTAAGTTTACTTTGAGCTGCAAGATCAGCTCATGTCTATCACTTCCTTGAAGGTGCACTAAGTTTTACTTAAGTGTACTTACCCTGTAGTCAATAATTGTATCCCTTAAAACTCATCTTTAATCACCAAAATGACATATTAAAAAAAAAATTCCTTGAAAAAAAAAATGTCTTCATGTCTTAAAATAGATTGAATGTAACTCTACACTCTTGCCTCATTTAGTATATGCGGTTCTATGAATATGCAAAGTAGCCCCGCCTCCACTCACTCGCACCAGCTCAGAGATCCACTCGTTGACGATCACACATTGACCTGATTGGTTACAAGGTAGTTTGTGACGTCAGAAACACCAGCGATTTCAAACCGCGTTTTTGAGACTGTCTTTGATTCACTGCAGTTTTAATGTTATCGTTATCAACCAGATTAGAAAATTTGGCCAATGTCTTAAAGCCGATAAATAATGGATTACTTCCTTCAGATACGCACTGTTCAACATGATGGTTTTGAATTGCTTGAAATATGATTGCAATCACTTCAAAAAGGAAAATACAGTTAAGTGCAACATGTGCAGTGCAAGTCTGTCATTTAGGCTACATAAAATTATATTATAATTATAGATCATTATATTGTGTGCTTGGGACATGACTTTTAATGGTGAGGCACTTGGTTTTGTAACCCGGCTCACACAAATAATATTAAGATGTAATAAAAGATTTTTTTTTAAAAAAGATTGAATAAATACTCAGCAATGGTGTTGACATGAATTTGTACATGGTTTGTCTTAAAGCATATTAAAAACACCACTAGACATATAAACAACATTAAAAACTTGATTTTCACCACAGGGGGACTTTAAGTTTTGCTTAACGAAATGAACAGCACTTTTGGCAAATAATGTTACCATGAAGACTCTGCCTATTACAGTGGCCTGTAGAAAGCTATTTTATTCTATATAAAAAAGTATTTTCCATACAACAGCTGTTAATATAGTGATGGTGATATTTATATATGAACATTTAAAAAAAAAGCCTCATAAAAGTGGTCTATAGGCATTTCTTGTGCTATATTGCTCTATATCATATTGTCTTCTGATGCCATATGATAGCTTTGTTTGAGGAACAGACCCAAATTTATGTCGTTATTAATGCATTATTTATAGTGAGCTGTTCACCCAAATATGAAAATTCGGTCATCATTTACTCACCCTCAAGTTGTTCTAAACCTGAATGAATATGTTTCTTCTCCTGAACACAAAGGAAGATATTTTGTAACCAAGATAAAACAGTAAAGAAGATATACAGTAACCAAACAGTTGTTGGGCACCATTGACTTCTATAGTATTTTTCCCTTACTATGGAAGTCAATGGGACTCATCAACTGTTTGGTTACAAACATTCTTCAAAATATCTTCTTTTGTGTTTAACAGAAGAAAGAAACTCTTACAGGTTGTGGCTAAACTATCCCTTTAACTAAGGTACATTGTTGTAACCAGATCATTAAGTTAGTTGAACTCATCAGGATAGTTCACCCAAAAAGGAAAGTCCCACTGACTGTCATAATACTGACAAAAAACAGCTGACGCATTGTGACATATTTTGGTCTGTTCCTCACACAAATCTATCATATGACTTCAGAAGGGTTGTATTGTATGGACTACTTTTATAGTGCTTTTATGGTTGTGGGTTTATAACTACATAAAGGTTATGGGCTACTAAATACTGACAGAATTTTCATTTTACATATCGTAAATATTAATATTAAAGTTGTGATGAAACATAAGTAGAGACAGATTTGTCTTCCATGTTGCGACATACATCTGAGTGAAACTTATTTAGAATTATCAAAAAATAATAAGATGTAAGGCAGGACCTGGTTCTATTGTTGATTGGATTTTGAGATGTGGGCGTTAAAAGAGGCGGGGTTTAAGCGGATTCAATAATTGGATAAGTCCTGCATACATCACCAGAGAGAAGTCTGTCGATTTCACCAGAAGATTGAGTTATGACATTTTGATTAAAAATTATGAATTATAAAAAATAAACTTACATCGATGAATCGTTCACAATGAGATCAATTAATGCATTTAGAATATACTGTAGATATGGTGAATTTTTATTTTAGGCTGACTTTGTGTAATTTGCAGACGTTAACTTGTTTCACACTTTTAATGAGAACTTTTCACTTAATATTCTTTCATTCTGACAAACACGTTTCGTGGTAATTTACTGCACTTACCTGATGTGGAGGGAAGCGCATGGAAATTTGAAATGATATCTGTAAAACAAGAATGTGCTATTAATATCAACCACTTCAGCTCAATTTTCTGGAATCAAAGTCAAAAATAGATGCAGTACATGCTGAAAAAAAAAAGTCCCTCACCTGCGCAGACATGTCATCATACGGTAATCGCTCTCTATCTGACGCTGGGCAAAATGAGGGCGATGTGGGGGGAGGCCTGCCAGGTGTGTCTGAGTCACAGACGGTCAGAGAGGGAGAGGACGGACTGGGACAAGCTTTCTTTGGTGCAGCAGGTGTCGCGGGGGTCAGCATGATTTGGGGGGCTGCTTTAATTGTCTCTCTCTTTGTCTCTATTCTGGAGGGCTGGAGGCCTGGCAATGCGCCAAGTGTCACACGTTGATCATCCAGTCGTCCTCTTTGAAAGTTGGCCAGTAGATTGAAAAGGTCCTCAGAATCTTCCGCTGTATGCAACAAGCCAGAAGGACAGCGTGAAAAGTCTGAATTACAATGATTCGGTCATTAATAATCATCATTATCCGAGCAGACTTCAATTACCTGTGGGATTAGCGTTCGGGCTATTTGGAGAGGAGGAAGATTTTCTAAAGGGATCAAATGAGCACCGCTGGTCGTCCATTCGCCGATGCTGTGAATGATGCACCAGGGAAAAAAACTGGTCCTGATCAATACAATTTTGTACCTGATTCAGAGAAAGAAAACACTATATGAATCAATGTGAATTTATGATTTTCAGGGGCATTCTACCTTTACCAGACATATTTGACTATCCTAAGAAAAACTATAGTAACTGACAGCATACCACAGACTTATTTTGAACCCACAACATTTATATAATTATTATATAATTATATATATATATATATACATATATATATATATATTAGTGCAGTCAATCAATTAAACAATTTAACTAGTATTAATCACAAATTTTTTCTGTGATTAATTACGATTAATCACAATTAAAAACATTTAAGTTTTTAGACGTTTTTAAAAATATATATATTTTATAATGTAATAATTTCACTGTTAATCTCCAAATTAATGTTTAAACAACATAAAGGCAGTATATTTAAAATATTTGTTTAATGGCATCTTTTTGTGAATGAAGGCCAGTATCACTGATACTAATACAGCAACTAATGTCTCAATGAAAATGACTTTTCCCCCCAATTTTAAACTTTAATTATAGCCATTTAACATTATCATTTTTTTGTAATATTTTTTTTTTTACATTTATTAGGCTTCAAAAATATAACAACTTTTAACTTAAGTGAACTTAAAAAATAATTCACATAAACCCATAATAAATGTCATATTTACCTATGTCCTTCCTACCTGTCTAACTAGGAATTGAATAAAGTTATCAAACAGTCACTGCATAAATTATAAATTAAATATAGATTAATCCTTATTAAAGCTGTAAAAAAAAAATTTGTCACGAGCAGTGAGTAATTTTCTCTGTTACCTTTGTTCTTTGATTAACTTTATGCTGCATTAATTGCGTGTTAAAAATGCGTTAAACTGAAAAAAATTCATTGCATTCGTTAATGCGTTAACAGCACTAATATATATAATATTCTATAATTATTTAACAATACCAAATTGACAAAGATGCTACAAAGATGCTCGAAAGAAAATTGCAACAGAATAAAAAAATGACCACAGAGTCAAAATATACTGTATATAAGGATACATTTACATGACAACAGTGTACTAAAAATGGAAACGTATTTCCTTTGTGTACAAACGTACAGACATTGTCAAAACGATCCCGTTCACACGGATCTACAAAAACTATTAAAACGCTGTATTATTCATGCCAGGCCAGTAGTTGGCGATGTCACTTTGTAAAGAAACACTACACGCCTATAGACTGAACACGTGATACGCATGCACATGATGTCACCGTTTTCACAAATTCACATTTTTGTAGTTTATACAGAGACGATAACAGTATCGTTTTCAAAAGTTTGCATTTTCAGGCCCACAAAATGCGGTCGTCGTGTAAATGAACGACCAAAATGCATGAAAAGTTTTCAGTTTTTAGTTGGAAACGGTGTCGTGTAAACGGCCCCTAAGGTTTGTTACACTTTTGCAATGTTCACACAAAGGGGCCGTTTACACGTCACTGTTTTCAGTTTCACTAAAAACTGAAAACTTTTCATGCATTTTTCCCGTTTATTTACACGACAGCAGTGTTTTGGGGGCCTGAAAATGCAAACCTTCAAAGTGCAAGTTTTTGAAAACAACACCGTTGTCTCTGTATAAACTACAAAAGCACGAGTTTGTGAAAACGGTGACATCATGCGCATGCATATCACGTGTTCAGTCTATAGGCGGGTATTGTTTCTTTACAAAGTGACATCGCCAACTACTGGCCTGGCATGAATAATACAGCGTTTTTAGTCCTTTCCGTGGATTCGTGTGAACGGGGATCGTTTTGACAACGTTGTCGTCTGTATGCAAAACTTTTCAAAAACCAAAATGAAATTTTTTACCGTTTTTAGTACATCGTTGTCGTTTAAACGCACCCTAAATATTGTGCAAACTAATTTGAGAGCTATAACTTGAGTCATTACAAAGGCAAGTAAACTTTTTTATGCTACTAACGACAACAATATACGTATATAAAATATGAAATATATAAAACATACAATATTTGAAATATACAGTAAAATAAATATTATTAAATATAGGCCTATATATATATCACCTCAGAGGAAGGACTGAATGATCCTGATCTCCTGGTTGATTCAGATGGAGGGTTAGACGGGGATACAGGTTGAGAATAAGTCTTCTTTGGGGGGGCAGGAGACCCCAGCTGGATTTTAGGAGCAGAGCAGCTCTGATCATCCATCCGAGAGCCCTGCCAAAGAGAAAATAATACAAGCGTGCCTTGTTATCAGGGAGTGCTTTTAAATTAATGATATTCTGTCCAGGTTTCTATTTCTGTGCACGTACCAGTTATGGAAACAGGAGAGCGCTAGTAAATGTTGATTAAGATCTTAAAATAAGCCCTTTTTTGCTGGCCAATATTTGAGCTCTTGCCCTTATTAGAGCTGCGCATAGTCTCACAAATGTATCTCAAAGGGGTCGTTTCATCATATTTTCCATGATTTTGAATAAACAAAAAAAATATACTATAACTTTTTTAAACTTTCTCCACATAATTAAATAAATATGTATGTATGTATGCATGAAGGCCTATGTATTGGAATTAAGCTGCATAAATAATAACAGATAAATACATTAACATGGACTACCTTTCAAAAGTTTGGGGGCGGTAAGATTTTTTTTATGTTTCTGAAAGAAGTTTCTTCAGCTCATCAAGGCTGCATTTATTTGATCAAAAATACAGTAAAAATGTTCTATTTGAAAATATATTTAAAATGTAATTTATTCCTGTGATCAAAGCTTAATTTTCAGCATCATTACTCCAGTCTTCAGTGTCACATGATCCTTCAGAAATCAGTCTAATATGCTGATTTGCTGTTCAGGAAACATTTCTGATTATTATCAATGTTGTGCTGCTTTATATTTTCGTGAAAACCATAATAAAAAAAATTTTCAGGATTATTTGATGAATAGAAAGTTCAAAAGAACAACATTTATTTGAAATAGAAATCTTTTGTAACATTATAAAGGTCTTTACTGACACTTTTGATCAATTAATGCATGCCTGCAGAATAGAAGCATTATTTTCTTTCAGACTTTATTGGATCCGTATTGTATAACCGTTTGAAATGTCGGAAGCGTTACACACCTGTATTCTGGAGACCATGTTGAAAAGCTGATCTGATTCCTGAGCTGTCATCCCAGGAGGTGCTTGTTTTCCTGGCAACGGCTTTAGCGTCACCCGCTGGTCATCGAACCGTCGATTTTGGGTGTTAGAAATGAGTTTAAAAAAATTCTCGACATCTTGATCTGTTTAGAGGGTGTATACAAACATGCACTTAGTAAAGAACCTTCTCTGATTGGTTGGCTTTTTAATGCATTTGTTGAATTATTAACTTGATTAAACTTTATTATTACAGACTAACCTGACTGGCTGTTTTCCATAAGTCTGGGTGAAGGCGATAAGGGGTTAATGGAGCAGCACTGTTCATCCATACGTCCACGTTGTGTTTGACTAATTAGACGCAACAGCTGGTCCTGCTCACCCTAATGAATTAAGAACAACAATAACAGGCTTTTGTACTTTAAGTAAGTAGGAAGTTTTGAGAGAAAGTATCTGAGGCCACTGTAAATATATGCATTCATACTCACTTGAAAACTTTCCATTCTGTCCTTGTCTGATGTGGGGTTGAATGAGGCTGATCTGGTTCTGAGCGTGTTATAAGTGTCTGAATCAGCAGGAGGTTGAGGACTGTAGCTCACTCTTCTCACAGAGTCCGGGGCCTCAGGGGTCAGGGTGTTTTTTGGATGGGTCTGTTTCCTGAAACTCTACATTGCAGGTTAAGAAATTTTAAGATAAAAAACTTTCTTTTCAAATCTTTCCTGTATATACAATCAAAAATAAATTGCAGGATTTACTTGAAAAAGGCTAGGCACTTAATTTTACAACGTGTACTTACAGCGTATTAAAAAGTACTGGGTAATATAACTACATGTGTTAAGGTTAGGTTTATGGGTAGGTTCAGGGTTAGTACTTGTTGAAAGTTGTTGTTATATACTATAATAAGTACATAGTATGTATATGCAGAACAGGGCTGTAAAATAAAACGCTACTAAATTTCAAATATAAATACAAAAAATTCAGAAATTGCTAGTAAATTACACAAATAATTACAATGAAATGGCAAGTAACGTAGGGAATTAAATGTGACATTTTTAAATAGAAAGTACAAATTCTGATTAGTAAAACTATAATAAACTTTGTTTTACTAATCAGATGTCCTCCAAAGTTCACTGGAAAACTCACATGAGCTCTGCTGACCATGTTGCAAAACTGATCAAAGTTTGTCTTCAGTACATTTCCGTCTTTCGGATCTCTGATGGTGAATGCCTCCATCCCTGGCAATGAACTAAGCGTCACTCGTTGGTCATCTAATCGTTGGCTCTGACTCTTGACCAGGAACTGGAAAACATCATCGCCATCTGCCGCAGTGTCGTCCAAAGAGACATGAACAGGTAAATGTTACTTTTAAGGTAGGACACTACAGACAAAACCTGTGCTTTTTTCGTGCACTGGTCAATTTTGAGTTTTTTGGGCTATTTTTTGCTTCCACAATAGTCAGAAATCTGCACTTCAGCAACACTTATACACACCAAAATTTGAAGTTGTATTACTGTCAATACAGAGCCCGGGGACACGTGGTGGAAAAATGGGATAGGAGGGGAAAAAAAATTCAAAGCTTTTGCATTCTCTCACAAAACTTTTGCGTTCCCCTGAGAAATGTTGCGTTCCCTCGCAAAACTTTTGCATTCCCTTGCAAAGATATTTGCATTCATTCTGACTAATTTATCGCTGGCAGTTGTTCAATACTATGGAGAAAAAATATGAGACGGGATGAAAAATTATTTGTCAATGCTTTTGCGTTCTCTCATAAATGTTTTGCGTTTCGCCGAGAAACTTTCCGTTCGCTCGCAAACTTTTGCATTCGCTCGCAAAGATATTTGCATTTGTTCGCAAACTTTTCCGTTCGCTCGCAAACTTTTGCATTCGCTCGCAAAGATATTTGCATTTGTTCGCAAACTTTTCCGTTCGCTCGCAAACTTTTGCATTCGCTCGCAAAGATATTTGCGTTCGTTCATAAACTTTTCGCTCACTCACAAATTTTTGCATTCGCTTGCAAAGATATTTGCTTTCGTTCGTAAACTTTTGCGCTCACTTGCAAACTTTTGCATTCTTTCGCAAAGATATTTGGGTTCATTCGCAAATTTTTCCATTCACTTGCAAACTTTTGCA
Source organism: Leuciscus leuciscus (assembly GCF_965113295.1). Classification (NCBI taxonomy): domain Eukaryota; kingdom Metazoa; phylum Chordata; class Actinopteri; order Cypriniformes; family Leuciscidae; genus Leuciscus; species Leuciscus leuciscus. The sequence goes on along the minus strand of NC_138725.1, from coordinate 42,084,877 downwards.
TTCTCTCCCAAAGATATTTGCGTTCGCTCGCAAAACCTTTGCTTTCTCTCTGAAACATATTTGAGCTTGCTTGCAAACTTTTGCATTCTCTCGTAAAGATATTTGTATTTGTTTGCAAACTTTTCGATTCCCTCGCAAACTTTTCCATTCTCTTGCAAAAATATTTGTTTGTTCGCAAACTTTTCCACTCACTCATAAACTTTTGCATTTTCTCTTAATGTTATTTGCGTTCGCTCACAAAATGTTTGTGTTCCCCCGAGAAACTTTGTGTTCCCCGAGAAACTTTCCGTTCACTCGCAAAACCTTTGCGTTCTCTCTGAAAAGATAATTGCATTTGTTCGCAAACGTTTCCGTTCACTCGCAAACTTTTGCGTTTCCCCGAAGAAACAATTTTTTTGCCGAACGAACGCAAAGTTTCTCAGGGGAACGCAAAAATTTTGTGAGAGAAAGCAAAAGCATTGAAATCTTTTTTTCCCCAATCCCATCATTTTCCCTCCACCATGTCCCTTTAAGGGCTCTGTAAGAGGATCTATAAAAAAGAGATATCACAATCCCCTCTGTAAAACCAATGACTCTAATATGGCAACAAAAAGAAATTTGAACCTGGGTTTATCCAATATTTCTGATATAGAAATGTATGTGAATTAGTTCATATTTATTCAAAAATGCCTCATTTGCATCTAGTGCTGTCAAATCGCTTAATCGTGATTAATTACATCTAACATGAAAGTTTGTGTGTGTGTGTGTGTGTGTGTGTGTGTGTGTGTGTGTGTGTGTGTGTGTGTGTGTGTGTGTGTGTGTGTGTGTGTGTGTGTGTGTGTGTATACACACGCACACACACACATGATATAAACAAACTTTTATGTTAGAATTGATTAATCGCGATTAATCGATTTGACAGCATTTTAGAAAACTGGAAATACAAAAGCATTTGTCTTAATGTGCTGTGATTAATCAACAGTGTAAATAGGTTGATGCCTATTTTTTATTACCATTACCAAAATTACAAAGACATCTGACCTGAGCTGTTGGCATGAAGTTGTTGAGGTTTTGTTGGACCCAATGTGCAGCGCTGATCATCTAATCTTCCACGCTGAGCTTTACTAACGAGGGAAAACAACTGATCCTCTTTCCCTGAAACTTGCTGCGAAGACCGAACATTTCAATCAATTTGAACATTCTTAACAGGTTGTAGTAAACATACACTGTTAATAATGATTCATATCAATGAACTAATAATCAAATATAGCAGAAAAGTTTAGGGTCAAAAGTTTAGAAATGTAAAAAAAAAAAATGTAAATATGAAATACCTCCATGTTGTCCGCCACAGACTTCATCTCCTACAATCTTCATCTGGATTTTCTTCTTAATAAGATACAAATTTCAATGCATACTTCTTTAGAACAAGTATTAAAATTTCAGTCATAGTGCAATCTAGTACTTGTGTACAAACTTGCGAGCTTCTCTCTCCAGACTGAAGTAAAGCTCTACAGGACGGATGGATGGAGTGCTTTTAGAGGGTCTTAAGCTTTGAATATAAACCCGCACCCATTAGGAAACCTAGACGGGGGCAGTCTTTAATCCCAGATAAAAACAGTTAATCCTCTCTATCATGCAGCGATGATCTTTTATCATGGGAGACAATTATTGGAGCAGGGACATCAGTATCAGTATCAACAGAGACCTCCTGACACCATCAGTCTGTGTTTAGGTTGGTTTAGGTTAACTCTATGGAAATGAAATGATTAATGGATTTCTAAAAACCTGTAGATAATAGGTTTAAACAATTGTACAAATATGTACAAAAATAGGACGTGAAACTCTTAAAAAAATGAATTATTATTATTTAACAAATTATTTAACAATAATGCAAATTGCAGCTTCAGGAAGTCAAACTATTAGCTGTTTGCATTTTATTTATTTTTTGACCGTGCTATCGAATTCTGGATTGTAAAGAATAGGACGCAGTAAAAGAAAGTTCAACACTCTTACTTCAGCAATAAAAGAAATAAAGAAACTCAAATGTAATGTAAATCTGAAGTCATTTTCGCTTATTGGTGTGGTTGAATCAGATCATCGAATGTCAGCATCAAAGACATTGGTTAATAAAGTGAGATTAAATACATGAAGTATATTTGTGTTATTTAACATATTTAACTATTGCATGTTTGTGTAATATTCTGAGTTTACATTTCACTCTTTTCATTCATTTTTGAGGAATACTGAATGTTTTTGTGCGAGTGAGATGAGTAAATGCTCACATTAGTCTAGATCTATAAGAATCAACATGTTCACACACAGCGCACACAACACCTCTGCACTACTCCTGATTTCTCTCAACATAGGGACAGGAGAGCTGTCAGTCAATAAATGGGAAAACAAAGTAACTTGTGTAACTTTTTTGAAAAAGTAACTGCGATATTTTGTTGTAAATTTAAAAGTAATGCATCACTTGTTAGTTGAAAAATGTAATCTATTTGAGTTACTTGTAATGCGTTACCCCCAACACCGCTCAAGCATCTCTTTCCGGAATGAGGTATAAGCAAAATTTATTTAGAATAGTTAACAAATCGACAACAGACACTAAGAGCCAGTGAACCGCATCCACCGATATGTGATAACGTAACAGTAAAAGAAAAAAGTGCACAAGTTCAGAGCATGAAAAACAAAAAGACACCTATACTGAGATAAAACATTTCATGCCTTCACCAACACGGGGGCAGAACATATCACAAAACCTGACTGGAAATCAGAAATGGACAACTGTATCATAAGCAGGCTTATCTTGCAAATTCCTTTTTTTCTACATTGTGCAGCTTTACAGTAGCAGTATGAGAGTAAGTAAAGGCAGGTGGTACAGCATGTCTCAGAATCCAGTGTGATCATTTGGTCCAAAGAAGTCTTCAAATCATATCAGAACTTGATACGACTGATGTTCAAAGGGTGAAAGGCAAGATTTAATCCATATATCTGCACATTTTTAAGCCTCTGGGCAACAGGTTCTCAAACAATTTCACATATATCATCATCTCATATATATATCATTTTTCTTTTAAATTAAGCATCAGTCATCAACAGCATGAATATATATACACAAACATATACCACCAGTTTAGCTTGGGTAATTAAAATGACTACTTTAAAAGCAAACAATCAGTAAGCTGGATCTAAAGGTCTTTTCACTGGCCATTTGAGAGAATCCTAACTTCAGAGTATCAGGTTTCACAGGAGTTCAGTGGGATGAATCTCTTCAGGGATGTACTGCTAAACGGCTGCAGGCTTGTCCAAATCCTTCAGGTCATTCAGAAAGCTGGTTGGAGTGACAATGTGAGATGATCCTGCAGAAGAAAACCATATTAGACATTTTAAACAACACTGAAGACAATTAATGCTATCTTCAACTCTGCTCTTGGAGACCCACTGTCTCAGAGAGTTTAGCTCCAACCCTCATCAAACACACTCGAACCAGCGAATCAGACTCTTCCGGATCACATGACAATTGGTGTTGGATATAAACTTTGCAGGACAGTGGGTCTCCAGGAGGAGGGTTGAAGACCTCTGTCATATGCAGAAGTCATCTCTTCTTACCAATCAGAACCTCCCACTTGCCCTCGGTGGCCCGGGTCACTTCATAAGCACAGCGCATCTCAGAATGGGTCACGCCGCCAATCACAAAGATGATGAGGCGAGGGCCGCTGCGGTACTCCGTGGCAGCCTTGTTCTTGTGCCAGTGTCCAAACCGTGCGCTACTGGAGTAGGGTTCAAGAGAAATGTCAGACCACAGGACGATATTTGAAGTCGAGGACATAGATGTCTCGCAATATCAGCATGAAGGATTTGAGTTCGTGGCAAAACCTTTTACAGTGCTTGCATTATGTTGTTTTGTCTCACACTCAGACAGTAGAACTGAAGTGACATTCGTTACAAGATAGGCCTGTCACGATTACTCGTTTAAATGACTGATTGATTAACATTTTTTATTGATCGCATACCCATGTTGTTTAACCAGCCAAGCTAATTTACAGCAGCACTAATTTAATTCCGTAAAATAGACACGCAGGCCAACATGGTATGAATGAACAATACAAAACTTTTGCCTACAACACATGAACAATCTGTCAATACAGGATTTTATTGAACAAATGTGCATAATTATGCAGTTTTTTTCAAATCCCACCTTATGGCTATACAGACACTCAGAGGTCTCTATAAATGAAAAGAACATTTAGGCAAATATGAGCCTTTACTGTCATATAATATCAGGGACATTTCAGCGGATTCACTCTGCATTAAAATGCGGTTATCTCTCCTGAAACTGCAGTATACATGGCTGTTGATCCTCTTAGCAGCATGAAAGATAAAACTTTTATTAAAATTGCAAATAGATTATATACATAAAGCGAGCAAAGAGCACTCCCTTAATGGCTGAAACTGTCAATCACTTCAGTTCACTGCAGAGCGTGAACACAAATAAGCACGGGACCGTTTGAAAGCAGTTGACTATCAGTGGGTACCGAGCTAGTCTTGGGTATTGGACCAGCCCGTGCCTATTGATTCCTGACCCGCACCGCAAGTGTGCAACTTATCTATTGGCTGTGAGAAGCGCTGGTACCTGACTGTAGTTGATGTGGTGGTGGTGATGGGGGCGGGATCAGACAGGAACGGCCACAGCTTCCTGTCACACTTGTCATCAATGATGTTCTGCAGAGCAAGCCGAATTTAAATAAGAATCATTACATTCTTATACGATTATAAAAATCTTACGGACACAGCGTTTCCTGACCTCCATCACATCTTTCAGGATGGGCGTCCACCGGGAGAGCTGATATGTGGATTCTGTGCGTTCTTTCCTGTCGGGCAGATTCTTACCAGAATTAGTGCCCTAAAAGACATGACAGAGAACAGTTTGGTAATGTGTTATCATACTGATCTTCAGCAGCTGTTTCCTATGAAGAAAATCAGTACAGCTCCTATGTTCCTGAACAAGGAAAGACTGAAATTTAAATTAATGAAACATCATCATTTTACAGACATGAATGATAATTGTGAAATATTATTATTTAAAATAACTGTTTTCTATTTGAATATTTTGAAATGTAACTTATTCCTGTGATCAAAGCTGAATTTTCAGCATTACTCCAGTCTTCAGTGTCACATGATCCTTCAGAAATCATTCTAATATGATGATTTGATGCTTCAGAAACATTTTTTGTTGTTATTAATGTTGAATACAGTTGTGCCGCTTGACATTTTAATGGAAACCGTGAAGCATTTTTCAGTTTTTTTTTTTTTTTTGAGTTGCACGATTAATCGTTATAAGATGGCGATCTCGATTCAAAAATCCAAGTTCTTATTCCTCAATGATTCACCAGTGTCTATTAAACCTTCGACAAAACCACACCGGAACATTCAAATTTGCGTCAGCGCTGCAGCTGAGTCATAGAGAGCCATTTCAAAATAACGATTGTATCAATTCCATCATTACAACAGTAGGTGGCGACAAGTGACTGTTTAAAATGTATTTGTCAATGAATCATTCAATCAAGAGATTCTTTCAAAAATTCTGATTCACCCAATAATGAACAAGTGTTTACGAGTGAGTAATTGAATCATTCATTCAAATCATTCTTTTTTTAAATTTTTAAAATTAATTAAACATTTTTAAAATAGACTACAGCAATTAACATTCTGTCAGAACTTTTGACTTTTGATTAAAGTTTTAGTTTTTTTGTATTTTGTTTCAATTGTTTATATTTTGTATGCTGTATGGTTTCTTTTATATGGTTTTATGGTTTTATATGCTCAATGTTTTATTGCACAGCACTTTGGTGCAACTTTTAAATGTGCTATAGAAATAAATTGTGACTTGACTTGAGAACTTCTAGTAAATGACATGTTATTTTGTTTAGTTGTCTGTTCGGAATCATGGGAGAATCGTGATCTCTATTTGAAACAAAAAAAAATCGTGATTCTCATCCTTACTGAATAAAAGTACAAGTTTCTTAACAAAAGTATTAGTTACAATAACATTTCAAAGAAGCAATGGTATCCTAAATCTTACTCTTTCTGGCTGGTCAAGTTAGTGCACATTAAAAGTAGACAAATCTAACAAGGTGACTGCCTCTTAACAGCCATTTCTACAGCGTGATGATTTCTATCAGTGTCTGACTCCGTTTTAAACATTTTATCATAGTTAATCCATTCTGCAGATTTCCTCATAAATTCAGCACAACAGATTGCACATGGGCCTGTTTTCAGACATTAGAGCATCTCATCTTACCCCAGCGATGATGGGGCAGCCCAGGAGCTGCAGGTTGGTGATGATGTTACTGTCCTTCTGCACGTTTGCGTGCTGGATGAGTTTTGTGAGGTTCTCTTCACCAATGCCTGTGTGTAAGGATGAGTCACTTCTGCTTAATTCATTCAGAGCTTAAGCTGGCAGCTTTCAATAAAGTTATACGCAAATGTGAGTGTTCATACCCTTCTTCTTATGGAAAATGTAAAGCAGTATGATGCGGATTTTGTCGTAGGGTTCGATCTCGGTGTTGAGCAGAACGGGGACGATACTCTTCATAGCATCTTTGAGCGGTTCCCCCTCAGCATCTGAACCCATGGCCAAGTCCTGAGGAGGGAAACACAAAACCACTTCTGAGAACAGGAAAGACTGAAATGTAAATACATTTTTTTACAGACATTGAATGATAAATGTGAAATATTTTTACAATTTAAGATAAGCTTTTTTTATTTGAGTATATTTTCAAATGTAATTTATTCCTGTAATGCAAAGCTGAAATTTCAGCATCATTACTCCAGTCTTCAGTCACATGATCCTTCAGAAATCATTCTAACATGATCATAAACATTTCTTATTATTATCAATGTTGAAAACAGTTGTGCTGCTTTTTCAAAGGAACAACATTTATTTGAATCAGAATTTTTTTTTTACATTGTAAGTGTCTTAACTGTCACTTTTGATCAATGTAACGCATCCTTGCTGAATAAAATTGACTTTCTTCCAAAAAAAATCTTACTCACCCTAAACTTTTGAATAGTAGTTTTATGTTTTTTAGAATTATGTTTACAGTTTGTTGCATTACTTCTGAAAACAATGGAAGCGCATTTAAAGTGAAAATATTGAATGTTTTGATGGCCCCATTTGTTTGTTAAACTCATTTAAACATCTTTGAATCATAAAAATCATACAAATGAATCAGAAACTAACTATTTCCAATGCTTTTTAGTAATAAATCAGCAGAATAAGATGTTCACGGTGTTAATTTAAAGAAAACAAGGAAGCGAGATTATGCATTTAATATTTTACAGGCGCGATAAAACACACTTGTGAGAAAAAATGTTGTTTGTCATTTTTGTGCTTAATTTATGTAGTTATTTATTTATTTATAGAAAAAATTCTGCTAAAATATCCAGAACTTCACCCCCAGATGTTGAGGTAGATATGTACATAACAATTACATAAAATGATATAAGTTGTGAGTCCATCAAAACAAGAGGAAGTTGAGATTATCCATCAGAAGGCACCAAGTGATATAAACACGTGACGGCACATAAAGAACGGCATATGCTGCAGTCATGTCCAGACATTAACCAGCTGCTTATAATACCTCCACGCACAGAACGGTGCACTTAGGAAAAATCGCCCATCTGCTATACATAAAACAGGGAGATGACTTCCTGTACATTATTTTATTGAAACAGATCAAAGTTCAGCTCACAAGCTGTTGCATAAATTGACAATAAGAAGCTTAGAAATAGTAGTGAAAGATAGTAACAGACCCTCTGAAATCAACCCATAAACATAAACAATAAAAACTGTGCATTTCATCAGGACATATGGTTAAATGTAGCCTCACAAAATATACTACACAAAACATTTCACTAACATTAGATATTAAACTCATAAAATGAAATAACACTGCTAAATACAGTGATGGAATCTGGTCTGAGGACAAAAGCAGACAGCACTGACCTGCTCCACCACACAGAGCTTGTCTAATGTGTTCTTGAACTTCTTCATGCAGGCATCAGCGAGGTTCAGATGAGTGGAGTACTGTCGACATCACAAACAACAACAAGTTAAAGTCGTCCTGAGTCGTGACTATATATACAAGCGTCAGGGGGAAAAAGGAAGCTGTGTTTTGTGAGAGAGAAGTCGTACCAGGCTTAGTTCTTTCTGGTACTGTGGCATCTTCTTCAGCATCTGAGACAGATCTTTGATGTTGGCCTGAGGGAAGACGTATCAATGACACTTTAGCATGAATCAGGTACAAAAGAGAGCGTTTGTTAAAAGTCAATTGTTTGTTCTTTTTCATCAAGATTTCAATTTTTTTTGCTATTTAGAAAATGTGGTTTGTTAACCACCCTCGTGAAGAAGAAGTGCGATTAATTGTATTGAATGCACACTTGTCGTTTATTTCAAATATTAAAGTCCCCCTGTAGTCAATAATTGTATCCCTTAAAGATTCATCAACAAAATGACATATTTAAATGTTTTTTCCCCAAAAAAGAATTCCTACATGACGTAAAATAGCTGAATGTAACTCTACACCCTTGCTTCATTTAGTATACGCAGTCTCATGAATATGCAAATTCGCCCACGCCTCCACTCACTCACACCAGCTCAGATTACCTGATCAGCTCGCTCAACTATACTGTAGTAAATGCTGCACAATGGCAAGTGGAAATACTGGTTTAATTCAGCCATATATATTTGAACCAGAAACTGATTCAGAAGAGGAGGAAGAGTAAATGATACAGGCTCGTACTCAAGTCGATGTATCAGAATGATAATGTGTTTTATGTATCGCTCTCTACAATGTCAGACACATAACGGTAATTGATATGATTAGCCTTTTGCTTGACTATGTTATCAAACAGCTAATAATGTGTTGCTAATGTTACACAAACCATGTTCCTGTTCACCATCTCAGAGTCTGACAGCCGTCTTTAAAAATCTGCATCCTTAGAAACACTTTGAACATCATAGAAAGTCAGTGGAGAAAAGTTACGTGTTTGTGATGGTAGGAAACAGGGGCGGGATCAAACCGGGTTTTTGAGACTGTCTTTTTTCACTGCTGTTTTAAGGAGAAAATACTCAGCAATGGTGTTGACTGATGAATTTGCACATGATTTGTCTTTAAGCATATTAAAAACACCACAGAGAGTCAGGTTGCTTAACATAGACCGCTTAACATAGTGATTGCTTTCAGGAAATGATGAGACTTTCAACCTGCATAACAAAAAATATTTCTAACCAAGATCTGTAATAAGTGTTAGTCATTGTGTTATTCATAATGCATTTACTAACAGAACCTTATTGTGTGAAGTGTTGCCATATTTTATTACTTTAAACCATAAACCATCATAAGAAGTTTAATTGTCAATGCAAATACATCTGAGCTTCTAGATAACACTAACACGTTGGATCAAGTGCGGTGTGACGTCATCACTAGTGGACAAAGAATGTGTGTTTACCTTGTCTGTGTTCATCCTCTTGCTCTCACAGAAGGTGCGCAGCAGCTCCGTCACTTTCCTGAAACAAAGCAGAAGGTGTGAGTACAAAAGCCCATCAGACAAGCAGGAAAGGTAATGGTTGATCTGCTCTTACTTGGTGACGTCTGCTATGTGCATGTGCCGCAGCTGCACCCACAACTCGTCGTCCTCGTCCAGCAACACTTCCTTCTCTCGAGGCTCGCCGATCCCTGCCGTCTGATACCTGCCAGCAACATGCCACAGTTCACTGACTAACAGTAATCATTTCATACATCGCTGGTCATATTAACTGCTCAAAAGTTATAATGGGAACCGGTAGACAAATCACACACTTGTAAATGTCTTGCTCGATGTCCAGCAGATCGTAAGCCATGGCCTGAAAGGTGAGCTCATGCAGGATTGGAGAGATGGGATCATATCCACGGTCCACTATAAGCAGCTGGGAGCGAGCTTTATCTGTGCCCTGTCAGTCAAACAACACAAAGGCTGTTAAACTGCAGTTCCTTACAGTGAGCATTTAAAGAACATCCAAACCAGGGTTGTGTATCAGTATATTAGACAGGGTCCAAGGTCAGCCTTAATCAGACATCTGCTTAAAGGCACACTAATTTTTTGTCGCTAGAGGTCGCCTATTCAAAGCAAAAGCGTAGCTCGATGACGCCGTGATTTCGGCTCGAGAGCAGTGGAGCAATTATTATGCCGCAGATGACCTCTTCCACTTCTTCCGGTCATATATGTGGGGTAACAGTTTAGATACATTTGATTGTGTTGAAAGTTATGTTATAATGCTACTCTGTGTGTTCGCTACTATATGAAACACTTGTTACACACTGCAGTGAGCTAGATCGATGTTAGGTATGGTAAAACATGGTACTCGCAGTATATCAAGAAAACGAGATTTAAAAAATAAAGACTAACTGTGTTGAGCTGTATAACAATGATTAGTTTTCTGTCGATGAATGTATCAAAACAGTTGCTCACCTGTCTAATAAAACACATAATGTATTAAAGCGACTTTGGTGTTAGAAACATTTGGGATAATGCAAGTACACAAATCAACAAAATATATAACATTGTTCTAGTGGTTTTTGGATATTTTAATCCAAAAATATTACATATTGTGCCTTTAATACTTGCTTGTCTGTCACTTTTAGAATATTTAGAGCTATCAATTTCTTTCACAAATACTTCTAAATATATATTTTTTTACGTTTTTGAAAGGAGTCTCTAATGCTCACCCAGGCTGCATTATTGATCAAAAGTAATATTATTACAATGTAAAATAACTGTTTTCTATTTGAATACATTCTAAAATGTAATTTATTCCTGTGATGTCAAAACTGAAAACCTCCAGTCTTCAGTGTCACATGACCCTTCAGAAATCATTCTAAAATAATGATTTGATGCTCAAGAAACATTTATTATTATTATCAATTTTGAAAACAGTTGAGCTGCTCATTATTTCTGTGGAAACCGTGATAGTTTTAAGGATTCTTTGATTATTATTAAGTTCAAAACAACAGCAGTTATTGGAAACAGAAATCTTCTATAACATTCATTATAGATGTATTTACTGTCAATTTTGATTAATTTAATAAATCCTTGAGGAATAAAACTATCAATTTCTTTCTTTAAATAAAAAAAAATACTAATAATAAATCTTACTGACCCCAAACTTTTGAATGGTAGTGTATAATCAGGCTCCAAAATAAACTTATCCACCATGAAACAGATATTGTTGGATTTCATTCAAATGTGTTAAATTTTTATTAGAAATGTGTTAAAATCATGTAACAAAATTATTATTTAGTTGTTTATTCCTTGTATATTTATCAACAGCATTTTTACATCGAAAAAGGTTGGCCGATAAGTTTAAATTGTTAAATTGCTATTTAAAACACACAGGCCTGGTTTCACAAACAGAGCTTAGATTAAGCCAGGATTAGGCCTTAGTTCAATTAGGATATGCAAGTAATATACATGCCTTAAAAATTATAATATTATTATTAGTAGTATTATTATAAAATATTATTTAAGAAACATGCCTTAGAAAAACAACAACTGGTGTTCATCTTGAGACAAAACAATGGCAATCTTGACATTTTTAATATATATCAGTGCAAGTTTCTTTCAGTTAAAACAGCTCAAACATGTATTTTAGTCTGGGACTATCTTCAGCCTTGTCTGTGAAACCGGGGGAGTATGTTGCAATACCTAAAAAAATCTGTTCAGTAACAAATTGGAAATGTTTCAGTTTACGCAATATCTGGTGTTGTCAGCCAGGGGAGTCTTGGTTCCTTCCTCATCTATTTAAACAACATCCTAGGGAGTTCACCTTTGGCTTGTTCACTGGAGGATTTTAACTTAAGGGACAATTTTCATTCACCTTTTCTCTACTTTATTTTTCTATTGTCTGTAAAGCTGCTTTGGAACAAGCCCTGGTGACTGGAATTGAATTTAATAATAATGTGAAATTTCATCAAATGAAATGCAGGATCAGAGAGAAAACAGATGAGGTTTTTTTTTTACAGTTAGAAGTAAAGAACACAGATGTAACAGAACACAAGGAGATAGCAAAAGCAAGACTTGCATTGACACCCACCTGAACCTCGAGAAAATACCAGCTGGCATTGGAGAACAGGAAGAAAAAAAACAGAGAGAAGAGAAAATAGTCCAGAAAGCAGAGTAAGAAATGATACAACAATCAGGAAGTGTCACTTTGAATTGACGAAACGGAAGAAAGTATTTGTGTGACAACATATTAGAAGGCGTTTATAATATATATATATATATATATATATATATATGCCAACATCTCACCTCTCCCATACTGGGATTGTCTGCTTTATGTGCATTCAGACGGTCCATCACCATCTCAGCCAGGGTGAAATTCTCCTTTGGGCCCCTTAGAGAAACAAAGTTGGTTTACACTTACACTTCAAACAAATCATGTTATACCAGGAAACAAAGTCTTGACACGTACTGGCGGTAGCGGATGGAAGGGTATTCCTTCAGTGTGTCACAGAGTGTGGCGATCTGCTCGGCCATGGCCTCCATCATCCTGGTCCTGTCATCTAGATTCGTCTGAGTTGGGCTGTAGAAAGTGTGGAAGGAACTAGGGTTGTCCAGAGAAAACACCTGCAACAAAAACCATTCAAAAGTTTGGGCTCAGTAAGAATTTTACTTATTTTTTTAAAACAAGAAATTAATCCTTTTATTTATTAGCAAGGATGCATAAGAGACACACCATGTCACGTTTGGCCCTCTAGCGGTTAAAAAACAAAACTGCATGTATTCTGCGTAAAAACACTTTATTTTAAGGTGACGTAGTTGCATTGTACTTACTCTAAGTATTAACTACATGTTCTTACTGTGGAGTTACAGTTAAGGTTAGTTACTTGTAATTATGCATAATTTACTGTTATTACTATAGTAAGTACATGTAGTAACGTGTAACTGCGTCACCTTAAAGTAAAGTGTTACCAAACATTGTTTTGGTTGTGCTTCGGCTGTGCGGATGAACACAATTTCCCACAAAAACCTTCCCGCCAGGTCTAAAATATAAACACCTATAACAGGCCAACCATAGTGAATCAGGGTAAGACAAAACATGCTTTGGAAGAAGGATTGATGATGTATGAGCGAAAAAATAGTTACATAGTGTGTAAGTGACAGTTAAGACATTTATAATGTTACAAAATTTATATTTCAAATAAATGCCATATGTCTATTAATCAAAGAATAATGAAAAAATTGCATCACATTTCCACAAATCTATTAAGCAGTTTTCAACACTGATAATCAGCATATTAGAATGATTTTTTGTATGGTAGTGTTAGTGTATGTGCTTGTTATTCTGACACGCACCTGAGACTCGTACGGTATGAAAGCCACATTGATTTCCTTCAGGGTTTTGATGACCTTGGCAACCTTCGACCTCCCGATCTCAGAAAAAAGCCCATCAGGACAAGCTGTACAATTTACAATTCAATTAATACACAAATCCAGATCACACAAGAGTAGGCAACCAAAATAGACTGTATTCGAGCTGAAGCAAAGCTAATAGTGAAATGAATAGCCTTACTGTCTGTAAAGAAGATGTGTGCTGCTTTGTATGTAAGGCTGTCTCTTTGAAAATCACCGATTAGAGATTGAATTGACTGGAAAAACAAATATGAGATCATTTCAACATGCTTAAGACCATGAGTGTTAACAACACTAGGCAACATATTAACACTTCAACTGTACGATGTGTGCTAGTAAAGATGGCTCACCTTTGGCACAGGGGAGATGAGGTAAATGGCCTCCAGACTGGGGATTGGCTCCCTCCGCTTGTTAATGTCCTCTACAACTGTGAAGAAAAACAGGAAAGCTCACATCTTGTGTTCTTAGGTCAAGATTGCACCGAGTGGTTCATAGGATAACCAGTGAAGTGTAACAGACACATTATAAAATAAAAACATGCTAATAAAAAAAATCATCATTCACACTTTAGTATCTGACACTGGTGACTTTAAAATGGAAAGTGTTTCATAGTGAAACAGTGAACTGATTTGTGAAAGAAAAGAATAAAAAAATGAGATATACTCACTTGTAACGCCCTCCGCCATGATGTCAGACATCTTACAGCAAGAGGACAGAATCCGCATACTGATGTGATCCACGATGAGAACCTAAATAAACACAACAAAGATACACAGAGTCAAAGTCATTTGCAAACAGATTAACAACTACATAACTTCAGTCTACTGTACTAATATTATACTAATATTATTACCTTCCATTCTCCATCTTTCTTCACACTCTTGATGACGCCACTGAGGATCTCTACAGACAAATACAATCATGTATATCATGTATAGAGTTTAATACAGGAGAGATATATGGAAAATCAGGATATTTATGGCATTTACAATGATGATGATGCGTATTATGATGATAAGCTTTCGTTTGCTGAAGCAGGTTAAATGTCTTTCTGGACTACCAGAAATAAGAAATAAATAACTGACGGTCCTTAATTTGTGATCCAAAGATGAGCGAAGATCTTACGGGTTCGGAACGACGTGAGGGGGAGTTATTAAAAACAGAAATGTCATTTTTGGGTTAACTATCCCTTTATGATTTGGTTCTTAATTAAATTACCTGCCTGGTTAATACAAGTTTATTTTGTGTAAGTGAGTAAATATATAAATACATTCAGGAATGTGTTTATTATTTCATACAGGAGCCTGCAAAAAATGCAGACTTGATTCTTATCCAAATATAGTAAGTGTTATTTTGTCAAATTTGGCAAGAAGGAAACATGACGTAAGATAAATGTAAATAAAACATAACTCTGGTGAAATGCAATAGTAATATATTAATACTGTGTAGGGTTTTGTGCATTTTCTCAAGAGTTACATGAAAAATTTACATTTCCTGCAGTGTGTTTTTATAATGTCCGGCGTGATGTTGATCACAAGACCACAATACTTTCTAAATCGTGCAGTACAAACAAGTCTATTATCCCCTCCATTAACATAAATTACATTTCTGAGGAGTAAACGTGTTGGGTTAAGTCATTAAACTTTCCTGAATTTGTACTAAATGAATGTTCAAGTTTCTGTAAAAACTTGAGAAGCTTCATACGGAAGTTTGGTCCATGACGTATTGAGCGCTCACTGTACACCTGTTGCTATGATTACATATCACATGACAGGGCAATATATGAATATTTAAGCACTTAATTATTATATATAATGTCAGTAGATGTTTTAAAGGCCGTATTGTGAGATTAAATCAAACTTACTCTCGTTTGCGAGCGCTTTTAGTCCACTCGGGGCCATCTTGCCACTTCCCTGTTGACAGACTCCAGCAGGGCTGTGAAGTCAGACTCTTCCACACCCTGATGGACGAGAACAACCGGAAGATACAATTCAAAATAAAAGTCCTCGAAGATTACGATGACTTGACCAATATTTATAGAAACTATGGTTTCTTTTAAACGAATTAAAAACTCAAAGCAACAGCAACATTAACATAAACTAGGCAAAATTAACATAAATTAGGCTCCATCTCGTTTTATACTGGGGCTACTTGCATAAACACAGTCAGTGTTGTGAAAAGTTACGTTTAAAGTCCTCATGAAATCAAAATTGAATTTTTTTTTACTTTATGAATATGTTAGCCTTACTGTTATCTATAAGCTAGTGTGCTCCAAAACAATGACAAAATTCACATTTAGAAGATAAGCGTTCAAAACTTACAGTCTCTCACTTCCATCAATATGGATCAACGATTTTGATGACATCACTCAGTCTGCACTTCAGCTTCTCATCAGATTTTCTGTCCAATCAAATGCTCTCTAGAGTCTAAAGCGTCCTGCCCCCTTTATTATGAATACAGACTGAAGCTAAGCAGGTCTAATGTGCGAGTTGGCGCAGGCCAGAAAACATATCAACCCATTTTGATTTCTGCACAGAATGCTATATTTTAAAGCGATATGGAGGAGATTATAGGAGGAAAAATGGTTAGAGATTAGAGACTGGTGGTTAGAGACTGAAGTTTATCTGTAGAGCTCTTACTATCTGGCCTCTGTAACACTGACCCCCCTAAACCTCACTCCCATCTGGGTCACGGCACCAATGTAACCCCTACTCGCCCCACTCCAAGCGGGATTCATCTCCGACATGGCATGGGAGGCCGGTGCGCTAACAAGGACGTTAAAGACCGCAGTCTGTAGCGTCAGTCACTAGTGCGCCTCTTGAGATCAGGGGAGTGAGGTTTACCTGCACAGCTCTCACTATCTGGCCTCTGTTACACTTGTATTGCTTAAAATGGCATACAGTCAGAGACACTATGTTCATTTAGCAGCATACCATCTAGCATGGAATTGCTAATTCTGCAGCCTCGACCTGAAAGCATAGCCTTTAGGTTCGCTGTTAGGCTACTTTTCGCGCACAACTCTGTTTGACAGGATTTCCCCAAAACACAAAAAAAGTTTTGTACAAACAGTGTCATTTGCTAGTCCCTTAATAATTATATTACCGATTCCACTTTTTCCTCAACGCAGAATCCAATTAGCCCAACAGGATACACCTCATTTTGCCAATGAGCTCTGAAAAAAATCAGCATTTAGTGCAATGTGCATTTAGTGTGACATAACATTACCTGTTGCTCCAGCACCAACACACAAATATGGGCTGATATACAGGATTTTTTTTATTATTGTTTTATGGCCTTTATATTCATTTTTGGCTGGGAAAATAATATTTGTCTGATTGCATAAGTCCTTAGTATTCAATCTTGATAGTTTGTTTACAATTGAAGTAACTGGCAGTTTAAAGCCAAAGTGCATTGTGAGTGAGGATGTTATTGCTTTATTAATCAAGTTTTGTTTTCTAATCCAGATGACTAATTTGAGGCTAATTTCTCCATGATAAATGCTACATATTTTGTGGATCTGCCCGCCTCTAAAACACAATGAGAAGATTTAAATTCAAGAAAACATGACCCAGAAGTTTACCATTTTCTTTCTCTGTGACCGTTCGGCACATCAGGCACGTAATGTTGCTCAACATAGGACTGTAATGGTACAAGTCTGACATCTGTGCCTTTGTGAAAAGGAATTTGGGAGCAATTTTGAACAGTTTATAAACTATTCAAACTATTTATCGGTTGATTTATTTTCATAATTTATTGATAATGGTTGTGCAGGAACGTGTTGTTTAGTTAGACTGGCTACTAACTATGTTTGTTGCCTACCTGATATGGTCAGAGAGAGAAAAAAAATGCGCTTGATGTACTTTCTCAGAGAGAGAGACATTACTCCTTGGGGAAAGAACATCGAGAGATTCGAGACCTCGTTTATCACAACTAATTGAATGAACAGCAACTGACCTTTAGATATTTGTTGTCTAATTTGTTGTCAATGTAATTATATTCCTCCAGGAGGCAGCGTTGCACAGTGTTTCCAGAACCTACATGAAACAGAAGCCTAGCGGTAAAAATCTCAATAGATAATGCTCTATTTTAATGTTTCAATACTAAAGCAACACGACAAAGAGTACACTATCCCCGGTTTCACAGACAAGGCTTAGCTAGTCCCAGACCAAAATTAACGTTTGAGCTGTTTTAACTGAAAGCAACTTGCATTGGCATATCTTCAAATATGTCCGTGCCATTGTTTTGTCTCAAGGTGAACACCAGTAATGTTTTATTCTAAGGCACGTTTTTAAAAGCTACTTAAATGTCCTAACTGAACTAAAGCCTAACCCTGGCTTAATCTAAGCCCTGTCTGTGAAACCGGGCCTATATGTATTATGATTTTAGTGTGAACCAAACTCGCTTGCTAACAGTTTCTGTGTAATATCTAGTTTTACAACTTCATTGGCATGACAATGAATTAATGCCAAAAACACTAAAATGACTGTAAAAATTATTCTTTAAACAGTTTTACATCTTAAATACATGTTTTAAAATAAGAATGGATCTAAATCATTTGATACACATATTAGTTTTGTATCTATTCACTCCCATTGTAAGAATAAAAAAAACAAATTTTTGCTTTTTTTTAACATACAAGGAAAACACGAGTCTGAATAATTTTTTCTTTGGTAATCAAATGCTGTCGACTGAGATGAACTTGCATTGAACCTAAATTATTCCATTAAGCAAACATCTGTTATGTAGTTTAAATAATACTTTTACAACATGAAAATATATTATGACCAAACATATAATAGAATTAAAAATTAATAAAGAATTATGACACAGCAGACAAGATTAAAAAAGAAATTCTTTTTTATTTTCAAAAAACAAAAAAAACAAAAATCAACAGCAAAAACAAAAAGCAGTGTTCTTATTTATTCACTAAGAAAGTAGTTACACACACACTGAAGTCCAACCACTCAATTGTAACTGTTTAAAGACATATATTTACAAAAAATATATACATTTTCCCACCCGTTTATTAATCTATGTCCAGAAACAATAAAGATGTAACTATGTGGTCTGACACTTTGAGAGAAGCATTACAGTGTTTTCCATGTCACACATGAAGGCTTGATCTCAAGGTTGTGATATGACACAATAGCATGTGATGTTGTTTTATAGTCATTCCTCAGACTCCATGGCCATCTGTTTCAACATCTTCTGCTCTTTCCGGTTTCTCATGCGCTGTTTGAAATCCTCCAGTTCTTGCCTCTGTTCCAGAATGAGAAACGGCACAAGTAAAAGAGAGCATGTGGCATTGCATCTCGCTTCTCATATATATTATATTCACTTCCCGGCCATGTTTGGATTTATATAGGCAAATGCTTAAGAGTATATGATTGGAATGGTTGGGAGGAGCATGAAGAATAATTTTCACACATGAATTTGGCACCTCTGAGTCCAGACCTTAAATTCACTGAAAGTCTTTGGGATGTGCTGGAGGAGACTTTCCAGAGTGATGGACTCTTGCATTGTCAATACAAGATCTTCACCAAAAATGTATGCACCTCTTGATATAAATAAATGTTGTGATGTGTCTTCCTACATGGTTGTTTAAGAAACGAAAAGCTACACACTTCATCAATTAGGGTTAGATGAACTGATGCCAAATATATAACATGAAAGAAACATAATAATCACTGCAATAATGATCCAGTCATAGACTCTCAAGCATTTGCCTATTTAAATCCAAACAGCAACTTTTTTTTTTGGCCAGGCAGTGTGTATATGTGTGTGTGTGTGTGTGTGTGTGTGTGTGTGTGTGTGTGTGTGTGTGTGTGTGTGTGTGTGTGTGTGTATAAATATATATATTATATCTATTATCTACCCAAATATCTGTTGTGTGCATCAAATTAAAGAGGAAATACTTACATGCATTTTCTCATCAGGTGGGAAAATCTCCCTCTGAAAAATGTGATAATATATTGTGATCATACAACAGCAACTGAATATAGGAAATGCTAAATAACACACATAAGAGAAACTCCCTAATGAAACCAGAATATGATTTTAAAACAAAGAGAGATCCCCAAAAATGTAAGTATCGTCATAACTTTAAACAAATGCTGATATTGTATTATACAATATTTACGTATTAAATGAATAATACTATAATAATTGACTTAGATTTTTATGGCAATTATAAACCTTTCGCTTCACGATGTATTCCTCAAAATACTCGGCTTGGTTTGATATCCAAAACATCGCCACTGGAAACGACAGATACACCATCATCTGTGTAAATAAATAAAGAAACACTGCATATTCATATATACATTCACTTTTCTATCGGTTATTCACATAGACAGGTAGCTAGTAAGGAGCAATACAGTGTTTAGCAAAGAGGGACGTTTAAAGCGTCTGCACGTTTTATTTTATTTTATTATGTATCTCCCCAAAGTTGGTTTAGTTTGTGTCTCTATGTTTATATAGACAGACCGGGGTGCTAACAAGTCTAAACGTAATCAAACTCACCCTAAAAACCTCTATTTTAACCCCCATGTCCTACAGCTTGACAGTCACGCATGCAGGCACTTCCTGTTTTTAAGATGTCAAAATAAAAGTCCGCTTTAAACACGCGCAGTCACAGCTACAGTTTCATTCTTACGTAAGCCAGAGGCAGGCTTATGAAACAGCGTGCAATCGTTGACCGGATGCTGGTACATCAACATGATGATGTAAGCATGCAGTAACTTTACATCAGATACACGATATCAAACTATAAGACCAATATTCGCCTCTGTTTAACCACATCTAAAGATATTTGAAGACAATTAAATGGTTAGTTCGTCTAAAAATTGTCATCATTTACTCACCCTCATGTTATTTCAAAGCTGTATGACTTTCTAATGTGGACATAGCCTAAGTTGATAATTTTAGGGAGAACGACACGTTTTTCAGACATCATCTACTTTAATTTTATATAATTATTTATTTATTTTTGCAAAGCAAGTGTATTCTCATGTTGTAAAGACACGGGTGAGTAAATTACAGAATTCAAATTGTTTTGGGTGAATCACAGAAACTGCCAAGAAATGTCCGGATCATATTACAGCCCAAATCAAAGGGTGAAAAGTACATTAAATCTGCTGTATTGAAATCTTAAAGGGACAGTTCACTCAAAATGAAAATGTTGTCATTTCCATGCTGTTCCAAACCTGTACCAGTTTCTTTATTCTGTTGAACACAAAAGATGATATTTTGAAGAATGTTGGTAACCGGACAGTTGAGTGATTCTATAATTGGAGTTACATTTTGCATTTCAAAACGTTAAAAAAAACTGTTCACTTACAGAAATTATTTACAGTAATCTTATTGAAAACATTCAATTTTAATAATTCAGTGCTTGCCAAACACAAGTTACTTCCTTTTTTGTTTTTTACTTAAAAAAAATAAAAACAGATTTCTTCATAGAATTGTGTCAACTGTGTCACATATTGTCAACATTGTTACCCTGGAAACAGAGTTTGACAGTAACAGAATTGATAATTTTAATCTTTTTAGTTAAAAACTCCACTTGCTAGCATAAAGAGCTCATGGCACTAATGAAATCATGATTAAATACTTTTAAACCCACTGTGTGATCAGTGATAAATTCTGTTTTCCTTTTGATATTGTGGCAACCGTTTTGACAGTTGGTGTAAGAACTTTTTAGATTAAAATATATTAAAAACATACCTTTCACTGCTTCAGACCTTATTAGTGAGGTCAAGTGACGTAATTTCCTGTATCTTACATAGTTGTGGGAGAGAATTACACCAATTTAAAGGCAAAGTATGGTACAGTAACAGAATTGACAAGATTTATGGACACATTTTTTTCTAAGATAAATGTTATTTTAAACAATTTTATGTTGTAGAATTGGGAAAATTACTAGTTAGGGCTTTTATAAATAGAATAAATGAAATATTACCCCCCCAAAAAGTTAATATTAAAGTTAAATATAATATTTTGATTACACAATGATAAATGATGGAAAAAAATACACTTGACTAATTAGACTAACAAGAAATCATGATTTTCACCAATATAAGACAGAAAATATGTATATGTAACATCGTGATCCATGTTCTCAAATTATTAAAATATATATATATTTTAAATAACCATTTGAAAACAGTAAAGAAATGACGACTTTGGACACCAAATTAACTATCCCTTTAATGTCCCTTATTTTCCTCACAAAATGTCTCTTGATTTTAGGGTGAAATATGACGCAGCATTTTCTTGTGTGCTTTAATAAGATGCTGAGCAATACAACAAATGTTGCATATGAAGGCACAGGTTTCTTTGCACCATTTTCATTCAAACAGTCAACTTCTCAACTCCAGCTGAAGAGTGAAAACTGATAGGTAGCAACAACTGAAAACATAGCATATTAGCATAATGTGTAGAACTGAACTGTGATGAATTATAAAAAAAGGAGACAGACTCATTTTTGTTTAATTTTAATTTTCTATAAAAGAGATGAGTTTATTTCATGATCATAACAGATTGAACCATTGACCTCGATAGCCCACGCACATACCAAACAGTAATCGAGGAAAATGTTAAACAAACCAAAAAAAAAAAAAAAAAAGAACAAAAAAAAAAAGAAAATAACAAAATACCTGAATAAAGCAAACTCTCTGCTGAGCTGCAGGTCAGCACATTCTCCGGAGAATCCGAAACTATGGCACATAATGTCCAACTGTTACCATGGAAAAGAAAATACATTTAAAGGCTTGAAGGAATGAAGTGTTGCTCTTCTTTTAACTTGTACAGACCAAATTAACCAAAGAAAAAGAAAAAAAAATAGATATTTATATAAGTGGACTTCATGAGGAAGAAGAAGAAAAAAAACAAGTTTGCAAAGCAATATCGTTTAAATGAAGTGTTGCGATTTAAACCTCAGGGTAAGAACACCCTCCCCAGCCACATGACGTACACATCCAAACATCCAGACACACACTCACACACACACACACACTCACTCACACGATGACGATGGGACATGTCCTCTTAGCAGTTTCGAGAAAATGAAAACTAGTTGTTCGGTGTATACTTAAGAAGTCCAGCTAAAACTAGATTTAAACCTGAATATTGTAAATGGGTAAAATATAAAATGTTTACGTTCCTTTTTTGTCTTTTAAACACAAGCTCTCGCACCTAAATCCCCAATTTTCCCCTCCCTGGTCCAACCGTGCCCCCTCCCTCGCCCTCCCAGAACGTAATATATGCCAACTAGAATCGCAATACAATACAGGCACTGGAGAAAACACTATAAGAGAAAACTCAGAGGACCTGCCAAGGTCTCGAATTGTGCCCCCCCGCCCCGCCCCCGCCCCCCTTGCCGAGTCAAATAACAGAATTAGAACACATATCCACTATAATCGAACAAGAACAATGATAAATCAGAACGGTTTGATTTTTTTTGTAACTTTTTTTTTCTTTCAAACTTTTTGCAATTATATCTAGCACAGCATACGGAGTTCTCTCTGTGCCGCTGTAATAAAATGATCTGTGAAAAGAAAAAGGAGGAGTCATGCAGTAACCAGCTGAGAGCTCCGTCGCGTTGGCCTGGTGTTCGCGTGACGCTCCACCAGTTGCACAGAGTCACATGTTTTCCTTCTGTATGTATAATACACTTAAAATAGTATTCTTTAAATTATACTCAAAACTAAACGATACTCAGAAACCGCCCCGCATGGGTCAACGCTCCGGCCCGTGGCGAGACTCCCCACCAGGCTAACATGAAAACCATGAGCAATGAAAGTATATCTTCCATGATTCTGTCCTCAATTAACACTTTTCAGAATAATGCATATATTAGGGTTTATTTTCTACAAGGCTACCTAAAACTTTTAATGACGAGTGGGGAGAACAAGAAAATATATTTATATATTTAGAAAGACATGTTAAGTGAAGCGTTTCGGGTCTCGGCTATCAGCATAAAAGGATATGGGTGTTTGGCATAGACATCAGAGGGTAAAGGTGTTGGTAAGAGAGTTAAAAATATTTTAAAAAAGAAAAACAACAACGAAGAAAAAGAAAAACAGAAGAAAAAAAAAAAAAAGGAGAAGATAAACAAAAATACAACCAACCAATCAACCAAAAACAGTAATTAAGAAAATACCTTTTTACAGTAGATCCTACATAATGAAAAATCTGCACATGATAACAGTGTGAAACACACCATGTTTAGTCATTTGTCACAGCCCCTGGTGAATATTGTTTGTGTTGTCAGAGGTGTAAGGCGAGCTGTACTTCCTCTCCCGAAGAAGATCATCTAAGTGCCCCAGATCCCATCCTGCCATTTGCCTGCGTGTTTTCGCGAAAAAGGGGAGGAGGGGGAGGATATAGCGAAAACGAAACGATGGGAAGGAAACCAAATCAAACAGGAAACAAAGACGTTTTCTATTCCCCCACAGACGTCTGGCAGTCGATGGATGCCGTAACTAGAGAATCAGTACATGTTATTGTTGCCGTTCAAATATTCCTCCGGCGATCGCATTGTCCATTGCTCCCATATTCTGAATTAAAGAGTCACACAACAAGTCCTCTCTTTCCCGCCATGGTCACAATGGCAAATCCAGGAGGAATGCCGGAGAGGCGGAGCCGTCCCAGTGTGAGGGTCCCTCTTTCTGCTAAGGCAAAAGGAGAGCTACAGCCTCCCTCCCTCTCTCTCTCTCTCAGGGCCTCAGCTTATCCATCGCTAGTTCAGCCTCTTCAGTGTTTCTTGTGGTCAGATGGGGTCTTTTTCCCTTACTGCTTTTTTGAGTTCATTCTAGAGGAATCCATGAGCTTCTGTTTTCGCAGTTTATCTCTTCCTCTCGCACTTCAGAACAAGTTCTCCTCAAAGATAGCCATCAAATCGCTTTGGAAATTCATGTCAATAGTAGCTGCCATCTGTAGATGTGGAGAAAAAAAACAACTAAATGAAACATTGGCAAATTTATCAAATAACATTTTGAATCTCAAATTATAAATCACATTTTTATGGAAAAGTGATTCAAGAGTTACTGTAAAGACACACATTTGTCTTTTTTACTACCATGTTGCTCGAGTTCAACTGCCCAATGCTATACTGAGTGACAGTACCACTCATATGTTTGGGGTTAGTAATGATGCTGAAAATTCAGCTTTGACATTTTGAAATATATTCAAATAGAAAACAATTATTTAAAATCACTATAATGTGTCACAATATTACTGTTTTGGGAATAACAGACTTCTTTTAAAACATCTTACAGATCCTAAACTTTTGGCTGCAGCTGTCGAGTATTTTAGTAATCGAGTATTCTACCAATTATTCCATCGATTAATCGTATAAAAAAATGGTGGTATTAAAAATAGATCTAAGTTAACAAAAGTCTTTAAAATTACTTAAAATACAAATTTATAATAACAAGCTCAAATAAAGTATCAAAGCAAGCAATCATATGGGTTTTATCAAACAACACTGTTAAAATACACCATGTAAAATAAATGATGTAAACTAATATAAACAACTAATGTACATTACGTATTATAATGCCTGCAGAGGCGCCAACTGCCAACAAGTGATAGCTGTTGTTACACTACGGCATGATCAAATCCTTGTTTAATACTGGCCAAACAACATTTAATTCAAATGTTCACTTAATCTTTAATACTTTAAACACGTAATCTGCACGCATGTAAATAATGAAAGCGTCGTGCTTCTCTGTGAAAAACAAACAAACAGCACATATCTTTAACCAAATCGCAGCCTTTGTGATTTCACAACGCTATATTATGATTTTAAATTGTTTATATATATTGTGTAGCCTTAAGGGGGTCGCACACCGGACGCGCAGCTCGGCGGCGCGCCGCGCAGCGCCACGTCTTTTAAATTCGAACACACTATTCTCTATGAGAGTACACACACCGGCGGCGCCTTTCGGCGTCTGTCCGCGGCGGCTCAGGACCGTGTTCAAAATCCTGCCGCGCCACAGAGCGCCATTTACATAGTTTTATATTAAATTTACATGTGTGTGTCTCAAATCGTAGTTAATGTATATACGGACTTCACCCTGTGCTGCAATATACATTTAGTTTTATATTTATTTACAGAAATCAGAAAATTGCTGATGTTATCGGATTTTCAGGTGACAGTTGTCCTAGACGTGGCGCGACGCGGCGCTGAGCTGCGCGTCCGGTGTGCGGCCGCCTTTAGAAAACGGTGTAATAATGCAGTTCATGGATTCTCATCTGTGGAACACGCCACTTCCGGTATTTTGCCGGTTACTCGACACGGGAAAATTGCAATCGAGGATTTTTTTTTTAAATCGAGTCCTCGACTTTAATCGAGGAATCAGGACAGCCCTAGCTGCAGCTGTAACTCACCGCCTCTCTCCTCCTCCTCTCCTGCTCCCGGCGACGTGCGAGCTCTCTGTCAAGTGCACTCTGGGAGGCGGCGGGCGAGTGGGGCGGGGCTTGGGAAGGTTGCGGGGCCGAGGGCGGCTGGGCCGGGTTCTGGGCTTGGGGCTGAGTTTGAGTTTGGTGCTGCTGCGGTGGTGCCTGAACCTGCTGCTGCTCCGACCGCCTGCGGGGTTCCTCCTGGGGCCTTCGAGACGTCTCAATGGAGTCCTCCTCATCACGTCCCCTTCAGAGAGCAAGACCAAGAAAATGTCTTGAAACTGCTAAAAGTGACCTTTGATTAAAACAGACAAGTTCAGCTCTCTTACCGAAGTTTCTCTTGTTCTCTGCGCTGACGGTCTTTCTCGGCTTGCTCAGCCTGGGCTTTCAGGGCCTTCTCTCGCTCTTCCTTCTCTCGGGCCGCACGTCGAAACTGTTCGAAGCTGTCGCTGGAGGACCTCAGAGCAGACGAGGGAGTGGAGGTGGATTTCTGTGCCAGGCTCGCCCAGGAACCCATGTTCTTTAGTTTCACATCCTGGGCACAAAACGATACGAGGCGTGAAAACAACATAACTTTCTAGAAATGTTAACAGTTGTATTCATGGAAAAGTAAAACAAAGTTGTCCCTTCCACCCACCTGTACCTTTTTAGGTGCCACAGGTGTTTTGGGCTCCTGTTTGAATTTCTCTTTGTCCTGCATGGAAGGAGGTGGACCACTTTGCTCAGAGGAGCGGATGACAGGACGGGAACTTTCATGTGATTTCATATCTGCTCCTAAAACGAGTTAATAAACAGTTAGTTATGCGCCTTTTATTTGATTGACAGAGCTGAACCAAGAGTAATATTTAGTATAACCGGGATGTTTCACGGTTTGTGGAACATGTGAGCAGTGCGTAGTGGAAGCAAAGATGTGCGATTTTGCATGGGGTGCAGAGCGTTTTTTTTGGGCACAACTCATTTACATAATCTGTTCTAGACCAGCTTTCTGTTTGTGAAATGCTTCTAAACTATTTTATTAAATGTAAAAAAAAACAAACATATTAATTGTTTATAAAATAAAAGCAATATGCAATTTTGAATATCAGCATATAACAGCACACGGTGTGCTTAAATTAAACATACAATTGCATGCTTTGAAACTCACTCTGTTGGCTGTGACCTTGCATTGTAGGTTTGCTCTCAGGGTGTTTGTGAGGCTCTGGTCTCAAGGCTGGACTGAAGGGCTCACCACGCATCACAGGTGACGGGGGCAGCTTCTCTTCTTTAATGCCAGCCAAAGCTGAAGGACCTCGCTGCGGTTCCTGTAGCAAACCAAAGCTTCAGTTACACCACACCGAACACACATCTAGAAAACCACGTAACTATTCATCACACAAAAATCCATGTGGATATTGGAAAGAATGCAAGAACATGGAAATGGTACTGACCTTTTTGGCCTGAGGAGGGGACTGGTGGACTAAAGCATACTGAGGGATTTGAGGGGAATGCATCATGAGCGGAGAGGGGTTATCTCGCATGTGTGCTGTTAAAATATAGACACAATTAAAACACTTGCAATGGTGTCCAATACATATAACAAACGACCTGTCTGGACTTTGGAGATGTGTTAGGAAAGCTTTTATATATAGTGTTTATACTATGCAACTTTTTTTAAATTAGTATGTTTGGGCAAATTCAACTTTAAAAAACAAACAAACAAAAAACACCACAAACTGTGACAATCATCAGTTTAATAGACAATAATAAACAAATATGGTATTGTTCCGAATATAAGACGACCCTAATTATAAGACGACGATGTAGAGCATGTAGCCTACCAAAATTTCATAAACAGTAGAAGTGAAATCGTATTGTAGTTTTGAAATCTGGGTCCCGTCTTACATTTTAAAATCACGTACAGGGTAAGTTTGGTCCCGTCAGCGAGGCACGTAAACATGACAGTCACGCGGATCTTAGACGGTAAGCTTTTCTTTGACGGTTTGTGTTTTTAAGGCCGTCTTTTTGCGCTCGCGATCTTCTAACATTCCACTGTGACATCGTATTTCTTGGCACACTCGTTTTACACGTATTTGCCGCCACCTATTGTTGCGGGTGTATTATTGACATGTAAAAGTATAGACCCTGAATATAAGAAGAACCCGGTTTTTCAAATGTATTTCTAAGGGGAAAAAAAGGTCTTATATTCTGAACAATATGGTAAATAGTTGCTGGAAGAGTTACACCATTAAAAAAATGTGCGAAAATTATTATTATTTTTTATTAAACAGCAATTTTTTGTAACGCTGTTGTTTTACCTGAGTTATAGGGGTCGGACTTGTGTTGACGTGGAGAGTGATGCTGCTGTGGCTGTTGCTGGATGATCTGCTGTGCTTTCGAGGAGGGCATGGAGACCTTGTGTTGACTAGACTGCGTTTGCGTGGTCTGCACCGGGCCTTGAGAGAAGCTCAGCTGCTGCGAGTGCTGCATGTGTCTGGCCTGGTGCTGCGAGAGTTGCGGGGAGGGCTGGGCTTGAGTCTGAACGGGGAGCTGTGGTGGGGGTCCCAGCTGAGATTGAACCTGGACCGACTGTAGCAGAGACGGCTGGCCCGACTGCTGCGACCTGCTCTGCAGAGACTGCATTAGTGACGTCGGTGGCGGCGGCTGCTGCTGCTGCAGGCGGTTCGGCTGCAGGTGCTGCAGGTACATGGGCAAGGGCATGGAGGGAACGGGCTCCTCGTCGTCCTCTAGCAGCATCTGTGGGGGCTGGGAGGAGAGCAGGCCCTGGGGAGTGAGTGTGGGAGGGGAGAGCGGCCGCTGGCGCAGTTGCTGTGGAGGGTGCAGGAGGTGAGGAGGGAGGTGGTGCTGGGGTGGAGGGGGTTGCTGGGGCTGGAGCTGCTGGGGCAGGGTCTGCTGGGGTTGCTGCTGCTGCTGCTGCTGGGGCGTGCTTTGCTGAGGAGGTTTAGGAGGTAGTGGGGCTGCCCTATTACTGGGTCGTGAAGGCTGCTGGGGCATTGCGTTGTGCAGGGCTGTAAAACAATGAATATAGAAAAAGGAAGGGGTCAATATAGATCACCGGCAATTTTTTTTATAATACTTACAAATAAAACAAAATGCTGTATTAAAAGAAGAATATAGCTAATCAGAACATTTAACATGCAGCCTGCAGAGCACCATTTTGAACCAATGAGATGTGGGCAGTTTGACAACGTGACATGGTAGCCTGGCAATAGGTGTCTAACCAATAGTACAATTGCTTGAAATGATTTCCATAGAACAGATGGATCCTGTATCTGGGGCAAAATTACTAAATATGCAGCGCGAGTTATATTTCTAACTCCAAACAATTGGCCACTGAAACAGCTGATAAAATCTTCCTTTGATTCAATGCGTGATTACATCTTGTCACTCAAATTAACCGATCGCATTTTATGATGCAAAAGACACGCGCGTGCACACACACAGAGAGGGAGCGCGGTGTGTCGGTGTTCACGGGCTATGTAAAATAATGACGCAGTTACAAGGTGTGTATAATTTACACTACTTAGTCAACACTAACAGTAGCTGCTGTTCGGTTTTCATACTGCTGTTCTCCTAGTCACTTATGAACTTGATGAACTTGACACTTCTGAACATCTCTTGATTAAAGCTTTAGGTGACGGGTTGCCAGATATCACAAAAAGAGCAAAATGTTTTGCAAGTAGGCTATAATAAGCAGACATGGCAAATAATGTACCGGGAAAACATTTAAACATAACTAGTATTTACTAATATCCTACCAAATTAACAGGAAGTAACTAATTTATTATGAATAGAATAGGCTAGTTTAATAAAAAAAAATTCAGATATTATTAACTGATGGATGAAGTAAAGCAATAACATGAGATTGAAAAATTATTCAGCAACACTTTATTTAAAGTTTGAGTTGTATTTAATATCAATCAGTTGGGGGCAGTTCATCTAAAAGTTGATGAGAGTGTATTGTTTACTATATTTAGCTATTAAAAACAGTTTACCAAATAAATAATTTACCAAATAAAAGAAAATTCAAACAAAGTGAAGTACTTTACATTTCTAAAGTATTTCGGTTTATTTATTATACAAAGCCCTTTTTGTTGATTTTTCGAGAATAACTATATAAATATATAACTATATCGTGAAATATATTGTTACCGTGAAATAAAATTTGTCATACCGTGAAACAGAATTTTGGTCATACCGCCCACCCCTAAGTGTATCACTTGTATCTTTATTTTATACTTAAATAATTTCAATTTAAAATATGTTGTGGAGTAAAGGGAACTAAATTACACGTTTATAATATTTGTAAAAGTTTTGTTTTATTTACTATTTTACATTATTTCTTAATTTATCTTAATGTAAGAATTATGCAAGAAAAATATGATTTGCTTATATGTATTCAATCAATGCTGCTGCTTATACATTATCAATTTTGTTAATCATGAGAAAATGTCATTTGTTTTTGACAGATATCTATATGTAACCATTGCATATATTGAAAACAGGTTTTCTAACTTTTTTGTTTTTTTTTAAAGATATATTGTTTCTGACAGAGGGAGTAGTAAAGGAGTAATGGTTTAAAAAGAGTATTAACTGTTTACGAATCGAAGGTTTCAAGCATGTCGCTGCCCAACGGAGGTTATGCCGTACAAGGAATAATTATTTCTGCTGTCAAGGTCAGTTATGCCAGGGAGAGTTTAGGAAGTAAGATAAGATGTTATTCACAAAGGTCAGGTGGGCATGCATATTATGGGAGTTGACGCCGGAAATTGTACTTATAAGATAAAAAGAAGCAGGAGGCCTTGTGATAATCTGCTCTTTTGTTTATCAAACCATTTTTGAAAGTCTTTGTTTGCTAAAAAATAAATATGTATGATTTGACTGGTTTGCTTGGAGCTCACTTTGTAGCTCTCCAAGGTATGTTTTGGGTTAAAGAAAGACTACCCTGAATTTTGATTTTCAGAAATAAATTTTGGTTTGATAATTTTACTATTGAGTGGGCTTGACTTTAATCCGAGTTGAATTTTCACCACACTTCTACAAACAGATGCAACTTATCAGTTTTCTTTTCTCTCAACAATGCAATTTTGATCTGGTACATTTTGAAAAAATACGCTACATCAAACCAGGTTAGGACAATAACTTGATGTAATAAACAGTAGTTTCCGCTCACCTGGGGATGGGAGGATGGGGTGCTGGTTCAGGAACGGGTGCGTCTCAGGTGACACTTGGCCTCCTGGAGGGTGAGCGTTGAGGTGAGGCGGCGCAGGGGAGGACGAGTCATTGGCGTGGTGGGGAAGGTGCATGATGGGCTGGCCAAAGTGAGCCAGAGGGTCAAAGGGGTTTTCCAGGAGCTGCGAGGGCTCCAGAGCCGTGACGGGAGGAGGCATGTAAGCGGCGGGAGAGGGATGCTGTTGTGGTTTCAGCTGAGCGCTGGGCTGCAGCGCAGGGGTCAGGGGTTGATGGGGAACCTGCGGCTGAGGCATGCCCAGAGACACCGCCTGGTGATGAGCCTTCTTTCCTTCACCCCTCCCTCTCTTCTTCGGCTTAGACGCCACCCCTGAGTTTGCGAAGAGGAGATTCTTTATGCAATGCAGCTTCTTGGATCATTTAACATAGCAAATGCATTAGAAAATCAGTTGGTCAGACGTTATCAAGCTGCAGGGCTCACCTGTCTCTGAGTCTTCACTTTCTGAGGAGCTGGACTCGCTGCTGCTGCCCGACTCGGATGATGAGCCTTTTGTCTTTGCAACACTCATTGCCTCCATGGTCTTCTCTGGAACTAAAGGATGTTAAACAATAAATAACAACCAATTCGAATTTGTAGACACTTGTATTTAATGCTGTCCATGTTGCATCATCTGTGATGGACAGTATTACCAAGTGTAAAAAGGATCCAATGTGTTGTTAGTGTGTGAAACACACTATGTTTGCTCACTAATTTTCGCTATTCAGATTGAAACCAGTCTGATTTCAGATTCTGAAAGTTCAGTTTGTGTGAACCCTGATTTACATATTTGTTTACATGTGCATTATATGTATTCTGAACTCTTTTGACAAATATTTATTAACTATTCTGACCAGCTCACAAGACGTGAGATGTAAATAGACATATGCACATTTTTAAGATTATATGTAAACTTGTGGCACATAAAATCATGGCACTGGGCAGGAGCACAAGTTATTTTTTTAATCAGATTCAAGCATTTACATGCTTAATTTGTTCCTACAGTTCAGATTATTACACCAGCCCTTCCAATCTGATTGAAATTTCATTCAGATAAAGCTCAAACGACTCGACTAAGGTGTTTGATTAAAGGCTCAAACTGATTATTTGGGTGCATGTAAACGTAGCTTCACTAGCTTGTTTTGCAATTACTCAAAACTATCTTCTGTGGACGTGAGGAACTCAAATGGAAACATCACATTTGAAAGGTCAAGGCTAATGTGCCCCAAACTACATTCTGGGACAGGAGTGTCCAATCCTGCTCCTGGAGGGCCACCTTCCAGCAGAGTTTACCTCCAGCCCTAATTAAACTCCCCTGAAGCAGCTCATCAAGGTCTTCAGGATCACTATAAACTTCCAAGCAGGGCTGTTGGAGCTCAAACTAAAGAGCAGGATTGGAAACCCCTGTTCTAGGGCCACTTACTCATGCAAAATGCAATTAAGCCAAAACAAGAGTTTTTTTCTAGGTAGGTACAGCCAATCATCTGATCCAACTGAGTACTTGTGGTTGACATGAGAGGCCGATATTAATGGGTGTAAACAGGGCCTCAGTGTTAAAGAAAGCGATGCTCTTGATCACTCACCGACAGGCTTCTTCTTCTTGCGAAGACAAGATGACACGTATCTCTCCAGCTCCCGCAGCGTAGAAGGCTTCAACGTCTCAAAGTCGATCTCAATCTCGTCTGGATTGGAGTTCTTGAGCGAGGGCTCACGGGACTGGATGATGTGGACCACACGGCCCAGCTTGTCTCCAGGGAGCTTGTTAATGTCCAGACTCAGTTGTCTCTTCTCTTCATAGGACATGGGCTTACACTTCTCTCCAGCAGCCATGCCTGCCATTGCGGCTCCACCAGTCAGACCCAGATCCTCCTCAGAATCCAGGCCTACCACAGGCTGCAGGATTGGTGGGGCGGCACCTGGGGGAGCCATGGAGCGACTGCCCTTACCACCTCCCTCCTTCTTGCTATAGAGCATAAGATGACAAGAACATCTCATTTTCCATGACTACACGGTTACAGGGTTGACCGCAAAATTCTAAGGAAATGGGTTTGCATAATCAAATGTCTCAGCCTACCTCAGCTTCTTGGACTTCTTAGGAAGAGGATCCTTGTTCTTAGGCTTTCCTTGAACCTTGAGGGTAGGAGGCGGCTCCAGGATCTCCTCCAGTGCAGGCATGACTGCTGCTTTCCTTTTGTGCTTGTCTTTCTTCTTCTCCTTCTTTTCCTTCTCTTTCTTCTTTGGTTTGCTGGCCGGAGGCTGGGACAAGGCAGCCAGCTGCTCATGAACCGCTTTCAGCTGAGCAACAAAGAAGAAACAAGAAATTGGGAGATTACAGTCTCTTAGTAGAAAGCATCACATCTATGATACACATCCACAATATCTATAGTGACCGATCTCTTGGCCAGGTCTTCAGGAACGTGCTGGCAAAAGCCAAGTCGTAAAGAAGATCTAACTCACCTGCTCCTGAAGCTCTGCTAACCTCTGGGCTCTCTCCTCTTCAGAGTCATCCGTGGAGGAGTCGGATTCCGATGAGGAATCACTGGAGCTGTCTGAGGACGAGGCAGGGCCCATGGGCGGCTGTGTCTTTACAGGAGCCGGGTGGAGCACTGGCGCAGGAGTGGGTGCCAGCATTTCCTCTGGCTCATCGGGCATTTTAGCAAAACGCATCTCAAACACATCCTACAGAAAGAGAGAACTTTTTGAAGACTCTTTTCATCCACCTTTCAGAGTTCCGCAATGACATTCTAACAACATAGTTTCTATACTGAACACCTGAATTTTCCTATAAGTGGAACATTTCTAAACCCCTTCCACACTTCACTGTCAATTAGGAAATTAACAGCGGCTTGTGGCAAAAATACTACCAAAAAAATAATAATAATACCCCTACACCATTAAACAAAATCTATTCAAACTGCTCCAATTAAAGTGAAATGTGAAAGTGTGTGAAAAGTGTTGATTGTGTAATTACATTTAGAATACATTTGCTCACGTTGCATCTCTTTTTATGCATTTTTTTGCAACGTTGAGCATTACTCGCGCTAGACTAAAGTGCTGGACTGCTTCAGTGATGGGGAACGTTCTTGGCTTGCTTTCTGTATTTAGTTTATTTTGAGTTTGAATAACCATTTTGTCTTTCATGCTACTAAAATAACCAATGTGAAGTCTTGAATTTCTAATGCATGAAAAGCAATAAACTAATTCATTAATAGTCTTTAGCTTGTTTTTTTCCTGTGTAGCCAGTATATGACGTGCTGTTTCAGCAAACAAACACAATTTAATTTTATTAAATGGACAAATAATCATTATTAAAATATCAAGAGCAATAATTGACAATGCTTTTTGTCCTAATATTGAAGCCCTACCCTTTAATGAGCTCCTGTTCTTGTTTTATAATTTATAAATGTAGGCTATTTACATTATGCTACCCTTGAGCAGCATTAAACAGTGTGTAAATAAACATGCCATGTCAGATTCAGCTCCCGTGCCAACTTTGCAGTGACTTTCAGTGACATCATGACACCATGATGACTTTGGCATGGTCTATTGCGAGTCACTTACATAAAGTACACAGTGACTAGCAGACTAGACGTCTGACTAAAAAGATTACGCGTCATGCAAGCCCTAATGTACACAGTCTTTTGCAGGTGTCCATGTACCTGCAGTTTGCGTGCCATAGCCACCACTTCATGGTCTGGAGGGTTGTACTTGTAGCAGTTGGAGAACATTAACCGTACATCTGCTGCAAACTCCTGAGCATCTCTGTACTGTCTGGTTTCCAACTTGTCCTGCACAACCAAAGAGAAAACTGAACAAATAAGCATGGAGAGCAAACAAGGCTCATCCTTCAATTTAGATCCAGCAACTGCATTTTCACCTTAATAGTGCTGAGGTCCATGGGATGTTTAATGATGTCATGGTAATCGTGCAGCCCTAAAGCATCCACATCCACTGGCTTGTAGAAGGGCCAAGCGTATGCTGCATGTTTCTTAGCGTACATGTCCTTTACGATGCCCAAGCAGTAGCGTAACTGTTCTTGTTGCTTAGGGCTGTGGGTCCCAGTGGCGACTGTCCCATGGTGCTGGGAGTCTGGTGCCTCCTTTTTGGGTAGTTTGCTTGGTCGTGTACTATCCCGGCGTGGCAGAGTCTTCCCTGACTTTGACTCGGCGGGCGAGGACTCGCTCAGCTGGTCATTTGCCGTAGGTGTCGTGGTGTCTGCTTTCCTTTTCTGACTTTTTCTCTGCTGCAGATGAAAAGTTTTATTTAAGCGAGTGAGGAGAGAAAGACGCAACTTAAAAACAAAGATCGACTATGGTTGAATGTTATGGGCCAACTTACTTTGGGAGGCATTGGGATGGGGCTTTGTAGAATAGGAGCAGTGCTCTGCTGCATGTGCACGGGCGGCAGGGCAGTTTGAGTGGGAGGAGGCACAGCCGTCAAGATGGGGGCCGGTGGGTTGCAGTCAGTGGGGCCCAAAGAAAAAGGTGGCCCTAATTGAGGCGCGAGGGTAGGGAGTGAAGGGAGTGAAGGTAGTGAAGGGAGCGAAGGGGGCACTCGAGAGGGCAAGGCTTGCATGGCAGATTGGGGAGGTAAAGTAGGCGGACCCAGTGGTGGTCCTCTCGTTTGTGGCCCAGGGGCAAGACCGGAAAGGCCACGTGTTTGAGGGATTGTGGGCGAAGACTCAAGGACAGGCCCAATCTTCAGGTTTATGTCTAATAATGTAGAGAAAGAGAGAATACAAAAGAATTAAGGCCTGTTCACACAGATAACGATAACTATATTAGTGTCCACACCAGCTGACAACAACATTGTTTATTCTAAGTGCACACTGCAGTTTTGTCATCTGATAATCTGAGATCTGTAAAATCTGTAGTTATCAAAATCTGATGCTACACCATTCAGGATAAAAGGGCACTGACAGCAGTTCATAGCAACAAAGCAACATCATTCAAATAAAGGCTGGAGATTTGAGGTGATGTACACCATCAGAGATACAAAGTTAATGCAAAGGTGCAGAGACATTAAGACAGTGAAGCCCAGATGATCTTCTGGCCGATACAGCAGTCAAGTAGGACACGTAAAAGGGCAGCAGTGTGAGTGGCCCTCAAGTAAGAGAGAGTATGAGATTTATACCTGGTTCCCTCCTGCCCCGGCCACGACCCTTGCCGGATGAGGTCGACATCTCGATCTCCTGCTGGGGCATCTCTGAAATCTTGGTGAGGAACACCTTCTCCAGCGCTTCTGCCATTAAGACTATGTCATCCCCAGGCTGCAGGGGGCGACACATACCATTAACCACATGCCCAATCACACCACTTCAGTCCATTGTGAATGATGGCAGCAGAGATGTGAACCAGTACCTTATTGTAAATGTAGCAGTTAGTAAACATGGTGTTGAAGTCTTGAATACATTCTTGGGCATTGACGTAGAAACTGTTCTCTAGGCGTTTCTTGATTGTTCCCATGTCCATAGGATTTTTGATTATCTTGTAATAGTCCTAGGGAGAGGTGGTTACAAAAAGTCAGCATGACTCATCACAATTCATAACATAATGGCCTTATGATGTTATAATAACAGCAAGCAACATTTTTGACAGTGGTCCATTTGAATTCGAACTTTTAAAATGCATGTAAATGTACTTAATGCATTTTCTGACAATTATTTCATGTCAAGAATTAGAGGGTTAAGACTGTAGCCCGACTATCCAAAAACCCACAATAGCTTGATTATAACTACTTGATGTAAATTGATGCGTTTTATTTGTGAGAAGGTTATGCAGCAACATACTGAGTGGAAATGCAGGGCAGTACAGAGAATAAATCGCACATCATCAGACTGAGGACCTGCTCCAGCATGACAACTAGCACCATTTCAGTGGCAAAAGAATTGCAGTAAACATCAGTGAAACTACACTGTCTGACAGGACCTGCTCATCACACACATGACAGCACTGTAAATGGATGTAGATCACTCACAGGCAGATTTAGCTTAATGGCGTCAACAGGAGAGTGGAAAGGCCAAGCGAACTGATGCTTCCAAAGAGACTTCAGCACCACCTTAAGCAGGTACTGCAGCTGGTTGGTCTGACGCTTGGGCCGAGTAGGGTTGGCGATATCTGGGGGATTGGGGTTTAAGAGGGAAGGGGCCTGGGACGAGGGCTGCCCCTGACTGCTGCTGCTCCCCGACATCTGCACTGCGTCCAGGCCGTCTCCCATAATGATGGGGTGGAGCGGGGGCAGAGGGACAGGAGGGGGTGGGGCAGGACACCACTCGTTCAGTCTCGAGCCAGGCGCGGGCTCCACAGGGTGAGCACCGCTAATTCCATTGCACTCCTCGCTGGACTCTCTGTGAAGGAAGCAAATCATAGTCATTAGCTCTTTGATTTACATCTATGCCATCTGCATCAGATCCATCACTGTAATCATCACTATCATCTCAATTATACTTAACTATCCGCACACATCCTCTCTGCCCCCCCAAACAGCATTATTCAAATGGTTCATGTTTGCTTAAGTAATTGCCAGAGGATTCTCGAATTATCCCCTGATGTGATCTGAATCATTATCATCTTCCAAAGGACTCGTACTGTGTTTTAAAAAAGGACCGACTGCTTCAAGTAGGTGCTGTCTAGCCAAATGTGGCACAGGTATTAGTGTATAATATTATAAAATGTACAGTAATCTACAGGAATAACAGAAACATGTCACCTTTTTGTTGACCAGTGAGTCTTGTAGGCTAGTCTATATAATCTGTACAATGAAATAATTTATTTCAGCCTTTCAATAAAGCTTTTAGCAGCAAGTAACCAATAGGAGCTTAAATAAGTCACATACTAATTTCATCATCAAGCTTTTCAATGGGCATAAATGAAGAATACACTAAGTGATGACAGGCACATGCCAATGTTTTGAGTTATGCTTTGTTTGTACTGTTATGGCTTTTTTTTTTTACACTTAATTACCGGCATTTTTATCCAGTTAATTAAAGTCACAATGAAACAGAAGTAGGATTCTACTCTTCAATATTGTCACTTGTCTCCTAGTGAAATGGATTATTGGAGAGAGAAAAAAAACATAGGGTGAGGACTTGCTTCTTTGCATGGGTTATTGACTGGATGGAGGAAGATCTGAATGTGAGCTTGCAGTCGATTGTAAGAAATGGGCAGAGGGTAAGTGGAGGAAATGATTGAAGAACTTCGCCATACGTCACCAGAGTAGTGTCATTTCACAGGAAGCTTGAGCTATGAATTTGATTGAAAATGACGAGATCAAAAACAAAAATAAACTCATGGTTCATAAAAAGATCGATAACATGCATTTAGAATGTTAATTTCATGCTGACTTGAACGTTTAAACCTGAATACTTAATTCTGCTGATACCTAAAAACATCTGTGTTTGTTTAAAATGTTTCTTTATTTTTTTTTATTCAATTTCTTAGTGAAATTATTACATTAATAATTATATTAGTAACTGGTTACTTTGAATATTAATTGAAATTATTACATTCATAATTATATTAGTAACTGGTTACTTTGAATATTAATAAATTAAGTCTATATTTTCAACAGCAATTTTGTTTTGAAAATCTGTAGTGATGACAGCAAAAGTTGGCACTGGTATCAACTACTGAAATTTACAAAGAAAATCACATCTTGCTTTACAATTTAAAACCATACAGCTTGCAAATTTGCATGAGATGACTTTCTTTACAAAAATTATGCTTTAAATTAAAAAAAAATAAAAAAATACACCACACAGCGTATTATGGGCTAGGCAATGACTAGTGTTTTGCTTATGCAAGATGATCAGATAATAGTGTTTTGAGTAGGAGAAAGAGAGAGAGATGAAGAGCAATGTGTGAGCTCATCAAGACGACGTGCCCAGGTGACCCCACGACCAAATGAAGCCTCAGAGTAATGTGGCAGAGTACAGCTTATGTCGAGCTCAGCAGAAAAAACGTATTCATTCCCACAGACCATCTCGCACCTCCATAATCAATTCTTGCTCCTCAGCCAGTTGTTTTTCGATTGAAGCGTGTTAAAGGTCAGCCTGGTGGTAATTGATACCAAAAGAGCACCTAAATGTCTTTGCCTCTCTAGTAATCACACTCCCAACCACTGCCTCTGTAATCTGGCAATCCCCACAACTACACTTCCTGCTAATGAAACCTCACGTGACCTCATACTGCTCTCAAGAGCCTTAGATTTAATCTCTCTACAGGCTCATGGCTTTCAAGAGGAACCTATAAACATCACAACTGCAGCACTACTACTGAAAGCATGACTCGGGTGAGTCAACTGAAAAAGGCTTCAGGTTTAGACAGCCGTAAATAATCAGAATGGGAACATTCAGAGCAAAACTGGATGTCTCCGTGCTTAAAGAAATGAGAAAACGGGATCAGAGGAACGCGTTATGACATCTGATGAAGTGTGTGGACAGACTGCTATTCCCCTGCAGCATGTATCTCAGTCACACAAGAGTTGTAGTGACTCGTTGGCACTGTTGCTCTGTCTCCTGTCAAGTCTTCATAAAACATGATACACCAGAATGTATTCAGTCGAGATGAGTCCACGGTGACTTCCATTCCTGAATCATTCAAAATGACTGAGACATAGCAAAGATATTCAGAATTTACTACAACAGGATGAAGCAAAAGGGACCCAGTCCCTCCAGTGTACTTTTCTGCGGTCAGATTAGGGGTATTAACCGCCGCAGGTCGGACAATAAAAAGGTAGTAGACTTGTGTTCTATCATTAAATGTCAAAAGCTTTGGCTGTAATAAAAACAACAGTGTTGTAATGATTTTACAGCACAGCAGCTGCCAAGTGTTCTCTCACGTTGAGACACTTCATTTCATGTCGTCTTTAGTTTTTGTTAGAACATTAAATCATGATATTATGCCAGTCATTGGGTCTCAATCGTGAAACCTGAGCAAAACAAACCTGTAAGTGTTTCATAAAACCATCCTTATATAAACTGCTGAACCGAACTCCATGCAACGGTTTACACAAGAATGGCTTAAAAAATATTTATA
Organism: Leuciscus leuciscus; assembly: GCF_965113295.1. Lineage (NCBI taxonomy): Eukaryota > Metazoa > Chordata > Actinopteri > Cypriniformes > Leuciscidae > Leuciscus > Leuciscus leuciscus. The sequence goes on along the minus strand of NC_138725.1, from coordinate 42,044,779 downwards.
CGAAATTCATCATGCTGGTGTTTCCTGAAGCACACACACACACACACACACACGCCGTTAACTAATCATTTGAGTATAAAATGGACTTAATTTCTCAGTGGTGTGGCAGAGAAAAACTCCTAGTAGAGAAACAAGATCATGGGTTCAATTCCAAGGGAACTCACAAACTAATGAAAAATAATGAATGATCTCTGGGATAAAAACATTAAATGAAAAGCAGCATCTCACAAAAAGCCAAACACAAGCGATTTCTCTCTCACACACACTATATGTCTACATGCATTAACTTTAACTCCTGTCAAACAGATTTTTGAGTGATGGAAAAAAAATAAACCACTACATTGTTGTTTGGAATGATTCATCGAAGTGAATTCATAGAATTTAATCTGTCTGTTTTTGTAAATGATGTTTAGAGTATGAAGTGCAATAAATGGTGTGAAGAAACTTTTTCAGTTCCCTTCAGATATACATTCATATACCCCCCCAAGTGCGAGTGCTTGAGGGTAAATATCTCTCTTTTACATCTGGCAGTGCCTGTAGCTGCTGTGAGGGTCTGCGGGTTCACCAGCATCCACTCCCCTTCATGGTGCGGGTCTCTGGAGGGCTCAGGACGTGGGAGTTCAGCTCAGAGTACACTTCACTGTTCCTTTCAGCTCCGTAATGGGGGACATCATGTCCAAGTCGGTACACAAAAGAGCACGAGACTAATCTTCAGCCCAAGGCCACGAGCACACACACAGCTAAAAATACCCCGAACTATGGAGGAAATGCAACCAAAACAGGGTGGGCTGGGGCTGAGCTGAAATACCCTGCAGGTCCTCGGACACGACATGGTCAAGTTTCCATACATTTCGCTTCTTTTCCGAGTCTAAAAGTATCTGTATACACACAAAGCACTTGTTTATGTCTGACTAACCGCATTCTTGATGACTCACATAGTGACGAGAGAAACAGTTGAGATCACATGACCACTATATCAACCCTAGAGCTCAGACTCAGAGAGAGGGAGCTGACGATCTGCCAGCGTGACTACTCAGGAAAGAATGCCAAACTGTCTGTTACCAGTAAATGCTCACTCATAAGCTGCTGCAGGGAAACATTTTCAGAGCCTCCCTAAAAATCCAGTTAGAACACATATAGATGAAGACATGTCACACAAAGCTGAGCTAATTACACAATCGGTCACAAGTTCGATGTCAGTAAGTTTATTTTTTTTAAAGAACTGAATACCTTTATTCAGTAAGGATGCATTAAATTGAAAAGTGACAGTAGACATTTATTACATTAGAAAAGATTTCTATTTGAAATAAATGCTGTTCTTTTAACTTTCTATTTAAAGAATCCTGAAAAAATTAAGTGAAAAAATGTAAATATCACAAATGAAGCAGCGCAACTGTTTTCAACACTGATAAAAAAAATAAAAAAATTGAGCAGCAAATCAGCATATATCTTTTTTTTAAAGAAAATTTTAAATTGTAATATTTCACAATATTACTGTTTTTGTTGTATTTGTGATCAAATAAATTCAGACTTGGTCAGCATAAGAGACTTTTCAAAATCATTGAAAAAACGTATCCCTAAACTCTTTGAACTGTAGTGTACACTTGAATATTTCAAGTTCAACAACTCCAGTGCGTTCTGTATCATGCTGTCCATTTCCACAGACAATGATTTTGACGAGTCCCTCAGTCTGTCAGGATAAATAATGGAAACCAATGAAGCTATGCATTCAAAAAGGTATTAAAATCCACTTCTGGTATCCTTGTTCTGGCAAAAGTCATACCAGAGTAACTATACATGGACATGACAACAGATTATATGACTACAACCAGTAAGTGATTATTTTAATAATCTAAATGTTAACATCTATAAAATGTTTACGGCTTCTAGAAATGCTTTCAAAGCAGTATTTTAACACTTTTACAAGTCAATACGGCACGGTATTGCACTTGGATTGCAAATGCATTAATATTAGGGCTGGGCATTGACAAAGTTTACGATTTGATTCACAAGCTTATGATTCAATTATATTTACAATTTGATATGGATTAATTGGGGCCTATCAGGTACAGTACTCAGTTCTTTAAATATAAACATTTAAAATGGCGGCTGTCATAAAAACGTTGGATTTATTCATACATTAAATATTGAAGAACAGGTTAAGTAACAATATGAATATGAATTATGCAATAATGCATAGCCCATATTTAGCAAAATGGTCCTCTCAAGAGCTCATTTTTCTTGCTGACTTTTCTGAGGTATTAAATGTAACATTGTTTACAAGCTTTTTCTGACATTTCCACGGCTGAAACAGTGAGCGATGACATGAGACGTGATACGGAGTCCGAGTAAATTGTACTGTATCTTTCCTCATACCTTCTTATGTACATGCATGTTTGTTTCATGTTGTAACTAGTAAAGCAGAAGAGATGATCAGTTCATGTGTGCTTCGTGGTGCCGCCTCGCTTGAACTAAAGGAGCTGCACGATCTGTTACACCACACCTAACAGCGCCAAAATGGTATTTATTGTTTGAATTTCATCATAAACTGTACAGAATTTGAAAGCAGAGACATTTTCCTATCAGAAGTAGCTTATTGCGATATATTAGATGGGGGGTGCGCTGCAAAGTTTTGTTCATTCATCAACTGAAAATAGCATAGGCTGAAAGATACCGGTTCTTCAAAATGAGAATCGATTAAAAACGAGAAATTGATCATTTTTAACCCAGCGCCAATTAATATATATGCCATTTCTGTTTGATTACAAACAGACGCATAAAAAAGCAGTATTTAGCTTCACTTTGTATATTATCTTTGATGCACACAACTGTCAATGGTAGTTTACTAACAACTGCTGACCGTTAATGTGCCTACAGTTGCTCAAATCTCTTTCTTCAAAAAGCATAGACTGTTTGCACCAGTGTGTTTACAGTACAGAGATCATCACCAGGTCAAACACTGGGTTTCCGCACATTACTGCAATTAAAAGTGGTAGACGCTTCCAAAATGATGTCATGCATGTTGATAGAGCTCAACTAGCATTTTCCCAGAACTTTCCTTTTAAAGCCCAAGAGGCCTCTTGAATTCACCTAGTAATTCACCACGTCAAATGGTTTGACACGGAAGAGCTCCCAAACTGAACAAACGCATCAGAAATTCACAAGCCAATGTGAGACAAAACACACGCCAACTGTCTTGTACCAGCAACATGCAAATGAGCTGTTGTGACAGCAGTGAAAGTGGAGTGATCTCACACACACACACACGGGATGTTTGGAAAACACATCAGAAATACAGGAAGAGATCACACTTAAGTGACAGACTGGAGCTGGAAGCACTACATGACCCCGCCATGAGTTTAGTCCAGCTGGTGTAGCATGAACACGCACACAGATGGCCAATAACCGCCAAATCTGTGTGGTGCTGTAATACGCTTATAAAGTTCAACAGCCAAATAATTCATTCAAACACAATGGGGATTTTTTTTTCCATAAACAAGTTGCTTCATTAACAACTCAAGAGTTGTTATCCAGCTGTTCAGAGCAGATTTTAAATTAACTCTTTAAATTAAAAGAGGTTTAGAATAACAGACTATTCGGTTATTATCAATTGATAACTCTGTCTGTGTAAAGTGTTGATGAATAAACTAGACGCATTCAAGTCAGGCTCTGAATTTTCCCATATTAATAAACAAGGGAAAATTTCCTCTTGTGTAAAGTCCCCTCAGTAGTGCTAGTTTCAGTCTCTTTTGTTACACTCGTGTTTTGTCCTGTTGCTTCCATGCAAGCAACAGGACATCTTGATTACCTAATTTCTCTACTCTATAGTGCTGAAACAATTACGAGTTATATGTTGTGACTTTTGACATCAATAGCAAGAATATTTTTCTAAAATTCTTCACTGAAACAGACAAAGAGAAAACACAGATGTGGGTCTAAGAAGTCTTCTAACGGTTTTGTGTTGTGTTGATGTGATGTATTTCACAAGAAAATTACACGAAAGTAAAAGAAACCATGTTTTTACCAAGCAAAACTGAATTTGCAAATCTGGGCAAAACAATCAGGATCTCTCAAATACAATTCTGCACAATACCAATCTAATATTACACAAAGTCAAAAAAAAGTACTAGCTCAAACTTATTTTGTTGTAGTATTGAACAGATACACCAAAGTCAAGTGACAAACATCACTGTGAGTGGCATGAACAATCAGATTCATTTTCAGGTGGCGGCCAAAGAAGAACCGAACTTTCCAAAAACCTAAAAACACTGAATATTTTCAAAAATTTTGGTAAATTACATTGACTATAATACAAAGTGAAACTATAAAACTAAACTAAATCTGAAATCATAATTTTTTACTTTCTAATGATGTTGAAATAAACATTCATTATTACATTAATGGATTAAAAAACTTAATTTGTCTCACATTATGTAGACGCGCACACAACAAAAACTCATCTTAGACTGCTTAAATCTAGTTTATACAGACTAGGTGATAAACACAACAGACATCTGTGACACACCAATGAACTGTGGCATAAACTGAAACTTTGACGCAATGCTAGTTCACGTAATTGCTGCATCCTTAATTACATTCATTACAAAGGGCTCTAACCAGGTCGGACACAACAAGATTCCTGAACACTAAACATGGAAACGCAGTGCAATGTTACAATCACAGCCAATCAGAACAGTGAGTGCAGAGGTTCCTGGTTTACTCGCTCGTAACGCACTGCACAGTGTAAAACGCATACCTTGAGTTCTGATGCTTCACCTGACAACATGCTTTTTATGGTACTTACTGTGGAGCTTGAGGGATGTGTCAACATACGGCATACATAAGGAGCATCAGGAATAGAAAGCAAGCGACTGTCAAACTGTACGGACACAGCTGATGGAAAATACTAGTATATGTGCATTTCAGTTTTAACATGTACTGAGGAATTAAAAAAAACTGGTTGTCAAGCTGATTGAGGACTTCAGCTTTAATTGAGAAGCAATGTGTAAAAAAGCAATTTGCTATAGGCATAGACTATACACCAGTTGTATGATAGAAACAGACGTGTTTGACTCAGACAGGATTAAACATCACAATGATCATTAATGAAACACAGATTTACAGATAACCCAAGAAAACTAGCCATCATAATAGGGACCGGGACCATGAGTCAGATTCTGAGAACTAAAACCAGGAACAAATCTTGGTCGTAAACTGCAATGAGCAATACAGTATCTGGAAAAATGTTGGTCAAAATCGGAGTAGTAGTAAATAGTCAAGCTCTTCATAGTCTGACCACTTAAGAGTCATCTGGAGAAGCATTTGTAGATGTAAGTGAACCATTACACAATTAAAAGTTAAAGGTACAACTAGACAATTCCTGTAAACTAGTATATCAAAAACCCCTGCAGGTAGAGTCCAGACCTCTGAATAAAAGGTAGTGCCACTGACCACACTGACTAGGATGGACACTGTCACCTTCTCGGTAGGGTCACTAAGATGTGGCAGGTCACTTAAAATGTTGTGGTTACATGAAATATGGCTGGCAGAAAATCTTTATTCGAAAGCTTTTAAAAGCTTTATTTTTGGTCCACACCTCATATGTGGTGGATAACCAATGCAATGCATTTAAATCCATTTTAGCGTTTCAATAGAGTGAAACATGGACTTAATTTGACAGTTGGACAAATCCATTAAATTGTCAATCTTACCATGAAAAATAATAATAATAATCAAGCTATGAGAAAAGCTTGTAATGGCGCTTTTCCACTGCATGGTACGGTACGCCTCGGTTCAGTACGGCTCACTTATGACGCATTTCCACTGCATGGTACGGTACGGCTCGGTTCAGTACGGCTCACTTATGACGCATTTCCACTGCATGGTACGGTACGGCTCGGTTCAGTACGGCTCACTTATGACGCATTTCCACTGCATGGTACGGTACGGTACGGCTCGCTTTAAATGGTACCACCTCTGTTGAGGTTCCAAGCGTTTTAGTACCGATACTAAAATGTGACGTGAAAACACTGCAGATCACTGATTGGTCAGACATAATCATCACTACCAGCGTCATTGTATTTACAACACGAGACACTAAACCCGCTAGATTTAAATAGCCAGTAGACAACAGCCAACGCTGTAGCGCTTGTTTTAAAAGTATTTGCTTAAAAAAAAAAAAAAAGAGTATTAACTTAAAAAAAAAAGAAATGGCTGAATCGTGGTCAGTGGACGAGGTGCAGACGTTCCTCTCGTTGGTTGCCGAGGAGCGGATGGGGAAACACGGAATGAAAAATTCACATTTAATATGATGATGTAATGGCAGTAGAGACGGCAACTATAACGATCAGTCCCACCCACTTTGAAGCGGTACTAACTGCAGTGGAAAAGCAACCGAGCTAAAGCGAACCGAACCGTTCCGTACCGAGCCGAGTCGTACCACGCAGTGGAAAAGCGAAGCGAGCCGAACCGTTCCGCGCCGAGTCGAACCGTACCGAGCCGTACCATGCAGTGGAAAAGCGCCATAACTGAACAGCCTCACGAGACACAAGGAGGATGAAGATTGTAATGTGACGGTATTAGCATTGCGATTAAACCTGTCTGAATACAATGTTGATAAGGGAAATGCAAGTCTTACAAATGCCTTTTAAATCACTTAACAGCTAACAAATTTCATTACAGATGCACAATTTATCAAATTAAAATGTCAAAATGTTTAATGTTTGCTGTCAGGTTCCGCTATGTCAAGGGTTCCCAAATTTTCCCATTCCAGAACCCACCTAGATAAGTATAATCTATCTCGAAACCCACCAACATATCTGAGGGTGGACGGAGGGGGTGCCCAGAAGTTTATTTAAAAGTTTGACAGAAATGGAGTATTTAATAAAAAATTCTTTTTTTTATAGTACAACTGTAAAATTTCAATACTAATATTTAAGGTGTAATTTCTTTATTTGCAGACGTTAAAAAGTCAATTAAATATGTCCATTAAAACTTGAAACATGCTCGCTCCGGTCCAGATATGAACTGTAATCCACGCAGCGAATGTTGTTAAACTCACTGCATTGTTTAGCACAGAAAACACTCTTATGCTCGTTCCATGTGTTGGTAGGTAGTCAAATGCATGCGATGCAACGCAAACAACGTACTCTTATGCCCAGTTCAGGCTACACGATTTTAGCATGTCATGAGGATTCGTAAACGACAATGGCCATCGGGATGCAAGAAGCGATTGTTTTATCTCGTATAGAGTGTCCTAGTGGACGACAACTGACAATCACGACAGAAAGAATAGCATGTTTAATTTTTTTCGGTCTTCCACAACGGGTTCTGTCACATCTGTGACATTGACCAATGGGAGCACAGAAGCTCTTCCGTTCACAGCTTTCAAACATGCCAAAACGAAAGAGACAATTAGTATTGGTGCACTGAAGATTCGTGGAGCTATGGCAGTACTCCTGCCTTTATGATGTTTTCTCGAGGGACAACCACGACACAGTGAAAAAAGATAAATGCTGGCAAAAGATAGAGGCGGCGCTTCAGCAACCCGTTGAGTACATTTATTTTTGCTACTGGCTGAAAATAAACAATATTTTACCTCGAGTTCTCTTTGGAGGATTCCATGCGGTCCTCTTCGTGCAATCTAGGAACGTGTCCCAATGTTAGGTTATTTCTTTTGGGGGCTTTTCTGACGACAAGGCATGCAGTGCAAAACACACCCCGTCAGTAGCCATTGTTTGTTTACAATCACAACAGCTGTCAGTCGATAGTTCCACCTTCTCAATGATATCACACGTTGTTAAAGACAGCAAGCGATAATTGGCCGGAAAGCAACGTGTAGTCTGACTTTGGGAACAGTATGTATCACTTTCACGGCTTAATGCAGTTTGAAAGTGCCCCTATTGTGCCATTTTAAAGGTTCATCATTTTGTTTTGGACGTTTCCTACAACAGGTTTACATGCATCAAAGGTATAAAAATATATATTTTTCTCATAATAGACATTGCACATCACCACATTTTTTTTAAGATTCTTAAACGACTCATCCTAAGATCCAATCTTTCTAAATCCCTCCTTTCAGTGAGCCTGCTCTGCTCTGATTGGTCAGATGGCCCAGTCTGTTGTGAATGGTCTACTGTTTACAGCGCGTCGAAAACGAAACGCCCATTGCCATTACTGAACTTTAGCTTCAGTCCTCAGCAATTGTACACACTTGTAAAGAGTAACGATGGTGTCGATTTTACCATATCAAATTGAGCACAAGTCCGAAATATTGCAAGACCTAGTTGTTCAACCCGAACCTCCATCGCAAGGACGACTTGAGCAGGACGTTTCTCAGTAATACACTAAAGGTTTATTAATAGATGTTGCAACTGTAATTCCTCACCATCAGCATTAACAAGAGTATTAACATACTTTATCTTGACTCAAAGTAGTAAGAACGACAGACAAACTGCATTAATTGGCAGTTTTAGGTAATAATGGCCCACAGCTGATTAGCAGAACTATTTCAGTAAGACAGTAATAACGGGAGTTAGCCGGAGACCTACACAATATAAAACACAAAACTACGTATTTTGAACACCTGGTAAAAAATATATACATCACTAATTAATCATACTTAAAGGTTGTGACTCAGGAGCAAGTTGGTCCAAATAAAGTGGTTACTGTCCCATCTTTAATGGATAAGCATTTTGCAAATCCCGAGTTGACCTCGCCAAGATTTGAGAAGCAATCGTCAGTAAAATGAACACAAAAAAAGGTTTATACTGCTGTTGTCTCGCTGTGGTAATTTCAACCTCTGACTCTTCACATCCTCATTATTTTGGAGGTGTAAACAAAGATAATTTGCAGTAATCTATCTGGTTTGAACATTAAGTTTGGGTTTTTGGGAAGGAACGAAAGAGCCCCGAGGTGAAGGAAAGAAATGTACTAAAATCATTCACTAATAATAGTGTGAATTATTCCTACTTAAACGCACAGGAGAACTTCACGAAAAATGTGCACCTATTACACAACACATAAATTTGTTCTTAACCTCGTTTTGATGTTAATGACTTTGGAGTATTCTAAATTAGCGACAGCATGCAGGATAGCCATCTCCATAAAACAAGCCTAAACCATCTTAAGGGTTTCCACACAACCTTTATCCAGCCGTGTATAAGTGAAACCTCACAGCTTGAGCTATAATTGCACATTTTCTGACTCTTTATGATGAAATACATTGAAGAGAAAGTTTCCATGCCGAAAATTTCAACTTGAAGGCCACCGAGAGTAATTTCTGCATTTTTGTGGTTTCAGTTGTTCTTAAATTTTGTCTGATAGTGTCAAAATTATTATAAATAAACAAAATAATTATCAAATATTATATAATATTATCAAACAAAATAATTTGATTTTATTGAACTTTATTATTTCATTAGCCTTGACATCCTTGACCCCTTAATTGCTATTCTAAATGAGAAGCGTCAAGAGTCTAACTATCATCGCATAAGTTTAACTTGATTATGTTTATGCAAACTTTGTGTTCAATGGCTTTTGAAACCGCCATTCAGAATAGTAAATGGTATAGCTATCTACTACCAATCTCCAGAAAGAAGTGCCTGGTCTGTTAAGTCCACCATTATCAAAAGCCTGAATTTGTTCACATGAAACTTTTGTGAAAATGTTTCCAGCGCAGGCTTGGTTAAAATCCACAACAAGTCCGATGACAAGACAGCTTCATATGCTTTCGAATCGCACTCGTCATACACTTTCACCGTCATACACACGGTCTGTGCAGCGCCGCTTCAAGTCAAACACGCCGAAATAACTGCAGCAGTGTCTGTCCTCGGCTGTTAAACTTCCTGCCCCAAACACCCTGTGGAATAAAAGTTGACCTCTGAACTGGACACAGATCATTACATACCACTATGGAATGTGTGTGAGGGAGGAAGTAGCTCTGGTTACTGTGAACCTGAGCGCACTCACCAGGAAATCTGGTTCTACAGGCAGGCCAAGCCCAAGCGTGACGCATCAAAGGGAGGGTGTAAAAACTGACGGCAAACAAAATGACTGCATCCCTAACGAAAGTAAACAATTAATCATTAATGCTTACTGGGAGTTTCTCAGGACAGAAAGCTCCAGGCACCCAGTGGAGTTCTAGGTACAGGACAGGGGCAGCAGGTTTGTTTGCTTGAAAGCATTTGCATAAATAATAAATGAAACTGTACAGAGTCAGTTGCTCAGGCCAATAGTCCCACCTCCCTCATCCATCTCCCCTCTATTCTTTCACACTTTTGTCTCACCAGCACTCCTGGGAGCTGTTCTTCCCTACATCTCAGGCTTCATAGCAGCCTCAACTGCCAGGAGAAAGTACAACAACCATCTAACTTGTTGTGTTTGTGTGTTACAAACTGCTCTCGACATGGAGGGAACTAATCTGTGCAAACATCAGCATGGGCACCTCTGACAAACAAAACAGAGGTGTTTTTTTCCTTACTTGAACATTTGCTGTGCCATGTCGTGTTTGTTCTAGCGCTTTGATCAGTGACCTAAAACGACTCAGAACAGGGTCTAACAAATGTCTATTGGAGAACGGAGCCAGGAGCGAACTGGCAGCGCAGCACACGCTAGGCATGTGCGCAATGTGACTGGAGAACTTTTTTCCCAATGCAACTGTTCCACATGCCTCTCACGACTCAAACTTCAGGGTGGGAATGTCCAGCTCGCATGTGACACCTTCACAAGTCTCAAGGCCGTTTGTTATGCTAAGAGGTTTAGTAGAAGAATATTCAGAATATTCAGTAGGTACAGTTTCATGGGAGTGTTTAGTTGCTTTCATTTACTAAAATGCAACATTAGAACAGCAAAACCGAGCTAGAACATCCATTTAAAAGATATAAAGCGAGTTGAGTTGCTTTACTAAGTACACATTAAGGATTTTGTCTGGTTAAACAAGCGAAGGATGTTAGGAACTTAAATCAGTCCATTCTAAGACCAGCACAGAAATAGATTTTAAAAAACAAGGACAAACTTCCTAAGAAAAAAGTGGCCCTATATTAAATGCAGACCTTGTGAAGCATTTGAATATTGCCAACTAAAAACTGATATTTTCAGCATTAGGACACATCTACAAACTTTTTTTCTCCCAGATGTGTTTCAGTGTCTAAAAGAGATATGAAATATCTGCAGTGAGCCAAATAATGTCATAATCGTTTAAATATGCTTATTTGCAGTGAGTCTAAAATGAATACTGACTAAAGTTGCTAAATCATAGCCGGGTGAACCCTCTCCTTCTGCCACAACAAATACACCACCCCCTTCTTCCTCTGAAAAACCCACCCCCTCCCCCTGCTTACTCACACACCCCCTCCGTCCCTCCGGGAGGCTGCCTGTTCGGGGCTCTTAGCTTTCTTACCAACAATGCCACCCTTTAAAACACTATTTTGAGGCCATTCTGGGGAAAACTCCCAGTGAAGGACAATATTAAAAAAATATTACTGACCTGACAAAGTGACGACTATAAAATAATGCAAAAACGAGTAATACAAACCAAAAGACTACAACAAAAACTTAGTCTATGAATATTAACTTCATCAGGAGTAAACTACAAGCTAGAAAGCAACAAAAAGAGATACTGCACAAGCAAACAACACTGGTGATTAGTTGTGTAATGTTCAGAAAAGCAAATTCACAAAAAGCTGATCAGTTTTACCTTTTAACAGGGACAGAGCAATGTGCAATTTTTTCCAAAAGGGCATCCAGCGTCTGAAAATCCAGCAAATCATTGGACTTGGAATGCATTTTGTAATCCATTTATATGGAATCAAAAGCAAAACAGAAAGGGAACTAAAGGCAAGAAAAGTTCGTCACTCGATCCCAAAACACAGTAACCTCTCGCTCTCAAATCTCCAGTTCTGACGTATGTGTCCCAAAATCCACTGCGCCAAATACATGTTAATCCATAGTTAGTCCACCATAGTCCTGAGAGAAAGGTTTCGCGGTTCCTGAGAAGCCTCTGATCGCAGTCTCGCGGGCGGGCAAGAGTGTGTGATAGAGAGGCGCAGAGGCCTGAGGCCGGCTGGATCTGTTAGCTCTGTGCGCCGGTCGGCTCTCGACACCCTCCCCCCGTCAGCAGCACAACGGCCCAGTTGCCACAGGCACTTCGCCCCATTGTGTGTCCACCCGAGGCCTCTCACACAAACCACCTCCAGCGGGGCGCCAGAAAGCGGGGGAGAGCGAGAGCGAGCGAAGTAAAACCCAGAATGCGCACTTTCTTTCTCTCACTCGTTCGCTGAGAACAGCGTGCTCTTACTCAACAGTGAAAATGGCTCTGGCGCTTCCTCATTGAGAAGAGGCTCTACCCACACACCCCTCCCTCGGCTCTCTCCGGCGCTTGCTCATTCTCTAACCCCTCCCTTCTTTCACCATCAATAGCTTGAGCACTCTCCACCCTCCCTCTCTCTCTCTCTTCCTGCCTCTTTCTCTCTCCTCAGCACACACACACACACACACACACCTTTAGCTCCCCACCCCCTTCCTCCCTCCATTTTGCCCTCCCCCACTCATTCTTTTCAGACGATCTCCTGCGTGCCTCCCCCACTACACCGAGGGCCGTCTTATCTGCTGCCTCTCCACACGCCGCACACATTCACACGTCTAGACTGCACCGGCACAAAAAACAAGCCACACTGGGGCGGTCCAACCGGCGCACAGAAACTGCCCTCCGTGCCAAACTACACGGATGCACGAGACGCTGAAGCTCAGATGGGAGGGTTTACAAGGAGTAGATGGAAAACGGTGAGTGAGTGGACCCAGGGGAGGATGAATTAGAGGACAACACAGGGATACACCTCCATAAAACATGAAAATACTCCTTGGACACCACTCGCTTAGTGCGAGAGGATGTTGATTTTGGTAGTGTCAAACTGAGGGGAGGATTTTTTTCATGTGTTCTCTGAGGTAACGTTGTCACTTTCCTGTACTGGTGCATGATTCACAAACTCTGATACAGACGCCTCAAGTTTGGTGTGAAAATTATGAGCGTTTATTTCGCATCAGGGTTCTTGGTGTTGAGTCTGGAGCCGACCGGTTTCAGCCATGATGGCTTTTTAAAGGTTTAGTTTCACCCAAAATGAAAACAGTGTCATCGCTGTTCCTCATGTGTTTCTAAACATGTTTGTCCTGATCTCTGAATGACGATGTACTCCATGGAACATAAAGCATCATAATTCATTCATATGACTCATGCGCTATATTAGAAGTAGCCTGAAGCAATGCTGTAGATTTGTGAAAGTAAAAGATAGAAGTCAATATTCACTAAAAATCTTTCCCTTTTTTCACAACTCTCATTTGTAATTCCTTGCAACTCATTTGCTTATTCAAACAAGAGACCCGTGAGAACTAAAAGCTGTTGATCTCACTGAAGTTAAACCTTGATGTTTGAGCATGTGCAAGTGCAAATGACCAGTGATGGGAATAACGGCGTTATAAATAAACGGCGTTACTAACGGCGTTATTTTTTTCAGTAACGAGTAATCTAACTAATTACTGCTTCCTCCATTACAACGCCGTTACCGTTACTGTCAATAAAAATGCGGCGTTACTATAATTGAGCTCACTGAAGCGGTTTTCATCCGAGTAGGCTCTCTCTCAGCCATAGGAGCTGCAATGTTTTTTCTCTGGTGTGTGAGTGTTTATGAGGCGCGGGACTCGACAAAAGCGAGGCGAATGCCGCGAGCGTGCTCGACAGTGCGCGAGAGAGACCGAGTGTGTCCGAGAACGCGCTCGACAGTGCGCGAGAGAGACCGAGTGTGTCCGAGAACGCGCTCGACAGTGCGCGAGAGAGACCGAGTGTGTCCGAGAACGCGCTCGACAGTGCGCGACAGAGACCGAATGTGTCCGAGCATAAATACTTTATTTATAAATAAATTACACATATCAGCATTTGAATAATCTCTGTAGCATATTGGTATCATATGCAATGTTTTAATTTGTTTATATAACATAAACTCCAAAATAACCTGCAGGGAACGTTCAAACATATTTGTTTGACGGTTGTGAGCACGTGCGGCAAACACGACTAGAATTTGGCTAAAATAACCTCTGATGATGACGTTCTCTGTAGATTATGAAAATAAACCCCCAAAAGATTATATTGTATTATTATTATTTATGTTGATACATTGTTCAGTATTATATTGAAAACACTTTTTGTTAAACTTACTATTGTGAGGAAGAAAATACTTCAAGTAGGCTATAGGCTACAGAATGTCTACCAGTTGTTAAGGTGTGTGAGTTTTATCATTTTAATTATATGCACTAGTGTATGTGTATGTATATTTTTATTAGGCTACTATTTATTTATTTTTGGTACATTTCTTAAGAAGCATAATTTATTTTTAGACTTAATTGTTGGCCAGTTGTGGTCTGTGCAATAAATATTAAAAGTTCTAAACCATCTATTGTTTTATTGTTGCACTATAGTAATGATAATATTTTAATATTTAAGTTAATAGGTGTCTCTCACATTGTCCCACAGCAACATTAAAATAGTGTAGATTAGTGTACAATGTTTTATGATAATAAGATGTTCTATTTAGTGTCAATTTCATTCATTTAACATTTCATATTGGGGGTATCCAAGAAATTTCTTATATTTAAACTTTTTTTTTTTTTTAAGTAACGCAATAGTTACTTTCCCTGGTAATTAGTTACTTTTGTAATGATGTAATTCAGTTACTAACGCAGTTACTTTTTGTGAGAAGTAACTAGTAACTATAACTAATTACTTTTTTTAAGTAACTTGCCCAACACTGCAAATGACATTTGAGAAGATTTTCAGAAAGTTGCAATTTAATTCAGGTCTATTTATCACACAAAGCTTTTGTAGATAACACTTTACAATAAGGTTTCATCCGTTCACATTAGTTAACTACACTAGTAAACATGAACTAAGAATGAACAATACTTCCACAGCATTTATTAATCTGATGTCATGTAAATTTCAACATTTACTAATACGCTTTTAAATGTATTTTTGGTGTGTTCGCACTGCAGGAACTAGGAACGCCTTTTGAGGGAACTAAATTAGATCCTACTTCAGATTAGGGTCTAAACCAGCATTATAGGAACTACCAGAGACGCAAGTGTACATTGATTTGCCAAACGCATGTCAAACACCAGCACCTAACATTCTTAAAATGTGTAAACTAGTGTTGTCAAAAGACCCGGTACTTCGGTACCAAGTCGGTACTAATTTTTTTTTAAACGTCACGGTACCAGGTTTTCTCAAACCCGGTACTTGATGCGCGTGCATGCCCGAAGCGCGTGCAGTTGCGTCCTCTTCATAAAAGCGCTGATGGCGATCGGCGGTGCTGCTGCTGATGTGGTGCTGATGTTTTTGCGCGTGCAGATACGTTATTTCAAATGGCGCGCGGCAAGCGCGCTCATAATAGAAGCAGCGCGCTCATAATAGAAGCGGCGCGCTCGCTTTTCCATGTGCGTTCATGGATGTATAGCAACGACAGACGCCACGGGAGTACAAACGCTTGTGCGAACTGCGCTCTCCATGACGACGAGGAAGTGTGACATAGGCCTATTAATTGATTTCTAGCCCTTGCATTAGCTTTACTACTAGATATATTTATGGAGATGAGAAATAAAAAGCCGTCATTAATATCAGTCCGTCAGAAAAGCAGTTCTA
This sequence comes from Leuciscus leuciscus, assembly GCF_965113295.1. Lineage (NCBI taxonomy): Eukaryota > Metazoa > Chordata > Actinopteri > Cypriniformes > Leuciscidae > Leuciscus > Leuciscus leuciscus. The sequence continues at coordinate 42,029,094 of NC_138725.1, read as the reverse complement.
GTCTTATTCTTGGCTGAATGACTCTTAGCAGGTTTTAAAAGCCCTTTTAAAGTTAAATATGAATACAGTTTTGGATTAAATAAAAGTATAGTCAAGTCAAATAAAACATTTTATCTCCTGTATAGTTTGGTAATGCTACAATAAGATACCATTCATTAGCATCACTTAATGCGTTATCTAACATAACACATTGAGTGAACAATATATTTTTACAACATTAATTAATGTTTGTGAATGTTATTTAATACAAAACACTTGATTGGTCATGTTTGTTCACTTCATTCATTGTGCATTAAATAATGTTAACAGAAATAATGTTAACTTTTGATTTTAAAAATGTATTTTTAAATTAACCCCTAAAGGAGAATAATTGCGACAGTATATAACTATTGTTTTTTTTGTTAGGTCATTTTATCTAATGTTATCTAACAAATGGAATCTTATTGTAACGTGTTTTTAATACTACAGTTTCCATCTTTGTGATATACACTTTAATATAATTATGTACATTTAATCTAAATTAAGCTTTGGTACCGAAATTGGTACCGAGAACCGTGGATTTTCACTGGTATCGGTACCGAATACTGAAATTTTGGTACCGTGACAACACTAGTGTAAACATTTACTCCACAAACATGGAAAACGGCGATAATGGCATTTTCCGGTTGTCTGCAGCATTGGGGGAATTAGTTCTCGGGGAACTATTCTAGTGGCTAGTTCCTATAACCAAGTTCCTAGAACTACCCAGTGCGAAAGCCCCTAAAAAAAGCTTGAAAATATTCAGCAACTTCACCAGCTCAAATTCTAGAGCAAGAACAGCATTTTTTTTGACAATAGACGGAAGATGACTATTAGCAGGTAAACCTGTTAATCACAGTCATGAAGCAAAGTTACCACTAAAATATAGATTTATCAGAGCCCTTTGGCAATTTTATTTGCAGGAAGCTGAAGGCAGTATATTCCTCAAGTGTACACATGGACTAGGCTTTTTAGGAAGAACAACTTAGAACTACACGATACAAAAGAACACTACATTTCAAATCCATTTATCATGTCTTTTCTTTCCACTCTTGTCTTACTGTGAATCTCAGAACGCAGACCTTGTTTCGCCATGAAGATTTATCTTCACTGCTTAAAACATGTCTGGTGAGTATGATTTATTAATTCTTCTGCTGAAAGCCTTGACAACATCTTGCCACATAACCATGAGTGACTAAAAGGGATGCAAATCTTCATGACAGCGAATTTATTTATTTATTTTTGGTTATCAATTCAAAATTGATTTAGTAAAAACGTGTTAGATCGTGCCAAAACGTTAGATCGGATGGATCTCCATGTCAGAAATATTAAATATATTAGATTCAACCAAGGGGTGCCGAATCCCTGCCAGAAGATGTAAGTCTTCTATCAGCCTAAGAGTTTGACTGCGAGAGCCAAGGAAGAGCAGAAGCAGTGAGAAACAATGGAAATTTACTGCTTCAAAACATCGCCCTGTGATGTTAAAAACCTTGAAATGGAGACATTATTTTATCTCCAACTCGTGAAGACAAACATTCTTTCAAACCACACAATCATAAGATTAAACAATAAGCATTGCAAGAGCAAGTAAAATAGGTAATATAAAATGTAAAAAAAATTACATTAATAATAATAATAATAATAATAATATGGATAAATGATAAATCAAATGTGACTAATGATTATAAAATAAAAGCAAATGTATGATTGCATTCTTAAACAGGTTGCTATTGAAAATCTTTAGGTCTTTCAAATGGGAAGTTGTTGTCAATCTGTTTTCTAAACATCTTTACATGGTTGAAACATGATTACATGATAATAAATTAAGATAAATTTCAGTACTTTGTACTGTATATGAACACGAATGTGCTATAACTAGTAGTAAAGAGGAAGAGATGAGCAGTTCATGTGTGTGTCGTGCCACATTAAAGAGCGCCAGAACTATATTTATTGTTTGAAATTCATGATAAGTGACAGAATTTCAAATCAGCTCGTTTCATATAAAAAAGTAAGAAAGCTTATTGCAATTTATTAGATGGGAGGCATGTTACAAATAATGTTTAGAATGTCTTATGCATCAAATGAAAAAAGCAAAAAAGATCAATCTAATCCTTTTAAAAAATACAATTATTTGATGGGTTAATGTTAATAATATTGTAACTGAAGATAATGGTGTCCCGACTCCGAGCACACTGCCGAATGTCACAAACTTTGCTATTTTTTGGGGGAGGAAGAGGTTTTAAAAAATGCTTCAGACCTGTAATCTGCAGTTTCTTACAAGTTTGGCCTTCTCTTTGCCTTGGACTTTTGAGTACTTTGAGCTTTTTTCTATTGTTTTAATTGATTGTTGTATTAATTTTATAGTTAAAGGGATAGTTCACTTTGAAATTAAATTTTGGTATGTTTTAGCTTACCTCAAGGGCTTCCAAGATGTAGGTGTCTTTGTTTCCGCAGTAGTTTCAATTTTGATATTTTAGGTCAAACCGTTCTTGTCTGTCAGTCATATAATGCAGGTCGATGGTCACCACCTCAAAGAGCATGCACAGAGTCCAAATTAAACAATTCCCCATCGTAAGTACACACATTGATGGCCTAAGACTCGAAACGAGCGGTTTGTGTGAGAAAACGAACCGTATTTATATCGTTTTTATATCGGAAGTGATCTCTCAACAATGAGTGACGTACACGCACGAGAGATCACTTCCGGCGCTTGCACAGACTAAGCCAGAACACGCGCACACGTCACACACCAGGAAGCGCGCCCGCCCTCATATCACTTGGACGTGGTTGTGTATAAGAGGTAAAAACGATATAAATACTGTTCGTTTTCTCACACAAACCACTCGTTTCGTGTCTTAGGCCATCAATGTGTGGACTTACGATGGGGAATTGTTTAATTTGGACTCTGTGCATGCTCTTTGAGACAGTGACCATAGACCTGCATTACAGGGCTCCAGACTAACTTTTTGCCTTGGTTGCACTGGTGCGCCTAACTTTTTTATTTAGGTGCACCAGCACAAAATTTGGGTGCACTGAAAATTTTCTCGGCTCGCGTCACCTTTAACGCCACAATTTCAAGGTCACCTTTTTATCACGCTCTATATACATTCATATTATGTAAATGATTTTAAACAAGAATAAGGTGTAGGTAAAAAAATAAAAAAATAAAAAATAAATGTTTTAAAGGGCTTCACTGAGCTGCCAAACTAACTATTTTGAGTCTCTAGCTCAGGCGCGGTATAGGCTCTACCTCCGTCTCTGAGTCGGATGCCATCTCCGACGAAGGACCAGGGCATGGCATCTTACCAGGGACTGGGGAGAATGGTGGCTGAAGTAGCTTCATGTCTGGGCTGTTGTCGGAGCATTGACCGGGGAGTAAAGGGTTTTAACGGTATTCCTACTCTTACCGATACTGCTTATCGATCCGGTACTTTAACTGTATTCTTATCGGTTCTTTTTGTTTTTATATATATATATATATATATTAGTCTAAAAAGTATATATAGAATATATATAGAAATATATATATTCTATATATATAGAAATCTAATAAAGTAATCAAATGTAAAATAACACTGCATAATTTTTCATAAATAGATTAATGCTTAATAAAGCTGAAGTTATTCTTTCAAGAGCTTTGTAGTGATTTTTCTCTTGTTGTTTGATTCGCAGTAATGGCGCAGTCGTCCGCATGTTTATTAGACTGCGGCCCCTTTAAGACCGAGTGCAGATCTGATGCACCATATTCTCCCAACTATTTCCATAACTACGTCCATTTAAGACATAAACTGTTTTAAGTGAATCTCCAAGCCGGTCATTTTGACATACTTTTGTGTACATTTGATCGTTTAGACACGCACATGAAACCCAAAGTAGGCTATAATTTGCTTGTCTTGGTTTCGGTTTCGGAGCGCGTGCCGCCTTGCGAACAACATCTCTTGCGCAGATTTTGTGCTTTTAATAGCTCTTTTAATTATTTAACGCGTCTCGCAAGTTAGCAACAGTAGCTAGACTGCATTTTACAACAATCACCGATCGTGCTGATTCTGTCGTTAGGTTTGAGTTTTAGGGAGAAATGACAGTGTAATGCTGCGAATGGAAGAAGTTGCACTAGATAGAATGCGGCTATAGTTTTTAATGGTTTTACCTCAATATATTATTTTTTATAATCTTTGGAAGCCGAAATCTAAAATAAAATCAGACTAATATCACAGACCTTAAGTGTAACCAGGCTACGTTTGAATGTTTAATTCTGTCCTCCGTCATCACTCATTAAGCGTGAGAGAAGAGTGTGAGTTCCGTCAAAGGAGAACAAACACTTAGTTCGTGGAGAGGCAGCGGATGCGAGGACGTTAGGTGCACCGGTGCGACCTAGGAAAAATTTTAGTCGCACCCTTACAAAATTTGGTCGCATGTGCGCCCAAATTGGTCGCAGTCTAGAGCCCTGCATTATATGACTGACAGACAAGAACGGTTTGACCTAAAAATATCAAAATTGAAACTACTGCAGAAACAAAGACACCTACATCTTGGATGCCCTTGAGATAAGCTAAAACATACCAAAATGTAATTTCAAAATGAACTATCCCTTTAAGGAGTATGGTTGTGGTGTTTGACATTGTTCATATTTCCATTTCCATATGTAAAAAGGAGTTTTGCTGCTGGTTTCTATTAAAAGTTAGAACAAAACTTCAAGCCTGCAGTTATAGCTTTATTTCATAACCTTGTTTTAATGTTAACTAGAGCAAAACACCTTTTTCAATAAACCCACATCCTTTGAGGTAGCCTATATCAAGAAAACATTACAAGTTTACATTTATTAATTCAAACAAACAAGTTGACTTGGAAACTTTTTTATTTTTTTTATTAGTGTACGATGCTCTGGAGTTACTTCCACTGTAGGAGAAAATTAGGAGTTTGGAATGACAGGATCGTGAGTAAATATGACAATTTTCTTTTTTGCGTGAACTATTCCTTTAGGCACAGAACTACACAATGTTTGTGTGACAGAGTGGGACAGCCTCTCATTCCCCTAAAGACCTACAGACTACATCAACTGTCTCCTCCCCTGATGGCATCATCCCACCATCTGTCCACACACACACACCTCATCATCATCATCATGACTCAGGCTAATTTCATTCCACCCCCCTCCCTCTCTGCCACCTTTACCTCACTTTCAGTTCAGGACCACCCAGTTACACAGTGGTCACAGTCACACACGCTGAAAGTCAGCACACGGTAGAGGGGAAAATACTGGTAGTGAGAGAGAAAAACACAAACAGTGGAACGGAAGAGTGGAGGTTTGTGAGCTCCTGTAACTGGTAGAAGGTCACAGAGGGGGGAAAAAATGAAATGAAATGACAGTGACAGTGACTGTCAAAGCTGAATACTCTCAAGTCAGCAGCTGATCATTTACAACCAAGGTTTATAGATCGACATTTGTCAATATTTATAAGCCTTTTTCAGATCAAAACACACATTTTAAAATGTATGTATTCGCCAAAATTATTTTTAGGCTCATCTGAGTCCATCAGAGGAAAATTTCAATATTTCAAACCTTGTACCCAAGATGATTGAAAATGCTTTAAGTAAATGTAATTGGAGTAATTAAAAATGCATTTATATGTCGCAAGAATACATAAGAGCAAAATTTACCTTCATACTTTTTTTTACTAACATTTATGCATGCAAATTGTTCCCAAATCTATTAAAAGATTCCAGAGGCCCTCCCAAAAATGCGTATGTTGTGACCAAGGACCCCATGAACAGGCTGTACTTCTATCCCTCAAAGCCTCGCATTAATTCATGTCAAATTAAACCCAGTGTCTACTCTAAGGTCCATGTAGATTTGATTCTGTCTCAAAGGACACTTGTAAACAATCGTTCTAACCCAAAAGGGAGATGGATTTACATTAGAAGCTAACAAGCAATTATCACGTATTGAACGCCAGTGAGAATAAAAGAGGGGTGTTGTGTTGGCCATGTGAAAGTGACAGATCTCTAAACAGATGAGGTCACAACAGCAGATACAATGTCGATGAACGGGTGAACGATGTGGCGGACAATCCTGTGTAAGCTTCTTTCTAAACCAAAACTCACCTTTTGAAAACACTCAGTCACTTTTGTCTTTTATGTTGTTTGATACTTTCATTCGCAGTTGCGGTACAAAGGGGCGGTAGAGTCAAGTTCAAACTCACACGAAATGAGCACAGCTCAAAATTATGTTTAACAATTATGCCATATTAGTCTTATGCTAATTACCAGTGCTTGCTAAAGCAAACATTATTCATACATGCAGTTAAGGGGTTTAAATCCTAATTTATGTGTATTAAAATATCACCCTATGCTACAAAATATTAATTATAATACTGAATAAAATAAAATAATAAAATAAGACATTACTCTTAATATTTGTAATAATTCAGTGTAAAATAAATTGAATAATTATTATTATTATTATTATTAATATTATAATTATAATTAATATTAATACCAAATAAAATATAAAAATGACAAACAAAATAAGGTATTACTCTTAATATTTGTAATATTTCTCTGAAAATAAATGAGAAAAATTATAATTTTATTTTAACTTATAACTGTAAAATTTTAAAACTAATATATTTATGGTTGTCTTAATTTTTTCAACTTTTAAATGTTAAACCATCAAACTTTGATTTTGACAGAAAACGAATCAAATTAACAGCAGCCGGTTTATAAGGACTTATTACAAGCATGGGAAGATGGTTGGCGTTCCCAAATTGGGGAGGTTAAATTGACCTAAACTCAGAACAGATGCAGAGACCGTGTTTAAGTGAACCAAGCCGCTCTCAGACGCTGCTAACATTGGTGGATAATCAGCTGCTCACGTGTAAATAAACACAATGTTGCTCTTAACTCTGAAACACGCTGAACATTTTAGAGCTGCACGATGAATTGTTAAAAGATTGCGATCTTGATTCGAACACCCACACAATCTTATTCCTAAACGACAACGATTTTGCCGCCTATTAAACATTTGACAAGTATGATTACAGCGAACATTAAGATCTGCGTTGCCGCTGACCCAGAGAGAGGATCGTCATCTTTAGGTGTTAATTATTTCTGTTTAACAATCATTCAAATTAACCACAGAAGTACTGGGATAAAAAACTTAGTTTAGATTTAAACACTAATGCCAAAGGTAGTGTCCAAAATAGAGTAAATAACCTTTTGAAAGTACCTTCATAATTCAATTAAAGTTTGTATTAAATTACATTACACCAGTAGGTGGCGACAAGTGAATAAATTTTTTATTTTTCATTGAATCATTCATTCACTAAAAAAGATTTGATCAAAAATTGCTGATTTATCCAGCAATGAAACAAGTAAAGTCTCTTTGAATGAGTCATTGAATCATTCATCAAACGCAATTTTAAAAAAGAATCCTAATAATTTTTTTTTTTTAAATAGACCACAGCAATTAACATTGTCAAAATCTCTAGTAAATGACATTGTTTTGTAGTTGTCTATTCAGAATCGTGGGAGAAGAGATCTCTATTTAAATTACCGAACCAACCCGTAAAAGTTAACCGTCACAAAAACCTGTAGCCTCCATCAATAACATTTGGCTGATTTCTGAACATTTTTAACTAGTGAAGACACAAAACGTCTTCACAAACTGATTATCAAGGTATCTCTCTCAATTAGGGAGGACATTTGGCCCTCAAGTATAGCAAAACCTGCACGCACACACACACACACACACACACACACACACACACACACACACACACACACACACACACACACACACACACACACACACACACACACACACACACACACACACACACACACACACACACACACACACACACACACACACACACACACACACACACACACACACACACACACACACACACACACAGTGCTTCCTGACCCACCAGAGGGGACAGGAACCCTAACCTTTGACCTTAATTGCTCACATTCCAGGTAAACCTATCCAGCCCGACCATCTGCACTCACTTTTATTGCCCCATCCCATGACTCAACCACTCCTTTAAGTGTGTGGGGAGGGGGTGTGTGAGTATGGGAAATCTGTACGTTTTCCATGTCTTTAGGCTGTGTATATATTGCTGGGGGGAGGAAGAGACGTCCTCCAATTTCACATTCTGTCAGGAAACCCTCTGCAGCCAGAGCCTGGCCAACCAGCGGCAATCCCTCCACCCAGAGCACGTGCCTTCCCCAACACCGCCTGAGACAATACAGCAGCTGCCCGAGTGACAAAGCACAACTCTGAGAGGCTGGGACGACCCTCACCAGCATTTGGTGGCTGTTTCTCTGTGTGTGTGTGTGTGTGTGTGCGCGCTCCTGCATTCAAACATAGATGGGATTGGGGAGGGTAGGGGAGTGAGGAGAACAAGGGGGATGGGAGGAATGGATGAGAAGACGGTGGCGGCGGCAGAGAGCGCCTTCAGATTTCTGAGCCCATTAATCATCTGAACGTTTGAGAAGCCCAAGCCAACAGGGACCTGGCTGGAGAGAACAGGGACAAGTAATCTGCTCTGCCTGCGTGTGTGTGTGTGTGTGTGTGTGTGTGTGTGTGTGTGTGTGTGTGTGTGTGTGTGTGTGTGTGTGTGTGTGTGTGTCTGCATCAGGGAGGAGAATAAACGGTAAAGCAGTTGAGAGTGAGCTCATGAAGAAATGAGGGAAGTACAGGATACCCAAAAAACAAGACAATGAAAGGCTTTCATGTGGCCCATTGAGTGAAAGACTCAAAAAGAGCTCTCCTCTCTTCCCCATCTGCTGCTAACGTAAGCCTCCTGTGGCACACAAGAGACATCTGTCGTTTGCGGCGGTGTGCCCTGCGCTGACACAGTAGCCATACACTGGCACACAAGAGCACCAACAGACACCTTGACCCTTCTCTGTCTCCTGTCAAACAGCCGCTGCGCTGCACACACCCGTCGCAACTCGTACACGCTCACAGCAGCACACACGTCCTCTGGAGGACACAGATCTTCTTCAAAAGGGCACAAGCAGAAACAAGTCAACTATGTTTTGACACCGATACAAACACTCATGCACACAAGCCCTAAAGACTAGCTGAAAATGTTTGATGCCTGGTGTAGTTTTGTAAATGTATGAATAAGATAAATTACACTCAACATAAAAGTCCCGCCTTCCTTTAAATGGCCAATTTCCTTTTTTGTTTAAACTAAAGCACTCAACTTGAGCAGCCTGAAAAAGACTGTTTTTAGTGTGATTTTATCTTAAACCATTTCTGACGGCACTACTGTAAGATTTTATTTGTGATTAGAAATACACTACCAGTCAAAAGTTTGGGGTTACTTGGGGTATTACAATTTAAAATAAGGGTTTCGTATTGTATTTTATTTTAAAATATAATTTATTCCTGTGATGCAAAGCTGAATTTTCAGCATCATTACTCCAATCTTCAGTGTCACATGATCATATTGCCAGTTGATCAATTTAAAACATCCTTGCTGTAAAGTATCAGGTCATATATATATATATATTACATATAAAAAAATGTTTTCTCCTTACTGACCTCAAACTTTTAAAAGGTAGTGTATGTTTTATGACACGCACATCCAGAGCACAAGCTCCCATTACATTAACGTTCACACAACAGATACAATAGTTTAGACTGTTTTTCGATGCACTTTCACTGGGCATTAACCTAGAGATCAATAGCCTAAGTAAGATAATAACAGAACGAGCGTCCGTTCAAGCATGATTACTATATTGTACTGGGAACTACATCGTTTTTATTTGCTATACAATCTAAAAGTGCACTTTAGTTAACTGAGGATACATAAAGCAAACAGACTAAAGCCTCCCAAACAAGAGGGGGATCAAAGGATTTTCAGCAAAGATGGAAACAGTTCAGCAGTAAAGGTCCTGAAACTGAAGAGCTGCTGTGCATTAAACAAACATACCACTGATCCATATTATACACTGAGAAACTGACGAAGAGATTTATTCTCTGCTGTCCTAAATTAAGAGTCTGACGAGCACAAATTGTGATGTTTTAAAGACTGATCTTTAAGTGTTGGTCCTAACACGCTGTAGCTTTTAAATTCATTATTATTCCTTTTGTCCCCACTTACGTTAGCCAAGTTTTTTTTTTTTTGATTTTTACAAACATTTTGCACCCTCTCTCTGATCCTTAAGATTTAAACTGTCAGCGAGGAGCATTTTCTCCAACCTGCAAATTCACTGTCATTTAAAGTACAGTTTTAAACTTCTAAAATAGCCTATTTTTAAAGTAATTGTAAGAAGACTCATCAAAAAAGATCCACGCTGAAATGCGCAACACAAATGATTAAGATCAGTCTGAAAAGATCAGCGACACGGTTAAAAATAAACTTCTGCTACTTGTTTCTAAAGTTGGGATTCCTCAGAAAGATGCGCAGCGGGGCAGAAGCGAGACACAGCCAGGAACACGAAGTTTTGAGAAAAGTTCCTTGATATTATATAAGAAAATGTATTGTTCTTAAAATACAGTGAGGATGTAGAACTTCCCGTAGTTTGATACGTCAACAGCTTCAACACATACAAGACATAAATACCAAAAATAAATTGTAATAATTATTATATACCCCAAATTATTCTGACACCAGTTATAATTTCTTATATTTTTTTAATTAGTGGGTGCAGGACACTATAATTAATTGATGTAAGTCAGGATAAAATAAAGTAAACTCTGACATATTATACCCAAAAATTACTCATACAGAGGACTATCCGGTAAAATCTATAAAAATTTGGGACCAAAAGTGATTCAGACACTTTGACCTGACCATGTTTTGCTTAAGTGTTTTAAAAAAAAAAAAAAAAAAATCGGGTAAAATCTTACTAAAGTGAGCTTACTAAAAAAAACGTTGTCTTGCTTCAAAAGCAGGACACAGTCCAATAAAATATGTCTGGTAGAAAGGGGGATATTGCAGACCATACATGGAGTTGGATCTTCACCTTTCAGCAGAAATGACTTGAATGTTGATTCAGTAGCAGTCACAAACAAAATTAGATGTGATGACAGCCAAATAAATGCATGCACAAAATATAATAACGTAAAATATAATACAATAATTTATTTAGTAATTGCTTGTGCATTTTACTTTATATTACTGCCATTGTTTTAATACATTACATTTTGGTTGTGGCATGGTGTTAAAGGGGTGGTATAATGCCCTTTTCACAAGATGTAACATAAGTCTTTGATGTCCCCAGAGTGTGTATGTGAAGTTTTAGCTCAAAATACCCCACAGATATTTTTCAATAGCATGTTAAAATTGTCACTTTTTGAGGGTGAGCAAAAACAGTTTTTGTGTCTGTCCCTTTAAATGCAAATGAGCTGCTGCTCCCCAAAAAGGGGGCGGAGCTTCAAGAGCTTGTGTCCTTTTAACCGTTAACGGACATGCACTGAAAAATTCAAAAACTTTTAGCATTTTATGTTCAAACCGGAGTCAGACAAAGATGGAGACTCAAGAAGAAGTGACATGTAGAATGCAATAGGTCGTTTCTGAATGGTTAGCTGATGAGTTTATGTAGCTGATGTGGAGTTAACCATCTTCTAGTCATTGATTAGCATATTCTGTCATGATAATCTATAAATGAGTTCCCGGGGGCGGGGTTTATGTAAATTTTAGGGTTGGTGATGTCACTAACCCAGGAGGAAGCTTGTGTAGTCCCTACCAGCCGTTTGTTGTAGTCCTTAAAAAACTATTTCTTTAAAAGAAAATATCTCCCTTTGCTTTGAACTTCGTGCGTCGTAACTTTGCAGATGTTGTTTATGCTCAAACAGCAACATTACACACTAACTAAAGTTAGAAAAATGAAATCATAATCAGCTTTAACCCTGTGAGACACCAAATCACCATGTTTGGAAGGACTGCCTCTCAAAGTATATATGTTTGCTGTGAAAATGTAATAAAAGCATTCAGACTACAGAGACATGATCATGATCTAACGTACACAAAGCCCACATTTTATAAAGCCGTTAGCCTATTTGGCAGACATTATTTAGAGATTAAGCTTTTATTACCCGGCAGGAATTATGACGGGACTGAATGGAAGAAGCTGTCAGGTTATTGACTCACATTTTTGTCTCTCGTGTGAAGAGTCTCTTATCTGTGCGCACGCATCTTCTCCAAGAGCACTCAGCAGAAGAGCTGCCTTCACGCGGTCCAGAGAGAAGTCACCAGCTCAGACGCAGGCTACGCTGATCACACGGTACGAGGGCCACTACTGTAGACAGACAGAGAGAGACAGACAGATGAGTGACTTGTTTGAAGTCTTCACACATTTAACAGCAGCACACTCACAAAGCACTCTTTCTGCACCTCAAACTCTCATTCACTGATACGCACGATCAAACGGGCTGCAGCTTCCCTGATGCCTTTTAGAAATTACATTTAAATCACTCATTACGAAAGGCACCTTTTGCTCTGATACATTCAAAGATGTTGCGTACACATCACAAGGGGGTGTGCAAAACTACCTTTTTAAAAATGACTAGTTGGTGGGTCACCTGAATGCCTACTCAACTAATTGGTCTTAAAAGGGATGGTTTGTCTTCGTTCTCATGCAGTTCTTTTTTCCAAGCGAAACACAAAAGGAGATATTTTGAAGAACGTTTTGTTTTGGTACATGCAATGAAAGTCAGTGGGGTACAAAACCACATTGACTTTCATTGCAAAAAACATTTTTCAAAATGGGGAGTAAATTATTTTTGAAACCCTTTTAAGCAGAAGGCCTGTATTATTAGGATGATTTTGGGTTCACCTGACACCCTATACACATTGCGGGGCGTTCTTGTGTTCAAATGACTGGAATGGAACAGATTGAAGACAAATTCTTAAAAACTGGACTATTTACCTTGAGAAGTCATTTTGAAAGTGCAACACTTAAGGTGGAAACGCAATGGCCATGGGAGTCTGTCTGAACGTGTGTGGCTGTCGCAGTGGTGAACTAGACGAGATTCAATTTAAATATGCAATTTTTCTGAGAGACTTTAACCAAATCATGCCATCTCCACGCCACTTAAAACATCAAAACAACAACAAAAAAATAGGGATGCACAATAAATCAACCACCATATTGGTATCGGCCGATATACAGTATCTCACGAAAGTGAGTACACCCCTCACATTTCATCAAACATTTTAGTACATCTTCTCAAGGGACAATACTATAGAAATAAAACTTGGATGTATTTTAGAGTAGTCAATGTGCTGCTTGTACAGCAGTATAGATTTACTGTCCTCTGAAAATAACTCAACATACAGCCATTATTGTCAAAATAGCTAGCAATAAAAATGAGTTCACCCTAAGTGGACATGTCAAAACTGTGTCCAAAGTGTCAATATTTTGTGTGAGCACCATTGTTATCTAGCACTGCCTTAATCCTCCTGGGCATGGAGTTCACCAGAGCTGCACAGGTTGTTGCTGGGACCCTCTTCCACTCCTCCATATTATGACATCATGGAGCTGCTAGATGTTAGACATGGCAGTTCTCCACCTTCAGCTTGAGGACGCCCCACAGGTGCTCAATAGGGTTTAGGTCTGGAGAAATACTTGGCCACTCCATCACCATCACCTTCAGCTTCCTCAGCAAGGCAGTTGTCATCTTGGTGGCGTGTTTGGGGTCGTTATCATGCCGTTCGGCCCAGTTTCTGAAGGGAGGGCATCATGTTCTGCTTCAGAATGTCACAGTACATGTTGGAATCCATGTTTCCCTCAATGAAGCGCAGCTCCCCAGTACCAGCAGCACTCATGCAGCCCCAGACCACGATGCTACCACCACCATGCTCGACTGTAGGCAAGATACAATGTTCTTGGTACTGCTCACCAGGGCGTCGCCACACATGCTGGACACCATCTGAGCCAAAGAAGTTTATCTTAGTCTCAGCAGGCCACAGGACTTGGTTCCAGTAATTCATGCTCTTGGAGAGGTTGCTTTCAGCAAACTGTTTGCAGGCTTTCTTGTGAGCAAGCTTCAGAAGAGTTAGGGTTAGGTCCTACTGGGACGACGGCCATGCAAACAGACTTGTTGCAGTGTGCGGCGTATGGTCTGAGCACTGACAAGCTGACCTTCCGCTTCTGCAACCTCTAAAGCAATGCTGGCGGCACTCATGCGTCTGTTTTTTGAAGCCAGCTTCTGCACCTGAAACACAGCACGAGGACTCAACTTCTTTGATTGACCCCTGCGAGGCCTGTTACGAGTGGAACCCATCTTGGAAAACCTCTGTATGACCCTGGCCTGTACTGTAACTCAGCTTCAGGGTGTTACCGATCTTATAGCCTAGGCCATCTTTGTGGAGAGAAACAATTCTAATTCTCAAATCCTTAGAGAGTTCTTTGCCATGAGGTGCCATGTTGAACATCCAGTGTTCAGTATGAGAGAATTGTACTCAAAGCACAAATTTTAACTGCTCTAATACAAGATGCACAAATTTGATGCCTTTTATTGCCAGCTATTTTGACAATAATGGCTGTATGTTGAGTTATTTTCAGAGGACAGTAAATATATACTGCTGTACAAGCAGCACATTGACTACTCTTAAATATATCAAAGTTTCATTTCTATAGTATTGTCCCAAGATATATTGTGATTGTGAAGATATACTAAAATGTTTGCTGAAATGTGAGCGGTGTACTCACTTTTGTGAGATACTGTATGTTCAATGTAAACGTTATCGACCAAAAACAAAAATGTGGTTGATATATTAAAGCCAATAAATAATGGATTATTTCCTTCAGCTGAGACAGTTCAGATGCACACTGTTGGCCATCATTGTTTTAAATTGCTTGAAATATGATTGGAATCACATTGAAAAGGAAAATAGTTAAGTGCAACATGTGCAGCACAAATCTGTCATTTAGGCTACATAAAATTATAATGAGAACAACTGTAAAAGAATGTTGTGAATTCTTTGGCGCCCGTATTTTAGCATGTTTTTACAGGAAGAGCGCATCCACAAAGGAGTTACACCATCATGAGCACAGTCAGGTTTGTTTGTGCATTTGCAGTATTTTGTTTTGTAAGAACGGAAAACGCAAAAGTGCTGTTAGAAACTTAGAACACCGTTATCTTTGTGTCTCTGAAACGTCTGTCAGCGCGTTTTCCCACTCGAGCATAAATTGCTGCCGGCACCCCTGCATGTGTGTATTATTGTTTTTCTCAACATAAACGTGAAACAATATAAACACGATAATCATATGCTGACTCGAGTGTATAATGTGTACGTTCTGTACGATAACTGGTGAAGTCTGCTTTATTAGGCGTTTTTTTCCGTTCGTGCTGCTTGAGCTTAAATGCTTTTGTTCTTTATATTTTTTGTTCTTTATATTTTTTGTTTACACATAGGCCAACTGTTTAATGTTTTCAACTGAAAGAAAACTTTAACATAGCCTATATTGTAAGCTTGTTGTGTATATTGCCTAATCGTAAGCTTGTTCAGAAATGGTGACAAAAACGTTTAAAAAATTTAACTTAAATAACGTATTTTTCATTAAACGTCATTTAAATAACTGAATATTCGATTTTTATGAGCCTGAATATTCGATTTTTATGAGCCTGAATATTCGAATGCAATATTTTTTAAATATACCCATCCCTAATATATATATATATATATTTATATGTCTGATGTGTCATATAGAATGCATTAGGTTAAGTAAATTAACGCTGTAGCAAAGCACTTCGGTTTACCGTAGTGCTGTAGCTGTGCGTCGATGACGTCGACGTCAAAATTTCGTCGACGTCATATTTTTGCGTCGACACTTCTTTATTTTTTTTATATTTTTTTTTTTGCACCATTCCCGGAGGTACAGCTCGCCACACACACCACCCGCCGTGTTTTTCTGTCATGTTTTCTCCCTTTTTTTCCCAAACCGCGACAAACGCCAGTCTCCTTTCTCTGCAGAATGCTATAAATCCGCTCAACCAATCACAGCGCACCATTCCACACATTGTAAACAGTAACGCGACGCTTTGAATACACCCGGCATCCTAGTTTTCCTATCTACTTTGTACTTTTTGATCAACAAACAAACAAAAAAATTTATACATTTGACGGCATTGATGAACCTGTGGTGGTTTCTGCGGTAGGGAAGAAACATAAGCCATCGAAATCTAATCATTTACGTGAGGAGATTAAGAAGATGAGGCACGCGGGAGGAGGAAAAATGCCGACTGTTGCTTGTTCTCACACGACAGCCTCAAACTTCTGTCACGCTGACACGTTAATCCCAGGGGATCTTTTAAAAAACTTTGAATTCTTGTACTCAGTCAACGAAAACCGAGTAGGACCAAGCAGGACCACTTTACAGCTGATCGCCGTCAAAAAAGTTCAGGAGGTATTTCTTAGCGATGGCTAATTGAATGTATTTTAGTCCAGTACGTGCCTGTATATAAGATTAGTATTGACCGAGTTCAGAGCCTGTCATATGTGGATCAACTTACTTTGTTGTGTATTTTCAACAGTTTCAATATGAAAAATAACTTTTATATTGATTCAATGGATTAATTGCTATAGATGGACACGCGAGACGCGACACATTCAGAATTAATAAACTTTTAGTAAACTACAGAACAGCGCAAGCGGGAAGCGGCGCACCTCACGCGGGCAGGGCTTCTTCAAGCGCGAATGAGAACAGTTTCGTGGGGGATGCCAGGTGTGAAAAAAAAAATACAAATAATATTTGAATGTCAAATTTTCAAATCGAATACCAACTCACCGAACGAATATTAGAATATTCGGGCCCAGCCCCATTTAGTTGCAGTGTTTCAGTGCATTGTTACGGGAAGAGCGCATCCACAACAGGAGTTACACATTCTGACTAGCACATAACTTAGGCCTAGTTCAAGATCACTTGTGCATTCGCATCCTTTTGCGCAGATATAAGTTGTAATATTATATTAATGCTATATAAATATCTGATTAATCTCATATAGGTTTTGTTAAGTATCTTATATCTAATTATTTTCATATCAGTGCATCCCTAAAGACTGATATAGTATTTTCTTATACGGCACTCTCCAATTATCATTGTTTTATTTATAACTTAAAGAAATATTTTTATCAGTGGAACTTTTCCTAAATAATTCAGCCCTAAAAGGATTTTGCTGTTTAAAACATCTTCAGAGTAAAAAAAAAAGTAATGTTTCAGCTTTGTTCTTTTCCATGCAGATGCACTCCTCAAGAAGATACAAGGAAATTTCTGTTTCTCTTCTACCATCCATTCACTTCTGCTCCCCTCATTCAGAGCAGAGGTCACATCCTAAATGAGGCCAATGATGGAGTTGCTATGGCAACAAAAACTGCAAGGAGGGAAAACAACCAGACCTGCGCGCACACACACACACAGAGGAGTTCCAGTCAACAAGAGCACTCAAATACACTCTACAAGATCACTGTAAAGTTACAACCAAGCAGACAACACTGGCCTACAGTCATCTGTACATTAAGACACATCTAATGCTGTTTGTGTTTCTCCCCTAGCCTGACCTCTGCCCTGCTATCTCTGTGCACTTTATGCTGTCTGAGGGCGATGTACAGTCACACAGCTGATAGGCCTATTCGGACGGGACTAGTTTAACATGGAGAGGTGGGGTAAAGTAATAATTACCAGAGCTTCTCTGTGATTTTAGTCCGCGTTTTTTCAAGTATGGCTTTCAAAGTTGCGCTCTAGACGCTGGGACGAGTCTGTGGCAAAACTCAAGTGTTTTCCACATACAATTCAGATCAAGACCGAAAGCACTTGTTAGAGGCACGAAACATCTTTTAGCGTTAGATAATTGCCTATCACCAACACAATCCAATATGAAGTCACTTAATACATCGTTCGACCGGACATAACTTTTATATTATATATATATACACAGTATATATATAAAAACATAGGTTATAGCCTATGTGTTTGCGCATGTGATGTCAGGAAGCAACATAATACGCACATGAAGACATGAGGGTGACGGCGCTGCGCAAATCGAGTTACCCCTCCCACTTCTGTTTCTGTTTTACAAACATTTCATACGCACATGTCGGTGATGTCGCTCTGAATTTAGGCAAGTCAAATGAATTGTAGTTCCTAATATCAATTTAATAACAATACTAGCTTTATAATAATAATAACAACAATAACAATAATAATTCTACATAGAAAACGAGCCAATTATCGTAATTATATCGTCAAAGGCATCTGCCATCAGCGATAACTATCGTCGATACGCGACACTATCGTCTATCGGCACAACCCTAGTGTAAACCACAGGGTTTAGGGTTTCAGGTAGGCCTACATTAGAGTTTATTTAACAACAGAAACTGAATAATCAAATGTAAAAATAAAACACTGCTTAGTTTTCACTATATGAATTGTGAGTGATTTTCTGTCTTTTATTCATGAACCCAGTTATTGCAAGCTGTTGCGATATGCATATCGTGATATATACATTCGCGATATTTTGAAAGAGGTTCATGATAGGGGGGTTTGTCAGGGGGCTGGTTGACACTGTTCATTCATAGGAGGTCTCACATTTGGCTGATCACAAAAAGTAATCCATAACACTGCAAAGCTGCTTTCACTTGTCATTTTCCCCCTGATGTTTTGAATATTTAAATGGAGAGTTTGTTTGTGTGTTATTTAACTCGATGCCCGATTCTGTGGACCTCGCTCATTTTTGGTGACGCAATATATTGCCCATTGTTTACATAAAAATGAACGTCACCAACATTTTGTCGATCGCTCTGCCTCTGTCATCTTATCAGCTCTCCATGTTGGAGGCGAAAGCAGGGCTCAGGCAGCTCCTTCATACACAGAGAGGACATTGACAGGTGAAAAGGCGGTGTCATTTGAAATATTACGGTGTTTTTCTGACATCTACAGACAGTTTGGAAGTAAAAGTCTAAATGCACTCAGTTTTTAAAAGCAGCAATCCACTGTTCCGGTGCAAATATTAACCTGACAGCAGACAGCGTCTCTTTCACAGCTTCATAGAGAACGCGTTTTCCCATTGTTTTTCTATGTAAACATGTGCAAGACGGATATTTTATTTTTGATACTGATTCCAGTATCTAAATATTCTTAATAAAAAAAGGTTTTTTTTTTTTATTGTCATTTGAACGCGTGTAGACCCACTTGCATTATGTTGTTTTATTATGATTATATATTAAGTGGCATAAAGTGGTCTTAAAATGACAATATCATTTATCGCAATTATTTCAGGAACAATATAATCACTCAACAAAAAGAAGTTATTGTAACAGGCCAAGCTCCAACCCTAATAAACACACCTGATCCAGCTAATCAAGGTCTTCAGGATTACTAGAGGTGAGTTGGAGCTGGCTGGAGCCAAACTCTGCAGGACAATGGCCCTTCAAGGAGCTGAGTTTGAGATAAGTAGATATTTAAGTACTTAAATAGTCCCTCCTTTTCATGATTAGTGATTACAGTGGAAAAGTCACATTTTTGCAATTCTGCATAATTTGCCACAGCAAAATGATTGCAAAAAACGCAATACTAAATGGCATGGGATGCAGGACTCGACAGTAAGGACTGAACTACGCTCGCGACAGCTGACGGAACGGTCACTTGCCCGATCGGGCCAGTGCTGTACCATTACGAAAGTTTATCATTTGCACGTGTTTTTACGCCTTGCCAGTTTACATATTCAAGTGCAAAAAGATGCGAAAGAGAACTCAATTTTGTATTCCTGCGCTGTGAGTTTTGTGCGTTTCACATCCCAAGTGTGTGCCCAGAAAGCCATGTCTAATAGTGCACCCGTACTTTACAGAGAAAAGAAGGTCAGCGAAAAAATCTGTAGAAGGAAAAGCTCTTGCAGGTGTTGTTGTTTTTTTTCCTACGTGTTACTATTTCTGTTAGAAATTTTAAATTTAAAAAAATTTCACGTTTAAAAAAAAAACAAATTATTTAGGATATTTATTTTTTGACAGCATTACCAGTATCTAAATATTCTAAAGAATCATTTAAAAAAAAATTATGGGACAATATATCGTGTTACACATGTTATTGTATCAGTTATCATGACAGGCCTATTTGAGCCACTTTGCCTGCAGTCTGCACGTAACCTAGGCCCAGTGAGCAAAATTGCTAAGTGACAAATTACTTCCAAACAACACACAAAAAAAATCACTTTAAATCAGCATGAAATTGAAGTTGCAGTAGTATTTTCTTCCCCATTGTGACGCATATCCGAGTGAAACGGCTCCCTGAACAGACTTTAAAAAAAAAGCAGGACTTGATATTGTCCATCAAGAATTGATTGGATCATTCTGGTTTGCTATTGCTGTGATCTTGTGTGAGTGACAGGTTGCCTAGTGCCAGTAAACAAGTCATCAGAGAAAATATATCGTTGCAAGTTATTTCGATTATAGATTACCAGGGTAGGCTACATAAATTACAAAAATATATATATATATTGATGTGCACGGATAAATTATTTTTATTTGCAATATTCCATTAAAAAAAAAGTCATTTTTTAATTTAATTGTCCCTTTAATAAGCGACCAAAATTGCCAAGTAACTAAAAATCACATCCGAACACAAAAGCAAATCACGCAAGGAAACCTGTCAGTCATCCAGCAGCTGTCAATCATAGAGCTATGATGTCAGATAACAAACACACCACAAATATATGCTCCTCACACAAGTTTACGTGTCTAACAAAAAGTGTTTACTGGCTGCATTTAATATTCCGAATATCTAAACCGCGCAATAATCGTTTATCTGATATTTCTGCAACAAAATCTTTAGATTCACTGACTCTGAGCGCAAACCGAAAGCTAATAACGCTAACGTTACTGACATGACAAGAGCTCTATCGAAACTGACACCGTTTTTAACAAAACACACTTTAATATAAAGAATAATAATACTACTAACCACGGAAGGATAGAATTTAAATATGCCTATTGACTCTCTCACATTTTCATGTAAACGTAAAGGTTGTGTGTTTCTCCGTTACACGGAGAAGCAATACAAAATGGCGACTGCGGGCAGCTCGGATGAGTCCTTAACACGCAAAGTCGCTAAACACCAAGGCCATGCCGTTAATATTAACGTTAAACGAGCTCATGTCGAATTAAAACATTTACTAGGAGGGTTCAATGAGGTTGAGGCACTGTAATAGGCCTTAAGAGCATGCAAATAAGCCACATATTTCCTCCGACCCGCTATCAATGCTAGCGGTGTGTGACACGGACTCGTCCGGCGTCGTGCACGTATCTCAATGTGTGTGTGCGTGCACACGATCAAAACACACACTCTCACCCCAGACCAAAAGCGTGAAACAACCACGGTCCACATTATTACACATCTGTCAATGTCAGACGCTCGAAACGAGCGCAGATCAAATGAACCCGAGTTAATTAATCTGACCGTGCGTTAATGTACGCACATTCTCGTACAATTCTACGTCAAATCCACAAGCATTCCCGCACAGGGAAACGTGAGATTTGTGCGAAGCTGCGCAGAGCAGGGATGCGATGCTGTGCTAGCTTTAACCAGCAAACGGCCTAATGCTAATAAACAACCTCAGGGCCCTGCATTCCTCGCTTTCTTTGACGCACACGCGATGTAGGTGTCGTAATTCAGCACTAAAACACAAATGCAACGAGCCCAAGAACAAAATGATATCCAGACTGACCCGTTGTCATGAATGAGTTTGTCTTTCCTAGCAGCTAGCGTTAGCACTCGGCGACACACAGGCCGCTTTCACCGCGCGCGCACCAGACAATCATTTCAGCGCTGATTAGCGCGCTTGACCGTTACACGAAACGACGCAGCACATGCTGGGACCGTTAATAAGAAATAATCGCTTTGCATAAGTGTAAAGGCTGCTTGTTTATTTACCTTCTTTATTTTGTTGTGAGGGCGCGCGGGCTCTTTCTCTCCCACAATCCAGAACAAACAGATCGAGACGTCGGTGACGTCATGCGCGCGGAGGACGCACAGGACGTGGGAGGACAGCGAGCGCTCCTGTCTGTCACACGTGTGTAAGATCACCTAAAACCCCTCTCAACTCTGATCTCTTCCGTTTGCCCTTTGATCGATGTCATTTAAACACCCTCTGAAGTAACAATAACAATAAAATATATGCTGAAATATTTAAATAAATAACACTTCCGCTCTAAAATGCCTTTAGTAGCTATATTATTCATTTCATGAAATAAAGTCTCAAAATCGATGGTGTGAAGGAGGTCTGACCTATTAAAAAATATTAAGCTTTACCTATAAATATGAAGACATTTAAAGTGTAATTTTGGCCACCCCTAAAATGGTTCATAACATAGAAAACCCATTTAAAGGGATAGTTCACCCAAAAATGTAAATGCTGGAATCATTTACTCACCCTCATGATGTTCCAAACCTGTATGAATGTCTTTCTTCTGTTGAACACAAACAGTTGATGGACCCCATTGACTTCCATAGTATTTTTCCATACTATTGTCTACCGTCATATTTTGGTTACCCAAAATTCTTATTCTTCAAAATATCTTATTTTGTGTTCAACAGAAGAAAGAAATTCATACAGGTTTCGAAAAACTTGAGGGTGCGAAAATAATGACAGAATTTTCATTTTTGGGTGAACTGTCACTTTAAGGACGTGCATTTATTGAACGTGCGGAGCAAGAGCATAGCGTAAATGTCTACAATGGAATAAGAAAAAGGCACTGAGACTTCAATCACAAGTGAACACACCACGTGACCACGAGCCAGAGAAAGAGAACAAATAAGAATACTTCTTTAATACTCAGTGAAGAAAAGTTCGTTTAGGGTTGTTTGCACTGTCAGCGTTTATTCTGTGGCAGTGATTATATTAAGTAAATTATAATATTAAGTATATTTATAGATTAACATTAATAGAAAATAACACCTACTACGATCATTTTTATAAGGAGAAGTTGAGCTTATGTTTTAATAGCCAACAATTAGGCTATTGGTACAAAAGTAGGCTACGTGCCGTCATTATGTTGGTAGGCTACATTTATATTATAATGTCTTGCAATTAAACCCGGCACTTTAATTGCAAGGAATTTACGTTTAAATGTCACTTTTATTTCGTTGATGCACATTAGGCCTACTAGTCTTGTGGTGAAGTTGATTCACACGCACACACACACACATTTGTAATCTTTGAACAAAATCTGAAAATGTAGGCTACTTCCCCTCTAGAAGGACCTTCCTTCGCTGATGACGTCAGTTTGATGGCTTGAATGTGTAGAACATTCCTCCAGCTGTCAGCGATCACTGACAGCGAGCTGAATGGAACGGAATGGAACTTTTAGAACTTTTCAGTCAATTCCCAGTGGGGGAAAAAAAAACAAGCAACTGTTGTTTTGACTTTTGTCCTTTTTTTTCTTCTTTTTTTTTTGTTGAAAAATTGTCTCATTATATTCAATTTCACTGGGAAAATACATCATAATACTGAAGTAAAGTCGGTCGCAACTTCCGGTTCACGCACTGTGACTCAAGCCAAGCTCCCAGACAATTTATTTGTGGTACAAAAATAGCTCAGCGACAGTTGTTTCCACACAGTCACATGGGGTGTATTTTAAAAGCTGAACCAAAGACGAGGGACAGTTGCTACATCGAGCCTGTGCTTTGACATATGTCTCTGATTATTAAAATTACTAGCTATAATCATCATGAGTCATGCTTTGATGCACTTGCTTTTACTACCAGCTCGGCTAAGTTTATGGATTCTCTCTTTGGTATATTATATTGTTGTGTATGGCACCGCTGGAATCACTGCCTGTTTGGTTTTGATCCGAATTGCCTGGACTGGATTTAGGGATCCATATAGAACTTTTCAATGGACCATCCGAAAGAAACCCCCAGACTGCCTCCAAGACCCTGCACTTGGCCAGCATGCATATCTGAAGGGCAGGGTGAGAGGATTTATAATGCACAAATATGAACAAGAATTAATCTGATGTCTTTAAAAACATTAAACAACGTAATCTGTACGAGGTCGTTAATGAAAGGTGAATGAAAGGTGAATGAACGGCTAAATAATGATTGCCCATATCTTGTGTTCTTGCGCCACCTGTGTTTAAAAATAGAACACGGCGTTCACAATAGATTTCACATTCCTTTGTTTTAATGGGGGACACACTAGCCCTGTGATATTACAGTCAATGTCAGATGAAATTTATATATAGCCATTTTTCACCAAATTGGATATTGATCTAGGATTGCTAGTTATTGGAAATAATGGCTATAGGTCTTTCTTTCTTTCTTTACTATCAAATAATGTGACTCTGTTTTGTGACTTCTTTTGGTCATTCTTCACGTTTCAGAGCTCAGGCTTGAGGTTCCATTATGTAACTAAAGGAGATCACAGAAAGCCTCTAATGCTGTTTCTTCATGGATTCCCAGAGAACTGGTGACTTTCCTTTGCTTCATTTTCTCTGTCTGCTTATTTACAATTTTACATATGCTGCCCTTTATTCTTTTATTATATCATATTTGATGCAGGGAGGAGATCCAGTCAGTCAAATTTTATATCTTAACAGCAGACAATCAAATAATAAATGAAGAGTAAAATTAATTAATCCATAATCAGGATTAAAAGTTTAATAAAGAAACATAAAATGAACAGTTAAAATCACTTCTAATATTTCTAAGTAAAATATAATTAAAACACTCTGGCCCGGTTTCACAGACAGGGCTTAGACTAAGCCAGGATTAGACCATAGATCAATTAGGACATTTAAGTAATTTTTATAAACATGCTTAGAAAAAAACATTACCGATGTGCATCTTAAAACTAAAAAGGCACTGATATATTTTTAAGATCAGTCAGTGCAAGTTTATTTCAGTGGAAACAGCTCAGACTTACATTTTAGTCTAGGACTAGTCTTAAGCCCTGTCTGTGAAACCAGGGGTAAGAGTATAATATTGTTAGCTTAAGAGTCCAAGGTAGACTGACCTGTACAGAAATTGATCTCCCTATTATATAGTTGCTTATCGGAACAGAGCTAAGTTCCTCTTTTCATAGTATATTGCATCGAAGGAGACACACAAGACACAAACATATCTAGTTTGCATGTTTTCACACTCTGAGGTGTTAGCCCATACAGTGCAAGATGTTTCGCTAAGAAGGTACAAAAGTTCACCCAAAGTCAACCAGCTACATTTGAGGCATAAAGATCAATAAAAGAAAAGCATTAAACATACATTCCAAATTATATAAATGATTGATGATAAAACATAAGCAAATGATAAAACAAACAAGAATTTTTTTTGATTCATCAGTATTATATTTGTATATTATTAAATATCAATAACAATATTTACTCATAAAGCACATTTAGCATTTACAGTACGGGTCAAAAGTTTGGAAACATTAATATTTTTAATATTTTTTGAAAGAAGTCTTATGTGCTCAAGCCTGCATTTATTTGTAAAAAAAAAACACACAAAAACTGTAATATTGTGAAATATTATTAGTTTAAAATAATGGTTTTCTATTTTAATATACTTTAAAATGTCATTTATTTCTGTGATGCAAAGCTGTGTTTTCAGCATCATTACTCCAGTCTTCAGTGTCACATGATCCTTCAGAAATCATTCTAATATGATCTGATTTATTATCAATGTTGAAAACAGTTGTTCTGCTTAATTTTTTTTTTTTTTTTTGGGGGGAAACTCTGAAACTTTTTTCAGGATTCATAGATGAATAAAAAGTTATAAAGAACAGCATTTATTCAAAATAGTTTTCTTTTCTACAAATATCAGTCTTTATTACCACTATTTATCAATTTCACACATCCTTGCTGAATAAAAGTACTAATTTCTTTCAACAACAAAAAAAGAAAGAAAAAAATGACTGACCCCAAACTTTTGAACGGTAGAGTATATTGTTACAAAAGATTTCTATTTTAAATAAATGCTGTTCTTTTTCAACTTTTTATTCATCAAAGAATCCTGAAAGAAATATCACAGGTTTCTAAAAAATATATATATTAAGCAGCACAACGGTTTCCAACATTGATAATAAATCAGATCATATTAGAATGATTTCTGAAGGATCATGTGACACTGAAGACTGGAGTAATGATGCTGAAAATACAGCTTTGCATCACAGAAATAAATGATACTTTAAAGTATATTAAAATAGAAAACCACTCTTTTTACTTGTTATTATATTTCACAATATGACAGTTTTACTGTTCAAATAAATGCAGCCTATGCAGGCTTAATGAGCAAAAAACATTCAAAACAGAAATAGTTTCTTTTGACCACTGTAGGAAGTCAGAGTTTGTGTGAACTCTAAGGTATCGGTATGATCTGCAGGTACTCCTGGCGTTACCAATTACATGAATTCAGCAGTCATTACCACACGGTGGCGCTAGATCTGCGTGGCTGTGGAGATTCGGATGCACCCGTCCGGCTGGAGGAATACTCACTGGAGACACTCTTATATGACATCAGAGACACCATTGATGAATTGGGTAGGCCTGCTGACTAAGTGTGACACAGTGTGAGAAATAAACTGCCTTAGACACTAAATGCACTGGAATGAGATTTGTTTACTCACAGGTCACACGAGTTGTATATTGGTGGGCCATGACTGGGGTGGGATGCTGGCATGGCATTTTGCACTGGAGCGGCCCGACATGGTGCAACTTCTCATCGTCATGAACGCCCCTCACCCTGCCTCATGGCTGGGTAAGATAGCGAGACAGGTCACCGTTTCACTTGTGTTTCTAAACGCTGGTCTGATTCTGAACTGAAACTGAAATGTGGACACATTTCTGTAAAACCTAGATGCAGTTTTGAGAAGACCCTCTCAGCTGTTGCGGTCAGGACATGCATGTTTCTTTCAGTTACCGCTGCTGCCCGAATTTGTTTTGTCTCTTGAAGATTTTAAGGTAGTGTGAACACTTTTAACGTTTTACTCTTTATGCCCGAACTGTTTGACACTGTGGTTAATAGTTTCTGCTTATTTAGTGTCTTGACACTTTCTTTTTTTTTAAGTAATAAGTAATGCGAGTTACATAATCATCAGATTACTTTTTTCAAGTAACCAGTAAAGTAACACAATGCTTTTGAATTTTCAACTAAATATCTGTTACATTTTAACATAAGTAACGCAAGTTACTTTGTTTTCCCATTTATTGAGTGACAGCTCTGTGTTGAGAGAAACCGTAAGTGCAGAGGCGTTGTGTGCGCTGTGTTTGAACATGATGCTTATAGTTCTAGACTAAATGTGAGCATTTACTCATCTCACTTGCACAAAAACAGATTCAGTATTCCTCAAAATGAATGAAAACTCAGAATATTACTATTATGTTAAAGATGTTAAATAATGCAAATATACTTTATGTATTTAATCTCACTTTATTAACCAAGTCTTTGCTGCTGACCTTCGATGATCCAATGCAACCATACGAATAAGCTAAAACGACTTCAGATTTACATGACATTTGGGTTTCATCTTTTTGTTTTTATTGCTGAAGTATGAGTGTTGAACTTTCTTTTACTGCGTCCTATTCTTCAGTGATCCAGAATGGCAGCACAGCTGAAAGGTTTGTTTGAGCTGCGCCCTCTACTGTACAGGCCTACATTTTTATTTCCTTCAGCCTGAGGCTTTTTTTTTTTTTTACTTTTGGTAACTTTTGGGCCTTTACATTTGCTTTTATAAATAAAAACAAACAAACAAACCCAGCCCATGTGAGAAAATGTAATGCGAAAGTTCTGTAATGCATTACTTTCCATAAAAAGTAACTGTTACAATTAGTTACTTTTTACGGGATTAACGCAATGTAATGCATTACTTTTAAAAGTAACTTTCTCCAACACTGGTCATGTGCATAGTTGGTTCGAGGTCTATTTTGTGGCACGAACGTGGGCATCAAGAACAAAGCCAGAAGACTGACTGAGTCCCAGCTGGAGGGTTACCTGTACCGGCTGTCCCAGCCTGGAGGGCTCACAGCCCCTCTGAACTACTTCCGCTCTCTCCTCAGGTTTAAAACACATCACACTCCCATTTCTATATCATGGGCCTAAACTGCAGTACATTGCTTAAAGTGGTTACTGTGTACCTCTCTTTCTACAGTAACACTCTGTACAAGCATCAGGATGTTGGTGTGCCCTGCATGTTAATTTGGGGTGAGGCAGACAATATACTGGTGGAGGGCATGTCCGGTGGAACGAGGCCTTACGTAAGGGGTCCCGTCGTCATTCACACTATTCCCGAATGTAGTCACTGGGTTCAGCAGGATCAACCTGAGATAGTGAACAAACTCATATGGGACTTTGTTCTGGATAAAGACATCATAAAACACAATCATTGATTGCCTTTGGTTCACTTGGCGCAATGAAGAATATTTTTTATTTTGTCGTTGGCTCCGGCAATGTTTCAGATTTCAGAGAAAATGTATGTTGTACAATTTGTTATCTCAGAAAATATTTGAAACTGCAAAATTTTAAGTTCAGCTTTTACATGTTGTTCCATGTATTGCTAATATTGCATTTAATGAGATCTTCAATTCAAGAAACTTTGACAAATAAGGATTTCAAGGATGGTATATATCATAAAATATCATAACTTTGCTATAGCGTCTTTCCTGCAAGCTGTTTAACTGAAAATCCAACATAGTTATCAAAAATGTGTAGCTTGTCACTTTTTACAATCTGTTTAAATTTAGTGTGACTAAGTACTGTATAATCACATCAAAATGCCTGAAATGCTTGTTCTATGGCTTAGTATTCCTGTGAGTATTAGACGGCATGTTAACTGCTCAATGTGTGGAATTATCTCAGCATTAGTGACGACAATAAACACATTCTCATAGAGAAAAACCCAGATTCTTGAGGATGGTACATACTGAACTGAATGATTATGATATGTCACAGTTAAAACAGAAACCTTTGTTACACAATGCAATTAACATTCTTTCGAAGCCATTTTAGTCTGTCATTGCTAACATTTATTTTAATCAATAGCTCAAACTTTAAGTCTGTTTCACACATAAAATATTGCTTTGGAAGACGTTGAATATAGTGCATGTGTCATACAGACTACTTTTGAAATACTTTTATGGTACTTATATGATGGTTTTATGATGATTTGGAGCCAGAGAGTCTGAGCAGGACATTCTGATCATTTTATTTCGTTTTCTGTTTCGTTTCGTGTAGAAAATAATTCTAAATAAAAATTCATTTTGTTGTGAACTCTTTAACAAGTCCTAGTCACAGTCATCATTTTAAAATCAATTTCTCTGTGACTTTCGTTATGTGCTCACCTCATGTGGCAAGCTATATAACTGTATAAAAATAGTCTATCTTTTCAAGTAGTCACTATCCAAATACTTATAAGTTAAGTAACATTCAGTTTTTACTGGTAGCAAGACTATTCACTTTTGACTACATATTCCAATTGATGATCCTATATGTAGGCTACTAATAACTTTTTATTTGGAGACACCAGCTTTCCATGTTGTTGCAAGTAAAAACATTTTTACCTGTCTTAATTGCCATTTTATTTGTCATGAATCTACAGAGTCTACTTTATAATTTAATTAAAATATAACTAACATTTTAGTGTCTAGTAAATATGTAATACTGTATAGTGACTAGTCAATTTGTAGGGTACAGCGGAACTAGAGGCGCACCGGGGTAAAGGGCACCTTTGATTTTCCTCTAAACCACATGATGCTTTTCATGATGCACATGGAAATTTGGCTGATCTTTGACACAATCGCAGACAGCAGTGCAAAGTTGATTCTGCGCTAATTTGATTAGAAATGTCATGTTTTTTTATTTTTTTATGTTGTAGGTTTAAGTAGCAAATGAAAATCGCTAAAATAATTGAATATATTTTGAGACAAATGTCTTAATGATTTTCAGTTTTGTTCAAGCTTATTAAATCAACAGTTTTTCAATAACAGAAGAATATGTAAAAGTATGGTATTTGGTGTAAAAAGCGCCCCTGCTGTTGGGACGAGAGGCACAATAATTAACATGATAATAACAGCTGAATGACTTTTCCATTTGTTGACATGACATAGTCAAATCTGTATTAAATTATTATGGGATCTCCTTAAATGCTTTCAGAATCTTACATTTTAAAAATAATTCTGTTTCTTTATTTTTTTAATCAACATATTTTAGTATCAGTATATTGAACAAAAAAGAATTTTTTTATTGATCAAAATAAACAAAAAATAGTACAAACTTCGCTAAAGTAATTGTTTTGAACAAGTATTATTAAAAACATTTTAGCTAAAGTGTTTGTGTAAATACTTTGTGCCTTAGTTTTACCCCCTGTGTGGTTGCCAACTTGCCACCTCATACATTTATTCGTTTTTTTTTTAACAAACAAACAAATAAACCACTTTTATGATTTATTTTCACACAAACTGTTGCTCCATCAATGTTCAATAAAAACATCAATATTTCTCCAATCATTTACTATGGGAGTAATAAAAAATGTCTTAAGGTGTGCCTTTATCCCCGTTGTACCCTAATAAAAACATTAAGATTGACACTGAAACAATTGGAATAGTTATTTTGAGTAACTAAATAAGTACTAAATAAGTAGCCTACTAATGGAACTGACATGAAATCTGATAAGCCATGATTAAGGAATAATTATAAAAACGGCTTGCCATACACTCTGTGTGCCAGATTCCAATATCTAATTTCTAAACCTGTCGTCAAAGGTTTTGAACAATCGTCTCGTGTTCATTGGATCTACGGGCGGTGATTCCGTCAAATCAGGTTTGAGGGAGGTGTGATCTGCGGATCTTCACTCTAGGATTTCTTCTCGAGCTCCTCCGCCAGATGAGTGTTTCCGGCGGCGAGTGCCAGAACATCGACACAGCTGCTGTTATGTGTCTTTTCTTTGTTTGCTCTGAAACTCTGGCAACGGTAAGTGTGTTTCTCTAGTGTTGTTTTAGAAGAAAGTAGCTGTTGTTTTTGTGCCGAGTGACAACCGAGCCAAACTGTACAGTGTGTAACACTACAGGGGCCAATAAATTCCTCGTGTTTCTGCAGTAGATTTGTTGCGTCCAGGTTTCACTTAAACATTTCAATACCCGCAACTAGTTTTATTTCCCCTTCTCTTAATGCTACCTCTAAAACTGATGTTAAGTAATACATTGAGCAGTTTGGGATTGTAATGGTGCAAAACGTCATTCTCCCGTTTACTTTGCGGTTAATTTTTAATGTGTAAATTTGTTAAAAGCAATGTTTGCGTGTTCAATGAAGATTAGTTATTATCATTTCCCCTATTGCCTTGTTAAAGATTAACTTTTTCACTTGTCTTGGACTTGTACGGACAAATAACGCTGCTGTCCTCATGCTTCCTGTGTTTTAGGGTTGGAAAACAATAAAAGACACGCCTTGTAAGCAGCAACATTGGCACGCTTTTGATATGTAAAAGGAAAATTTCAAATGGTGGCTAATCGCATCATTAGGACTACAGCATCAGGGAGAACTGGCCAAACTGGCAACAACTGAACAGCTCAAGGGATTTACATGAATGAATGTCTCTAATAATGTCATTAAATGATACCTGCGAGGCTTATGACAAATCAGTGTACTACTTCTACAACAAGACTGGCAAGAACATCAGTGCTGAGTGGCGCGCGCATGACTATGTGGTGGTCGGCATCGGGCTCCCGATTTGCATCTTTATCATTCTGGCAAATATGTTGGTCGTAGCGGCCATAATCATCAATCGACAGTTCCACTTTCCCATTTATTACTTACTTGGGAACATGGCTGCCGCTGACCTCTTCGCTGGCATCTCGTATCTCTACCTTGTGTTTCACACGGGGCCGTGGACCATCAAATTGACCATCAAAGAGTGGTTCGTCCGTGGGGCTTTGATCAACATGAGCCTGACCGCCTCTGTGGTCAACCTTCTGGCCGTGGCAGTGGAGCGTCACCAGACCATCTTCACCATGCAGCTGCACAGCACCATGACCAAGTGGCGTGTGGTGATGCTGATAGTTTTTATCTGGTTGGTGGCGGTCATCATGGGTCTGGTGCCCACCATGGGCTGGAACTGCGTTTGTGACCTGACAACCTGCTCAACGGTAGCGCCACTATATTCCCGCAGCTTCCTGGTGTTCTGGGCGGTCCTCAACCTCCTGGCCTTCTTCATCATGGTGGCCGTCTACTCGCACATCTTCATCTACGTCCGCCGCCGGAATCGACTGATGTCGCCTCACACGGATCAGCCCACGCACAATCAGACCGTTATCAGCCTCATGAAGACCATGTCCATGATTCTGGGTAAGGCCTTGACTCTTATGTAGACTTCGGGCGTTTGGGAGATTACTCCGTTTGAGTGAAACTCTTCTGAAACCTTTTTTTGTATCTCTAACTGTATGGAGAAGTACTGTTAACTTGTTTTAGGACAAACAAGTCTGTCAACCCCAAAACAAGTAAACCAAACCAGTTTGGCACAGATTTGCTTGTCAAGCACTCGCTTGTTTGAGTACCTCGAGCAGGAATCAGTTAAGTTACCCCTAAGGCTGTAGGCTGAGACTTCTGCTTGTGGATTTAACTGAAGTGGTGTGAGCACATGGTGTTATTGTGAGGAAGTGTCCATAAAATCAAAATGCAATTTATACATTATATATATTATAGTAGTGAATGATTTACACACTTATTCTGAAGAATAATTAATTATGTATAAAATATTCTAAAGAGTCTCTTGAAATGGGAGTCAACACTTTGAAGTTATATAAAAAAACTAGCAAAAAATGATGCACAAAGAGGTCTTTAATAAATATCTTAAAATATGAAATAATTGAACTTTGACAAGGAAAGATTAGTTCAGGTTGTAAAATATCATGTGGTGATATTTATTAATTAATGATATTTGTAAAGAAAACACTTTAATCACTTAATAATATTAACATTTTGTTCAATATTTTTCTCAAGAAGTGTATGATAGGAGCTCACAATGTAAAAAAAAGTCTAACCTCCCCAACTCAAAATTTTCCACATTTTTCAATTAGCCCAAGTGAAATTCTGTAAATTAAAATTTATCAATTGTTGCAATAGTCTGATAACATTTGCTCAACGAGAAATAGCCTAACTAAAAATGTATATTGGTAAATTTTTATTAGTAAAGCAACTTTACTGTGTTGTTTATTCCCCATTGCCCCCCCCCCCCCCCCCCCCCCCCCCCAAAAAAAAGATGTATTACATCATTATCATCATTAGTGATGTCGAAGTCATTGTTAAACATTGCAAGATGGCTATGGATGAACACCAGTTGTTTTGCCGACCGGATACGGTAAGCGTATAATCTACCAGTTAGCTCTGCTGGTAGCTAAGCGTATGAGGCTTATTGTTGTGATTGGTCGTAGTGTTATCCTTTGCGTGCAGTGAGATTTTCAAATGCATGCTTGGTGCCGCCCCTTGAGCTGGCCGATTTTCATTAGTTGATGCCAGACCATTAATCTTTCAGATTTAGGTCTGAATTTCCAGGCTACCTTACATTAACAAAATCACAATTATTTGAAAAACATCAATTATCTGCAAAAACATCAAAAAATACCATAAAATGTAAGTAACTGGGGAGTGTACTTCACCCAGTGTTTAGAGAAATGTCACTTACATTTTAGTATTTAGGTACTTTGAGTTCATGAAACTGCAGCTTAACAGTTTAAACATCTAAAAATATTTGCTAAAGTGCAAAAACGTCAAAAACACCATAAAATGCGAGTAACTGGAGAGGGTTACTTCAAATGTTCGGTGTAACTTCACTTGAATTTTTGTATTCTCATCACAAGAGGTACTCATGATGAAACTGCATCTTAGCAGTTTAGCCTGTCAATCTAAAACATTTACAAATATTTGAAAGACTGCAAAAGTCACACAAAAACAGGAAGTACTTCAGGGTTTCTTCACTCAGTGTTTAGTGTAATTTCATCTGAATTTTAGTATTAAATTTCCTGTGAGGAGGTACTTTGAACTCATGATGTCCTTAAAATCACAGTTGTCACAAGAAAATGTGGCATTCTCCTTAATGCCAGTCTTTGGATGTACCCCCCACAGATGTGTTTTTAAAGCCCCAATTCTTTTGAAAATACAAACACATTCTGGGTGTAAACAAGGAAAGGAAGTTGCATTAACTGACCAATGGCAAGTTCTGTAGTGCTTGAAAAGGATGTCTTGGTGAGGTGATGAACACTTGCAAAATAAATAAATGACAAAGCCTCGTTGCATCAAATAGCTGACGACAAGTGACAGAACACGTTATTTTACATAACACTGCCACATTTGATTAATTTATGTCTTTAAATCACATGCTGCAATATTTTTAACCTTAAAACATCTTAAAGGGATAGTTCACCCAAAAATGAAAATTCTGTCAGTAATTACTCACCCTAGGGCTGAACGATTAATCGCAATAAAATCGCACGCGATTTGGCAAAGGCTGCGATTATTTTGTGCGCAGCTTGTCAGTGGAGTGCGGCTGATTAGTAGTAAATACTGCCCCATTTGAACGCCAGAGGGCGCTCTCATGCAAACACGATAAATATGCCCGTACAGAAGTACAATAATGCGCATCATTCCAGGAAATCCCTATCGCTGTAGCTGAATAAACAGAAGATTGAAACGCTTATAAATTATTGACTTATAAATACACGACTGCCTTATTCTGTGTAAGAAGGCACATCATCTCACAGAAGGAGGAGCTCAACTGTCGTTATGAAGTGAGTTTGGAGTAAATGCATGTTATTAAATGTTGTCTGTTGTTGGACAAGAAGTTCATAAATGCTTCTCATGTTTTGGAAAGATGTTTGGCGCGTGTTGTTTTTTCAAATGCACGTTATAAGTGACTCAAACTCACAGTGCTTTCAGATGGAGCAGCGTTTACAGAGCCATACATCAACTGACAAACTTTTTAAATCGCGATAAGCGATCTTGATTTAAGTGCGATTACATGTAAAGTGGGATTAATCGTTCAGCCCTAACTCACCCTCATGTTGTTCCAACCCCGTAAGACCTTCGTTCATCTTCGGAACACAAATTAAGATATTTTTGATGAAATCTGAGAGCTGTCTCACTCCTCCATAGGCTTCTAAGGCATTATAACTTGCTGGCCCAGAAAATGTATTAAAGACATCGTTAATATAGTCCAAGTGACTCCAGTGGCTCAATCTTAAGTTTATAAAGTGACGAGAATACTTTTTGTGCGCAAAAAAACACAAAAATAATGACTTTATTCCACTATTCATTTCCTTCTCTCTGAGCCTCGAGTTTTTTCACGAGTGTAACTGCGCAACGCGTCTGTGTTGTACGTCACACACATCACACACATGACCAGCGTCGGCCAATAGTGAGCCTACGTGTGACGTACAACACAGATGCGCTGCGCAGTTACACTACGTGAAAACTCGAGGCCCAGAGAGAAGGAAATGAATAGTGGAATAAAGTCGTTATTTTTATGTTTTTTTGTGCACAAAAAGTATTCTCGTCGCTTTATAAACTTAAGATTGAGCCACTGTAGTCACTTGGACTATATTAATGATGTCTTTAATGCATTTTCTGGGCCAGCAAGTTATAGTGTCTTAGAAGCCTATGGAGGAGTGAGACCGCTCTCAGATTTCATCAAAAATATCTTTGTGTTTTTGCTCCGATAATTTGTGTTCCGAAGATGAACGAATGTCTTACGGGGTTGGAACAACGTGAGGGTGAGTAATTACTGACAGAATTTTCATTTTTGGGTGAACTAACCCTTAAATGAATTTTAAATTCATGAGGATGTCTAGTGGCGGATCCTGGCTGTAACACCGGGCAGCAAATGAATTGGAAGTCTTGCATATTCACGTAAAATAGCTTACTTTTTTTATTTGGCGTGACATTACAACATTTATTCAATAAATTAAAAATGTTTAGAAAATTTTGGTTTATAGTTCTGTATAACAAAAATGGTTAAATATATATATATTTTTTCTAATTTAGAGGCTCCATATCTAATCTTGCCTTGGGCACTAAGTAAGCCAGAACCAACTGAGGATGTCGTTACCTAAAATGATATCATGGCCACATTGTGTCCTCAACAAGCCAGTACTTGGAGTTCCCTCCAGACTAACACAAAATGGCAGACATCAACTTCATAACTTATGCAGCCTGAATTACACTGTCACATGTTTTAGTGGTCTCATGGCTGAATGAACAAATATGCAATAACAACTCTTGTTAAATACTCACTAAAAGTTGTAGTGGTTCCGTTTTCTTCACTGATACCTGGTGAGTCAGACCTAGCGATGCTGGGTTACATTGAGAGAGAAAAAAGTTATAACAGAAAGGTATACGCTGATTTCACGCAGCCGTTATTTTGAAATCGAAAGCGAGGCTCCGGTGGGAAGAAAACCGGAAGTGTCGCCTTTAATCACAGGAGAGTCGTGAATGCGATGGCGTATTGTTGTGTTTAATGATGTTGTGTCAATTCTAAAAATGCACAAACATTTCTTTCATACTTTAGACTATATACAGTGAAATTCATTTATAAATAATTTTTTTTTAATATATAATTCAGAATGTAAAAAAAGAAGCAGGAAAGAACTATATACATATCCTATATTGGATATTAACATCCAATAGTGTAAATCGCGGCAGCAGCTTCAGGTTGGTAATCCAAGGCATTGTTGTTTATCTTTACTTCCGGGGTTCTTCCCACCGCAGCCTCACTTTCGATTTCAAAATGGCGGTTGCGTGAAATCAGCGTATAGGCTACCTAGTGTCTCATACATTTAATATAATCATAATAAAGTTCCATAAAATGATTTAGTTCAATAAATAGTAACTGAGAGATTAGTATGGGCTAAATTAGGCTATAAAATACTATCATGAAACCAGCAATGGCGTGAATTCACTGTTATTCTGCTAAATACAATGTTATGGTATGTAAAATATACTGTGTCCTAAAGTAAAACATTCAGAGAATCGTTCTAATTCATTTAGCGAATGCTTATCGGGCGCGGTAATGTATACCCATGTTTTTCGGTTTTATGTTGAAATTGAGGCCTGCACTCAAATTAACGTACACAAGACTTAAAGGGGTGGTATAATACGATAAGACGTAAACTTAATAAGATGTAAAATTAGTCTTTGATGTCCCCAGAGTGTGTGTGAAGTTTTAGCTAATAATACCCCACAGATATTTTTAAATAGCATGTTAAAATTGTCGCTTTTTGAGGGTGAGCAAAAACGCACCGTTTTGTGTCTGTTCCTTTAAATGCAAATGAGCTGCTGCTCCCGGCACAGAGGGTGGAGCTTCAAGAGCTTGTGTCCTTTTACCTGTTAACAGACATGCACTGAAAATTTTAAAAACTTTTAGTCTTTTATGTTCAAACGGATTCAGACGATGGCGAGACTCAAGAAGTGACATCATGTAGAATGCAACAGGACGTTTCTGAATGGTTAATTGATGAATTTATGTAGCTTATGTGTAGTTATCTTCTAGTCATTGATTAGCATATTCTGTCTTGATAATCTATAAATCGTGTTCAGGGGGCGGGTTTATGTAAATTCTAGGGTTGGTGATGTCACTAACCCTGGAGGAATGTGTTTGTTGTCCTTAAAAAGCAATTTCTTTAAAAGCAAATATCTCCCTTTGCTTTGAACTTTGAGCATTGTGACTTTGCAGATTTTGTTTATGCTCAAACAGCAACATTACACACTAACTAAAGTTAAAAAAGTGAAATCATAATCAGCCACACACCCCTAAAATACAGAGTTCAGTACTCACCATAACTTAAATGATGAAAAATCTGTCTGGAAATGATGTTCTGTCGTCGTACTTCAGCATGAGCTTCGACTCCTCACTCCACCAACGCTTTCTCTCAGGCGCATCATCGCATGCGTATACGTTTTTTTTTTTTTTTTTTTTTTTGCAAGGTTTGTTCGGCAAACACAGATTTTTCACTTATACTTGATGGATTGGCTGAACACAATTGAATTTGTTCAGTGAATTTTTTTATATTTTTTTATTTTACCGTCAGACTAAAATTACCACAATGCATCTTTTTGTTTGGGGATAATTAGTTGGAAGCAATTTGTTGAGTCAGTATTTAATTGTCAGTTTCCAAAAAATGTCTAAATATATATATTTTTACAGTGCACATTCAAAGTGTAAAGGAAAATATGTTACTACTCTTGTTACAATAAGAGTTAATTTGTTAACATTATTTAATGCATCAGTTATATAAACTAACAACAAACTTTTACAGCATTTATTGATCTTGGTTAATGTTCATATCTACATAATTTTGTAACATTTTGCTGCATAAATTATATGTGTGTGTATATACTGTAAACGTGTGTGTGTATAGATAGATATAGAGGTGGGTGTATGTTTTTGAAAGAAGTCTCTTTTTGCTGCTCACCACGGCTGTAGTTATTTGATTAGAAATGCAGTAAAGCAGCAATATTATTAAATATTATAAAAATTGTAAACAACTGTTCTGTAATTTAATATATTTTTACATTTAATTTATTCCTGTAATTGCCAAGCTGATTTTTTGAAAAACAAACAAAAAACAACTTTAGTAAAAAAAAATTCTTACTATCGCTTTTCATCTTTAATGCATCTTTGTTTTCACCAAACTGTACCACCGCATCAACACCTTTTTTTTTTTCTCTCTCTCTCTCTCGCTACAGGAGCCTTTGTGATCTGTTGGACGCCAGGTCTAGTGATTCTCTTACTGGATGGTCTCAGTTGCAATGAATGTGAGGTCCTTAAATATGAGAAGTACTGCCTGGTTCTGGCTGAGTGTAACTCTCTGGTGAACCCTATCATCTACTCGTTTCGGGACAAGGACATGAGGAACACTTACAAACGCATTCTCTGCTTCCCTTGGAGAAGAATGCGCCAGCATGAGGGGCCTTCTGGCATCCGCTTTGAGTCTGTGAAAACAGGGGCTCCCCCTGAGAAAAACAACTATAACTCCACCAGTTTAGAGCCCATTTCTGAACAAAGCCTATTGAAATGATAGAAAAAGAATTTCTCTTTGTAAATAAATGACTTTGTATTTGCTTAGTGAAATGATCACAGCGTGTACAAAGAGTAAATAATACTTCATTTTTGATAAGCTTGTTTTGGTGCGTGTTTTTGTCTCTCTTTGACAATAGATGTATTAGTGGTCTTTTGTGTCAGTTAGTTGCTCTGCTGCCCACAGGAAGTTTTTCTTTTCCCAAAGCACAAGCATTAATATTCATAAAAAGGCCCAAAAAATACCTTTTCCAAAATACCTTGGTCCAAAATACCTTTTTGGACCATTTTGTTTTGTTGGGAATGAGATCTGACGGATCAGGAAAAATACCAGGTCTAAAACTGACAGCGTGGTGCAATTATTGTTTCTAACAAATCAGACTTTTTTAGATTCTCATTTGAAAGTGCCCTTATGTTCATTAAGTTTGTAATTTTATTTTTGAAGTCTGCTGAAAATACATTTACATGAAAGAGTAAAAAAAGAAAGAAAAAAGGTTAAAGTTCAAAAAACATTTTTCTCATACTCTACATTGCTGCAGCACCTCTTTTCTTCCTCTGCCTGAAATGCTGTTTTAGATCCTGTCTCTTTAAATCCGCCTTTCCGAAAAGCCCAGTCTGCTCCGATTGGTTGGCCGGCCCAGTCGGTTGTGATTGGTCAACCACTTATAGCATGTGATTGGCTTCATGAGCAGCTATATATATGGTTGATGATATTGGAAGTCCATACAATGTTTTTTGCCTTGGTAATGAAATTGCATACTCAGTAGGTACTACATTTGAATTTACCTTTTTTACTTCAGAATCTCACCTGAAGTAGTAGGTCATCCAGGTACTTTTCACCTACTGTTTTTCGAATACTATACTCAGACATACTACTGTTCGCATAGGCCTACTATATTGTAGGAAAGTATTCGATTTCGCTACTGTTTTTTTTTAAAATATAGCTGCATCCTAATACAGAGGCTCCATCCTGAAGGCCACATTCGAAGGCTGTCCCAATCATGCGCATTAGTTTATCATGCAAAGAAGGAAACAACAGATGGATCCTTCGCAACCTTGCCTACCCCAGGATTCATTACGCACCAGTGATGGGAATTTCTGAGAAATTGCTGAATTACACTTTTAAAAATAAGCATTGGGTTTCAGCTTACTCAAATATGATACAAATGTTTTTTTTTTAAACAAATAAAAACTTTAAGGTGGTTCAAATGTTGACATATCTTACTAAGATGTGAATATATTTTATACTCTTTATAATATACAGTAATGAACCATGGTGAACATATTTAGACAGTTTGTGAACCCCCTATTGTTTTCTGACCGTTTATAACTTTCACAAATGTCCAATACGTTACTGCCGCTCTTCAACCCTCACAGTTGCTAGGCGACAAGAACAGCCCTCTGTCGCTCGGTCTGACCTTCGAGGGATCGGACATGGTGTGTTCAAGACTCATGTTGAAAAGATCGTATTTACGAGTTGAGCGCACATGAATGCCACCACAAAGTCGTAAATACGAGTGAGAAGCTCGGAATTTTCTTTTAGCCGTTTATGAGTTGGCGCGTGTCAGAAACGTGGCGGACCACAATATTTATAGATATTTTGCAGTGATATGGTCAGGCTTTTTTATTTACAATAAAATAAGCAAATTCCCTGCACAAAATAATAATAATAGCATTGAAATATAACAATGATTAAGTTTACAGTGGCTTTATGAATTCATTAAAAAAGCAAAACACACCTGAAGCACATTTGTTGTTCTTCATTTTCAAGAAGTACAGTTTAAAAACCTTGCTGTTTTTTTGATGTAGTAATAAGAGAAGGTGCACGGCCACAATTGCTACGATGAAAGAGACTTCAACGCACCTGCCGTCATAAACACGACTTCCCAACTCGTAAACAAACTTCCCAGGACGACTTGAACGCACCAATACTACTCTTTTGGTGTAGGGAAGTCTTCAAGCGGGCGTCTCGTCGACATGGCAAAATCACTTACCCAACTGTTCTTTGTGGATGAGCCAAAGCAGCTAGTAGGCAAGCATTATGCAAATGTGTAGAAACCAAGCAACCTTTCGACAACGATCTTAGCAACCACATTTGGAAGTGACTTTTGCACAGACCAGCACATGTTTTTCAAGACGAAACGTTTTGAAGAAGTTACACCGCACTCACCAAGGTGCCAGACAAACGAGACAAAAATAAATAAACTGTCTGCACACTTAAATCCTTTAAGCAAATTGAATCACCAATTTGCAAGACGAAACGTAAAATGTAATTGATAGTAAACCGCGGTTCTAATGATCATGAATTCGCTGATGCTTTGATATAGAAGGCCCCAAATACAACAATGACCTTGATTTCATGCGGGTTTTGTTTAGCAGTGTTTCTAATTTTACTTTATGCAGAATGTGGGCTGTGTTTCATTTCACCACTTACAGAGCACATAATCAATTTGAAATGAGGAGAAAAGGTCTGATTTATTGTGATCCTCATATTATTGTCCTCGTGTCGTATAAATATTCAGACATGGCGGCGAGAAAACCGGCTGGCACGCTGGAAAATGGCAGACTCATTCATAACCGCCATAACGAGATCATTTTACCGATCGTAACATGCAAATAGACCCTTAATGAACAGCAACAAGGAAAAACTACAGGCTCAAAAGCACACTAGATTATTTTATTAGTTTTTGTTTTTCTAATAAGGAACACTACAATTTTCTCATATTTCTTTTTTTCTCTCTCACTAGAACAGTTCTAAAGTTGAGGTATAAAAGGAGTTTATACAGACTACCAAGTCTGAAAATGGTGGGGTTTATATACAAGTGAAATGGAGAGAGGAGAGGTAGAGAGGAGGGAGAGAATGGTAAATACAGAAGGAAGAGTGTACTACAATTCTAGTAAAATAATGATAAAAAATAGAGGAAAAAAAAAAACCACTGATGGCATTTGATTAGGTGCTGTGGAATCCACCTCAGATCATAATCCCAAATTGGCAATCCAAACAGTTTATCGGTTCAGTGAACTGATACTGAACTCAACTAAAACAGGTTATGGGTGCGCTTTAGAAAAAAAAAAAAAGACATTAAGGAATGTCAAAAGCCAGATCTACCAGATATGTAGTGTTAAAACTCATTATTCTGTTACATAGCTTATGCATGTACTCCAATAAAACATCTTATTCTGTCAGTTTCGTAGTTGTCTGATAGTAGTGTGAGGGAATATTCATAGCACCTCAAACAAATGCAACCAGCTCTGACAAAAAGCACACACACA
The DNA here is from genome assembly GCF_965113295.1 of Leuciscus leuciscus. Taxonomy (NCBI): domain Eukaryota; kingdom Metazoa; phylum Chordata; class Actinopteri; order Cypriniformes; family Leuciscidae; genus Leuciscus; species Leuciscus leuciscus. The sequence goes on along the minus strand of NC_138725.1, from coordinate 41,986,793 downwards.
AAAAAAATAACTCGAGACTCCCGATCCAAATGAAATGTAACTGAAACGCTAAAATGAATATTACAAAGACTAACAAATATTACTCTTGCTCATGAGCGAATCCAAAACCCCCAGCGATAAAAAACAAAACAACAAAATTAAAAGCATACAAAAAGAGAAAATACACTGAAACATTCCACAATCTGTACAGTGACATCCATAGATGACTGATAGAAAAGAAAACAAAGAAATTTTGGTGTAGTAATAGCATTAGTTGGAGATATCCATGTGAAATGTTTATAACTAACAGTAATCTATAGAGGACACAATGATCTGAATAATAGCTTGAAAAGCTCCTCAGAGTTTGTTTTTCCATGTGTACATATAAACAAAACCCCAATTTACATTTCAATGTTATTAAGTCCTTTGTGTAATATATAGAATTTCCATTCATTTATCAAAACGCCCTGGTGCTTCCGTGACTAAAGGTAGGGAGAGGGGGGAAGAGAGAGAAAAAAACCAACAAATCCCGGGGATACAAAAACAACTTGTCTGTCTTGTCTGGAAAAAGTAAATAGAAATTCATTTGATGTTCCTCTACTAGCTTTAGTCCATCTGTTTCAAATCACAACACATCCAGTGCTTATTTTTGGTTAAATTTGAAAGGAGAAAAGCCCTTGTTGCTTGGCTATGTTAACTGATTACAAAAAACAAAATTAAAACAAAAAACAGAGTTCCTTTGTTTAGTGAAATTGTAGGCAACAACAACAATAAAAAGAAAGGAAAAAAAAAAGACAGCATGCTTTACCAAGGAACAGGTGCTTTCAATTGCACGTACAATACAATCAGTTCAAAAGCACGAGTGAGTGACGAGACAACCCAACCCTTATAAAACAGACACCCGTACACACAACACAGTAACATGAGCGGCCATAGCGCACACGGCTAATCAAAACAACTCCTTGATATCTGTAACAAGCACGTTTCACTTCCGCTGTAACACTTCTAGTCAGAATTATTGGTTGGCAACTGCTATGGCCTCCTCAGAAAGGTTTGAGTATCGTGGTCAGTGTGTCACGGATGCCCGTTATGAAATCGTGCGATCGATAAAATACCACGGAAGTCCTAGTGAAACCAAACGCCAGCTGGAAGTGCTGGATTGGGCAGTACGACGTGTCGTTTTTGTTTCTGGAGTTGTTCATTTGTTTATTTGGTCTGTTACTTACACCCCCCTCCTTTTATAGTATCTTTTGTTTTTTTTAAAAAACAAAAACAAACGTTAGGCTAAATGGAATCACGAAAACATCTCAACACCCTACATGCATGGAAGACAGTGGAATATCTTTTTTTCTTTCCCTTTAAAAATATTTCTAATCACCCACCCGTGTCCCAATCCAAACAAATACTCCAGCTATCCGTCCAACCCCTTTCCCAAAACAAGGTCGAGTTCCTGTCGAGTCTTTTATTTGGTGGCTGGTGCATCTTTGTGGGGGTGAAAAAGCGGCAGAAAAAAAATAAAAACACTGGCTAAACTATTAAAAACAAGGTCGATGTCAACATCTCTTTTACATCTGTTGAGAAAGTGGACAAGTAGTGAGGAAACATGAAGTCGCTGACCGCACATCAATCGCCCTTCGTCTCCTCCGCTGAAGGCCTTTCACACCGAACTCTTCTGCGATCAGCTAGGTAAAGTGTTCAAATATCCGGCGTACCTTTACACAGATGGATTCCTCTCCATCCGACCACCAGCTCAAAGTGTGATTGATAGGATTTGTGCTTAACACAACGTTGAACAATGCGGGACAGATTGTTTTGTGAGAAACGCTTCGCAAAGTCGGTCTTGCTTACTGAAGCAGCGATGAAACCGATCGGAAAACCATATTTAAAAAGCAGACTAAATGGCGTTCTCATGGGTCAGTTGTCTGAGGTTGTTCTTCGACGAGCGGAAGGTGCGACAACCGTTGACAGCACTTTGGTACAAGCAAGGAGAGAGCTGTTGCGTAATCCCCATCATGACAGGTTGGAACAGGAAAGGTAACGTGGAGTTGGGCGGAGACTGTCCAAGACTTTGTGTTTTCCACACAAAGACTGCTGAAGAGGATGTGTGGTTTATTCAGACTCATCCACAGCAAATGTGACGTTCTGCGTCTTTTGCTCGAAAGGAGTGTGTGTGTGTATGCGTGTTTGTGTGTGTGTGTGTTTCAGTCAGTCTGGTTCAACGTAAGAACCCTGGCACACCATGAAGAAAGAGGAACGAGGACTATGGAAGACCTTTGACATCTGCTAGAGTGAAGGACGAAAGCTGTGAGCAGGAGAGAACAGGCGAGACTGGATGATGAGATGCTGTGTGTGTGTGTGTGCGCGCGTGTGTGTGTGGGGCGTGAGCTGCATTAGCTGGAGGTGTCGGAGTGGATGCTGCCAGGAGGTCCTGGTGGAGAGGTGATGGAGGAAGGGTTGGTGTTGTCTTGCCAGCTGTTGTTAGCCTGTGGAGAGAGTCACAACAATAGTATGGGTATAGGTAAGGTAACATGCAATGACACTTGAACTTGATTCAAAGACATTTGAACATGAATTCTCACAGCAAAACAAATAGGAGTCATTAATTAGCAGGTTTTTAATCCTATAGAAATTATATACTATCTCAAGAGTTCATGGATATATGGAAATGTTGCTTGTTTATACTAAAAATGTCTAGGGTTAGTAAGATTTTTGTTAAACTTTATTCAGCAAGGATGCATTTAAATGAATCAAACGTGATAGTAAAGCACTTATAAAATGTTCAAACGATTGAATGCATCAGGGTTTCCCCCAAGGTTTCTCTCTCCCTTCTGTCACCTGATGGAGTTTTGGATTCCTTGCCACTGTCGCCTCTGGCTTGCATAGTTGGGGACATTTAATATTCAACAATATCATTGATATGACTGTACTGATGCTGTTGAATGAGAACTGAAATGAGCTGGTCGACGACATCAGCAGAACTGCTTTATAGATGAAATAAACAACTTTAATAATTGATGATCTTTCCAACGAATCTGAATCAACACTGAACTCACTTTAGCTGAACACACAGCATCTAAATGCAGCTAACTGACATGTGTTAACCACTAGTAGCTTCCTATAGCAGTATTAATGTAGAAAGAGGAAACATACAAGCCGGCAGCAGCAGACCTACAAAAAAAAAACCTCAATGGTTTCCTTCTTCATTTCTCGTATAGTTTTTTTGCTTGAGAGTGTGTGTGTATGCGTGTAAGAGCTGCACTCACGTCTAAACGGTGTGGGGTGTAAAGAGGACTTCCTGACAGATCTTCATAGCCTGCCGTCAGGTGTGTAGCACGGTGCAGGATATCCACCTGTAGCACACATACTTCACATGAGTATCAAAGGACAATCACAGCTCTACAATTCAACACCAAACACCTCTGCTAATATATTACATTCATTAGATTTGCCGTATTTATGTTGAAAGAAACATGCCACAAATCAAATATATTAATAAACTGAAAGGTGTAATGAGTCTGAATATGCATCAGTGCAGCCTCATATCTACATCATTCTCAAATATTTCTCACACATCTGATATTCTGACATGCTGTCCCATCTGTTCACATTTATTTTGAAGGAATAGTTCACTCAAAAAAGAAAATGGTCAATATTTTCGTGTTTATATGTGAATTCAAGCCTCTGTTCATCATATAAAGCGCTAGTCTATTCAGAAGGCTTGGATTATGTTGTCTTTAATGACCTTTTGAAGCATAAAAGTTGTTGCATGGACTTAAGAGAGAGAAAAAAAAAATAAGAGTAATATTTCAAGATGAACAAAGTCTTATGGGTTTGAAAAAACATGAGGGTGAGTAAATGATGACAGAATTGTAATTTTTGAGTGAACTATTTCTTTTCATCTAAACTGACCTGTGCTGCACTATCAGTGGGACACTCGTGTAAAGTGATCCACTCTTCGCTCTCTAGTGGCTCACTGATAAAGAGTAGCAGCAATTTCGTACCTCTTTTGATTTTAAACCAGACCTAGTCAATGTCACATAGCAATGATGGGGGGGAGGGAATAAAAAATGAACAGTAGAATCAGAAATAAGTGTTTAGAACATCACCACGTATTAGATATGGATTTATTTTAGACGCACATTTGAAAGTGGCCAAAAACAAAAGTTTTTTTTTTTTGCCGTTTAAACATTTAAACAAGGTCCGATCCTTTCCACATAAAAATAAAAACAATAAAAACCAATTGGGTGAGTGTAAATGTGGTCTAAGGGGTCTTTCACAAAGAAGCCGTTTTTGCGAGATACAGGTCAATCACTGATGTCTATAGCACGCCTAGAACGCAAAAACGTGTTCTGTGTGAACGGCCTCCAAATCAGACCAACATGTACAGGACTCAAAATTAAGGATTTTTTTGTTACGTTGAAACACTCTCAGGGCGTTTTTACACTGGCAGTTTAGTTTGCAACGGGACACGGTTCGCATGAAAAACTGGTAATGTGAAAGTTGTCATGCGTACCTGGGAGAGCGGCGAGGTACCGAACCCGACACTACCTGTAGGAGGTGGTCTGAGTTTGATTGTACTGGAACTGCGATTCACCAAATTAATAAAAAACACAGTATATCCACCTGCGTTCTTGTTTTCTATCATGCATGTGATGACGTAAGACGAACGCAAACGCACCAGGGTTCGAAAGAATCAAGTTGAGTGTGAAACCAGACCAACACTGTGGCGGGCGCCGGGAACAATCGCGCTCTGACTCGGACCGCAGTGTAAAAATGCCCTCAGTGGCTCCGGGGCATCAGTACATCCTTTCTGTTGAGCCCTGATGGGGTCTTGATGAAACTCATTAATTTGACAGGAAGAAGATAAAGGACGAGGTTGTGGATGACTGATGAAGAAATGAAAGTGAGCGGTGCCACACAGGGAAGATGGCGGAGGATAGAGCTCTACGCCCAGGACTCCAAGAGTCCGACTGAGCCGAGGCGCTCTGGGGTGGGAGCTAAGGCGGATGTCATGGGTTGGGGCTGTAGCTTTGAGGAGAGGGGAAGAGAGCACTACACTGGGAGCAGGTAAGGAAGAGGAAGGGCATTGAGGGGAAGTCCTCAGTGCCTACCTGCTGCACAGCGGGAGTGACGCTGACGCCATCCCCGTTGAGTGATCGCAGCCCGAGGTAGGCATCTCCTGTGTGAGAAAGGGTGTACGACCCAGATGACCCTGCAGGCAATATACGCAGCCGATCAGGCACGCAACTTTGCCCGGGTTGGTTTTGGAAAAGCCTACAGTGGTGTGTGTGTGTGGCTGAGGCAGACATGAAAATCAGGAAAAGCCACATTCTGAAATTCAAGACTACCGTGATAAACAGTTCAACTGTTTATGTTGACTAGAGACGACAGAACAAAACAGGTGAACAACGGGAAGCAACAATCAAGTATATGCTTTGTGGACTGGTCCTTTACATGAAGTTGTACAACTCAACATCCTACTTCCTCTAGATGATGTAATGCATTGTTGGTAAGCTGGCTGCAGGATGTAAAACAGGAAATATGGAGGTGAGGCTTAAAATAATGTATGTAGTGACGGAGAATTGTTAAAAATGACAATACCAAGTTAAATCACCTACCTTCTCCGTTCTGCTTCCTGAGCAAATAGAGGTTCAACTACACTAACCAAGTGTGTGTGTGGATGTGTCACATGTGAATATGAAAATAAAACGACAAACATGAAGCCAACATAGCATTGATAACTCAGGCAAAGCCAAGAAAAGAGGCTATGTTAGTTATCAACAGAAAGACAAATATTTAGGGGGTTACCGCCACAGGTTTAGAGGAAAACAATCATGCAGAACCAGAAATGAAAGTGAATGTTCATATGGCCAGAGGCTAAAGTGGGCGAAACCATCATGAGTTACTTTATATAACGTGATGGAAATTTTATATAAAAAAAGATAATTTCACAACAATGTGGTCATGCCTATCTATATTTCGACAATCCAATTCTGACTAAATACTTCAATCAAGGGATTCCCAGAACTTTTTTCAGCCAAACCCATTTGACCTAAAATAAGCGTCCTCTGAGATAGTTTGAGACCCAAAAAGGAAAATCCTCTCATCATTTACTCGCCCTCATGACATCCCAGATGCATATGAATTACTTTCTTCAGATAAACACAAGGAAAATAATCCATCTTCTGTGAATCCATATAATGCAAGTTAATGGGTCCCGCTTGTTTGACGCCTGAAAAACCACACACCGATCGTGATGGTAATCCAAACGACCACAGTGGATGAATCAATGTCTTCTGAAGCCAAACGAATGGTCTGTGTAAGATAAATACTAATATTTGTAACTTTTTAAATCATAAATCATTGCTTTCAGTCTACTGTCATACAAGCATTCATGAGGGAGACAATATGATGCATGAAGATCACGTGAGAAGTGAAAACAGAGGACCGCCATTTTTCGCACTAACTTCACAACACAACACACTTGCGTCACGCATCATGACGTCTCCCTCATGAACGCTCGTATGACAGTAGACTGGAAGCAATGATTTAGTTTACAAATATGAAAAAGTATTTTTCTTTCACACACCTACCGTTTGGTTTCAGAAGACATTGATTCATTCGCTGTGGTCGTATGGATAACCGTCATGATCGCTGTGTGTGGGGTTTTTTAGGCATAAAACGAGAAGCACCCATTCAATGGCATTATATGGACTCACAGAGATGGATTATTTTCCTTAAAATGAGAGTGAGTAAATGATGAGGGAATTTTCATTTTTGGGTAAACTATCCCTTTAAGTTAATATTGCAATAATTTAACAGACATCTTTTTAGTAAGCATTTTATTTTGATTGTAATCAAATGAGTAGCCTTTTTTCTCTGTAACATGATGGATGCAAAACAAAAGACAAGATTACTCATAACAAATGAACACTTTGGCCATGAATTCTGCCTGAATGAACCTCGTTTGAAGCAGTTTTAATATATACACACATATACACCTGTGACCGCACATTAACTGCCCTCTATACTATTCGTTATTAATGTTGTGACGTTGTTTGATAGCTGTAAACTAAACTCTGCTTCAAGTTGTGCCTAACAACACCCCTTCATAAACATTTCTGCTGTCGGGTGTTGTGTACCATTATACCGCCCCGGTCCAAAGAAAATAGATCCGTGACGGCTTTATCCTGCAGATGTTTACAAAACATTTGTTGCCTGGATACAATCGGGTCGACTTTACAGCAGCGCAACCCAGAAAAACAACATCTAAATCTTTAATTCCCAGCAAGTGCATAGTGCAAATACCAACAAACAAGCATTATCTGTATGACTGGAAAACAAAGAAAGATCTTATTATGGGAAGACAAGAACAGACTGGACGACAGGAAACATCAGAAGTGAAAACGAGAGATGTAGCGTGAGAAAATAGTCTGATGAAATGCAAGAGTGAGATTGTGATAAGCTCAGTGTGGTTTTACTGTCTGCTAGAGATGATGGGAGGGCTGCTGTGCACTTTACCTGAGTTGGGTGTTGCTGGAGAGTTTGCCTGGCTGGCATGTGCCGACACATTGGCAGCGTCCACGGCTGTTTTAACGGCGTACAGGTTTGCTTCCTCCTGGAACTTACCAATGTTCTTCTTGTACCGAATTCTCTTGTTGCCAAACCAATTCGAGACCTGAGGAGAAACCACTCCAATTAGACAACAATTTCATCAGAGTGAACGACAACTAATACAACACTACCCAGTCCTATACAGAAAAGACTTTAATCGCACTCTTTGAATGATTCTGACACAGATTCAAGCTTATCCCAAGATAAACTTTTACTCTATGCTGAAATTCAACAGCTGCATGGAACTGTATTCCAGCGCTGCCCGTCCTTCAGATGCCACTGCATAATGTTCCCTCAACTGCACAGTTCACTCTTCTGTTCACTGCTTGAGGTCAGAATGTTTTTCAAATTAACTAATACTTATTACTCACCAAGGATGCAGTTGATCAAAAGTGATAGTAAAGACATTTATGATGTTACAAAACATTTTGGTTTCATATATTCAAGTATTCAAACAATGCTGTTCTTTTTTACTTTATTCATAAAAAAATAAAATAAAAAAAAGAGCAGGAGAAAAATATTAGCAGAACGGCTGTTTTCAACATTTATGATAATACATGTTTCTTGAGCATCAAATCAGCATATTAGAAAGATTTCTGAAGGATCGTGTGACACTTAAGACTGGAGTAATGCTGAAAATTCAGCTTTGATCACAGGAATAAATTACATTTTAGAAAAGTATAATATTGTATAAATATTATATAATAATATTTCACAATATTAAAATTTTTTCATGTATTTTTGGTCAAATAAATGAAACCCTGGTGAGCATAATAGAAACTTTTTTTTTTTCAACCCCTAACAATTATTGTTTTTATTAATAGTTTTGCTATGTTCCCTGTATCCGTGCTTCCTATGCCTCATTTCCACCATAGCTTCATACACTGGAAACTTTGAATAATACTTATTTCATGCAAAACCATTTTGTGTGATATAAAGTAACAAAATCATTATTTATTGGTGGGTTTCATCAAAATGTTTCATTATGCCATTATGTAGCTAGCTATCCATATATCTAATGTCAGCTGTCCATGATCGCTGTAGCTTGTCTGGTCACACAAACTCTAGCTAACGTTAGATGCAATGTTTCCTTCTATTGTTAGTAAAAACTGCCCTCACTAATCCCATATCAAAGAGAAAAGTGTAGAAGTTGCCAACTAACTTTTAAAGCTGTTGCTGTTTTAGTTGTTTTGACTTCACACCAGTTACGTGGGAGGAGACAGAGCTGTCATAAAATGTTTCCAACTTGTAATTAGGAGTTCAACAAACATGAGCGGTTATTACAAGTGAGGAAACTTGTAATTACGGTAAGTCTGTCATAATGTGAACACAGCACAAGTTCACAACTCAACTCTGCAGTTGTGCTTAAAGGGATAGATAAAAAAAAAAAAGGAAGACAATTCTCTCTTCAATTACTCACCCTCATGTCGTTCCAAACCCATAAGACTTTAGTTTATCTTTGAAACACAAATGAAGATATTATAATTGATAGTACGATAGTAAGTTTGAGCTTCTGTTTACTATATTTGATGTGCTCTACGCATGTGCGTTGAACAATGTTTATATGTGAATAAAAGCCTAAATGCAATCTGTTAATCATATAAAAAGCACTCAATTCATATGGATTACTTTTAAAATCTCTTTATGGACTTATTGAAGTGTTTAAGTTTGGTTGGGTAGACTTTCAATGGAGGACAGAATCCCTCTTTAATAAAGGTTTTATCCAAAATATCTTCATTTGTTTATCGAAGATAAATAAAAAAAGCGTATGGTTTTGGAATATGGGGTGAGTAAATGATGACACTGCAATACGTGCAAAATGTGCTCATCTTTGCAATATGTGCAACATCAATAGTTACCATCAATAACTACTCATTGGAACGGAAATTATGAAGCAGAGATTATGATCTGTATATGCTTTTGAGCGGTCCTTGTTGTTTCCTGATACTCAGATGCTAGCAGCTGCATTATGGACATGATGCAACGTTAACTTTAATGACATAATTTCTATATTTTATGAAAACCTTGTTAAAGTTGCATAGTTCAGTTAAGATAAAAATGGGGCAGAATAACTAGTTATTTTCCAGGACATTTAGGTATTTTTCTTACACTCCCATTGTTGGAAAACTGGATTACAAAATTCCTAGATTTTGCAGTAGCCCATGCGTGGCCTTACCTGAGAGACAGTAATCCCACATTTCTTGGCCAACTCTTCCTTGGCTTCCTCACTGGGGTAAGGGTTGGACAGGTGAGAGTAGAAGTACTCGTTCAGCACCTCTGTGGCTTGCTTATTGAAGTTGCGTCTCTTACGTCTGAGGACACAGTAAGTGGAGAAATCAGGCGAGTGTTTCATTGATACAAGGTTAATAATAATTAGTGGAACAGTGCACAAGACACCAAAATTAACTTCTCAATCCTAAAGAGACACACACCTGGCATCGAGGAAGCGAGAGCGGAGGATCATGACGGCCTCACAGGTGCTCTGCTTGAGCTGCATCTGGATAGAGCTGAACTTGCGGTGGATGATGGCCACCATGCGCTCGATCTCTTTGGGTGAGATGGGCCGTGTGCGGGACTGTTCCCTCAGCAGGTTCATCACGTGATTGGTGAACTCACTGCAGGCCTGTTATCAAACAGAATTCAGGATCATTATATATGTACAAATACACAACGTTAAAAATGTTGGCGTCGGTACGATTTTTTAAAAGTTCCTTATGCTCACTAAGGCTGCATTAATGTGATCGAAACCACAGTGAAACAGTTTTGCAAAATATCATTGTATTTTAAATGTATCAAATGTATCAACATATCAATATCAGTTTTGCTGTGATGCAAAGCTGTATTATCAGCATCATTACTCCAGTCTTCAGTGTCACATGATCCTTCAGAAATCATTCTAATATGATGATTTGCTGCTCAAGAGACATTTTCTTTGATGAATAGAATGTTCAAAAGAAAAGCATTTATTTGAAATAGTGAAGAAAATTATAATGTTTGATCAATTTAATGCATCCTTACTAATTTCTCTCAAAGAAAAAAAAAATCGTACCGACTCCAAACGTTTGAAGGGTAGTGCAAATATGTATATGAAATAAAACATTTCTAGAAAATATAACTATCTGCAGGATATTATAACTTCCCTCCCATCATCACTCCACCGAAAAAATACACAAACCCACAAATACTTTCTGATATCAATTCACAAGGGGCAGGTAGGTGTCTGATCCTCACCTGTTCATATTTCTCTAGTTCGGAGTGGTAGATCTGGCGGATCTGTGCGAGTTTGGCTCTGTAGTCGGAGTGCTCGATGCTGCCGTCGTTGGGTGATCCTCCAGCCGCTGCTGCAGCTGCGGCCGCTGCCGCTGATCCGCCACCCTTCTCGGGCCCAGACACACCCTCGGCCAGCAGCATGTTATCCAGACGCATGATCTGGGGGTCCGGGGGGTCCTCCTCCTGTACGCCTCTGATGCTCAGCACTGCAGAAGACAAAACTGAGCTTTCAGAAACTGGTCACATCACACCATGTTGAATTAATGGCATTTCATTCCCTATGCCACAGAAACTGGTAGTACTTCCAAATTAAGTGTGCAATTTGTGGTTCAGCCAGCAGAGGGCAGCATGGTACCTCAGTGGCAGGGGTCCAATAATAGGAGAGCATGTGCTGTCACTATAAGCACAAGCAGCCATAAGTACACACCTCTCCGGCACTGAATTAAAACAAGACCTCTGTCAACTTCCTGCTATGGGCCCATCGCTCACACACCTATACGAGCACAGTCTACGCTCCTGTACATATGTACGGCCGGGCAGTGACTGAGGGCAAAGTGTAATAAAGATAACTTACAGAAAAACATGAGCCAGAGGGTCTTTGTCTGTCCCTAGGCCAGTTTCACGAACTCTTAGTGGTTTGCGAGACTGTGCTAGAAATACCAATGCCACATTAATTCACATAAAATGTCTTTCTTTCTAAGTAAGGCCCTGTTTACACCTGGTATTAAGATGCGTTTTGGTCAATCGAATCACAAGTAGACGAGGGAAACATACCCGTTAACACCTGGTGTTTTAATCTGTCTCTTTTGTCCACTTTCAACCACTTCTGCACTGATTTATTTGAGGAGAGGGTCTATGGGCGTGTAAATGTATCGGCTTTTTTAGATCTTTCGATCTAATGGACAAAATAAAATCATGCAATTTACATCCGAACACGACCGGAGACGATGGAAAAACAGACGGAGTATCAGCTTTTGTTTCTGCTCTGACAGTCGCAAGACCAGCCGAACGCTGCGAGTGTGTGTTAGAAATCACGAATGGTGAGAGAACACCGTGCTTGGTACATTTTTCGTCTTCAAAGCAAACTTTCCATCTGGCTAGCGCACTTCCCATAATGTTTACTCATTAGGTCAGTATGCAGAGAGCAGACGGTCTTTTCTCGGCTGTTTCAACCACATCAGCGTTTACATTACGAAAGCACTCCGGTCGAATGTGTTTTTGACTACCTCTGGAAGTGGTAGAAAGTGGACAAGCTCAAAACGTTTTAGACGCCGTTTACACCTGTATTTATTGTCCATTGTCCTCGATTAAAAATAACAGGTATTTCACAAGTGAGCATGTATATGTATATGTATGTATTCATTGTTCTTTCTGAAAGGTTAAAGGGATAGTTCAGCAAAATAAATTATTTTGTACATTGTCATCATTCACTCACCCTCGTGTCATTTCCAAACCTGAAAAGCTTTCTTTCTGGAGGAGACATTTAGCAGAATATCTAAGCTTCCATTTATCTACAGCAAATGTGGATGGGAATCAGGCACAGTCGTGAACACCATTCCCTTTCATTGTATGGGGAGGAAAAAAGCTTGGACATTCTGCTAAATATTTCATTTTGAACTTCAAGCAAGCAAGAAAAAAAGAAAAGAAAAAAACAGGCAATTGAAACAACATGAGTGAATACTCAAGGGAATCTCTCAATGTGCATTTCCAGAAGATATTTAGGGTGTCCGCTCTAGATGCGATTCATCCGAGTAGATAAAATAGGGCCTGCACTAGTGCGCTGGGTTTGTTCTGTTTGTGAACTGAAGGAGTGAGAAACTTTCAAAACACAAACAGTGCAAATAAAAGGCCATTTGTTGGAAATGATCTGTGGATGTTCTGTCTGTACCATCCCCGCTGAAATCAAAGCTGTATTTCCCATCCTCCCTTTAACTGATAACACATTTAATGACTTCAGCTCTTACCCTCCCCCAATAACAGCACAGAATTTGTTTCCAGCTCTCCCTCTTTTTCCCCCCTCGTACTTTTTGAAAACTTTTTCTTTCCCTTGGCAAGCACTCCTTTTTTTTTTTTTCTTGTTCTCTCTTGCCCCTTCAGGGTCCCTCCACTCAGGTCCTCCCTCTTTCTTTCTCTCCAAGTCACATTCCATCTTTCATTTCTCCCCCTCTCCGAGCTCAGGAATGCAGCAGACCCAGCCGCCTGAACTAATGACCCCGATTCACCATCCCTCCCTCTTTACCTCTCTCTTTTTCAGCCAGCAAAACTCCCCAAAGTCAAACAAAAAGGAAGAACACTAAGTTTGACTCAAAGTGAACTCAGCGGTAGGATAATTTCTGTGAGTAACACCAACAAAGTGTGAGCATAATGTTGTTTACATGTGCGCTATGAAGGCACACTATTTATTACAGGGACAATAGAGTAACACTCATGCATAAGATTTTATGTATTCATTAGACTCTTCCTGGTTAGGTTCTAAAACAAAAAACAAATTATATTTGATTAATTTTTTTCATTTTATTAAAAGCTTCAAACTCTGCATTTTCATTCTAGCAGTACATTTCAATAAATATATTTAAATTACTATTCTAATAAAACAAAAGAGAAAAACAAATCTGTTGACTTATTTCTATTCATTCTGGTGGTAAATTATTTCAATAATTATAAATCAAACAAAAGAGAGAAAAATAAATCCATCTATCTATCTATCTATCTATCCGTCCGTCCGTCCGTCCGTCCATCCATCCATCCATGAAGACTTCAGATGCAAAAGCCTCTAAGTGCCATCTGAAATTTTCTTCTAAAATTAGCATTTTTATCAAGCTTGTATATTTAGGTTTAGTAATTTCACTTTAATGACAATTAATAGGTAATTTACATTGCCATTTAAGTGAAATAACTGAACATAAACATACAAGCTTGATAAAAATGATCATTCTAGGAGAAAATTTCAGATGGCACTTAGAGGCTTTTGCATCTGAAGTCTTCATATATATATATACACATACATACACTCTTTGAACAGTATCGTTAATATTAGTGACGGATTTATTCAATGTATTAATGTCAATAATTATAAAAATGTTTGTAAGGCATTCTCAGAATTGCCACAGAGTGCTATAGTGCTCTGCCTCTTAGATTTCCCTTTCACGTCAACCATTTTCAGGTCAGAGCAACAGTTTGAAAACAGATAGAAAGATAGTTAAACTGTAGACATGTTTATAACTAGCTATCAATCACATTAGGTTTAATTGTACATATAATATGACATTACTGTCCTGAAGAGTTTAGGTTTGTTAAGTGCTATTGTAACAAAATGTACGCTTGTAATACGTGCTTGTGTAATGTGTCTGGCCAAAAACTCAAAATGCACCTCTGTTGTCCTGGATTGTGACCCAGACTAACAGTGCGTGTGTGTGTGTGTGTGTGTGTGTGTGTGTGTGTGTGTGTGTAGTATGATGGGTGAGGGGAGGGTTGTTGTTTTTACGACCACAGCCCCACAATCAATAGAGTGAAATTTACCACCTCCCTAAAGAGTATCACCCACAATATCCATTACAAGCTCTGCCTCCAGCCGAATCCCTCAAGCATACAGCCTTTTCTTCAGCCTAATTATCTCAATTAAGCTGTGATTACTGATAATTACACAAATAACCCACAACATTCGGCACTAGATGATATGGACCCCTTTAAATTTCTAACACCCCTTTATATTTCAATTTATTACCAACCTTGACTTTAAAACCCATAATAATGTATCCACGAATAACGTGGTGATTTCACTACGGCTGGATACGTTTTATAATAGCTTGGCGGTAAACGCTTACAGCTACATTCTGAATCCTCACCATATTAACCAGAAAAGCCACTGCATCTTAATGTTTGTACGGCTTTAAGAAGATTAATAAAGCCAGCCTGTTAAATCTTTCAATTAGCACACTTCATTAATACAAACACACCGCCATGCTAATGAGATAATGTACATTTTAATGCGCTGCATCTGTCCAAGTTGCACTAATATCCTTCCATTAAATTTATGAATGATCGACGCCAATGCGCGCCCCTCCCGTTCGAAGGGAGGAATTCCCTCATTTGTAAAGGATCGGTGAAAAAAACGTGCAGGCAGGAAAAAAGCGCAAAGGGGCCGAGTGGAAAAAGCCAGCAGCCGTCCAGGCGTTAGCAGACAGAGCTGGCGAGTCGTATGAAATATTCAGAGCGCCCAGCTGGGTTCGACTGCATACATAATCAGGCGCAGAACGCGGCCAGGTACGGCACAGGTGACGAGTTAAGCGCAGACAAAGGTATTGTGTTCACTGCTGGAAGCAGTACATTAATGCTGCCATTTTCTTTGCATTACTGGAGAAACAGTCCATCACGGCTGTGTTGGCTGCCTTTGCTCGGGCCTCGTCTGTCTTTTTCTCTGTACCTCTTAACGCATTTCTCTCTCTCTCTCTCGTTCACCCACCCTCCCTCCTCCTCTGGCTTGGGCCGCTCTCCCGTCATACCCCGCCTCCTTTTCTCTCCGTGCCCCCAGCCACCTCCCCCCATCCTCTGTTCTCCATTTCAGTCGAGTTCTCCATGTGAGCCGCAATCCCTCATGCTGTCAGCCCCCCCTCTACCACTCTCTGTAGACAGACAGGATTAGCATTTTAATTGCATCAGCTCCCTTGGGTATTCTCAGCCTTTCACTGGGAGAGCGCGAGGGAGCAGAAGGGGGGAAGAGAAGGTAAGGAGAGAAAAGAGGAGAATTGTGGGGGGAAAACTGCAAAAAGGAGTCACAGGAGGAGATAAAACAGCGAGGAGGAGAGCAGACAGAACGAGCAGGAGATGGAAAAAAAATAGAGGGGGCAGGGAGGCCGAGGCCGAGAACGAGAACGAGAGAACGGGAAAGGAAGGGTTTGGACGAGTTGAAGATGATCGCGGTGGGCTGCAAACGAGTGTGGGGCGACACTTAGGAAATGACAACGCTCTGACCGCAACAGCCAATAAATCAAAAGGAGGAAGACGAACACGACGGGGGAGGGATCAGTGCGCGCTGAAAAGCACGCCCACATGGACGCAAACAAACATGCTAACCTGAGAGCTAAGTGGGATGTAAATAAGGGGAATTTATCTTCAAAACAAAAACGACTGCAGTGCCATTAGTCGAAGTGAAATACGAGGGTCATTCCTGCTTTGCAATAGGTTTTCAGGTCCACATCACAAGCATGTCTTAATTTACAGTGCAAATATTCAATTTTATTCTTTCGCCAATCTATAAAAATATAAAAATATTGTTTTATTAGTGTCAATTTATACACTACCATTCAAAAGTTGTTTTTAAAGAAATGAATACTCTGCAAGGATGCATTCAATAGATCAAAAGAGTAACGACATTTATAAAGGTTACAAAAGAACCTTATCGTTTTGAAATTATCCAAAGGTATTTCCACAAAAATATTAAGCAGCACAACTGTTTTTAACATTGATAATAAGAAATGTTTATTAAGCATCAAAATAATCATATTAAAATGATTTCTGAAGGATCATGTGACACTGAGGACTGGACTAATGATGCTGAAAAATCAGTTTTGCATCACAGGAATGAATAACATTTAACAATATATTCAAATAGAAAACAGTTATTAAAAACAAGGAATGCAAAAAGTGCTGTGCGGTGTGTAAATGTATTATCCCGGTGCTTTTTGGGTGTAGGGATGGTTCAGCTCATAAAAATAACAATCCGAGGCACTCGAGTAAATTGTTTAGAAAAATATAAAGTCTTTATTCCTTCATGGCTTAGGTTTTTCAAAAACAGGTGACAAGCAACGACACACCAACAACGTTGCGGCTATTCAGCCTTCATCAGGGTGTGTAAAAACATTTTCAGTTGCAATAATATTTCACAATATTAAGTTTTTTACTGCATTTTTAATAAATGCAGCCTTGGTGAGAATAAGAATAAACAAAAAATCTTACTGACGGTTCTGCGTCCTCAACATCAATTTTTATTTTATTAACTTTTGTAATATTCTTTTTACATGGTACATGGTTTTATGGTATTAGTTGGTGATAAAGTGACAAATCAACATAAAAAAATAAATACAAAATATAACTCAAGATGACTCCCTCACCCAAGCTCACTGTAAGACCCTCACATCTTGATTTGGTTATGCACTTTGTTAATTTATTAAGTGCCTGAGCTTGACCAAAGCCCATTTCTGAAGCTTATAGAAATGCTTCCTGAAATTATAACATGCATATTAAACTTGGAGTTCAAATGGTGCAGCATTACAGGAATAACAATCCGAGTAAACGTAGAGCTTTTTAAGCACATAAAAATGTAAGTCACATTCCAACTTACATTATGAAGACCTGCAGCTGTGTTGTGGGTAAAAGCTAGTAAAAGAGCCCACAACAAGCGCTAACGTTGGAATCAGCGCTGAATGAACAACCCTTAATAACAGGCTTACGGACACCCAGTGCATAGTGCTGTTAAGCTATAAGGGTTAATGGTTCTGAGAAAATTGGCAAAATCACTTAAGCAACTTAACCTGTCTCAGACAAAATGAGGAAGGGAATCACACCAAACGACCAGAGAGACGTTCAAATCCAGAAACCAAAAGAAATCGAACGTGACGACACTGCAGAGAATGTGGCGGAGTACAGTGTGGCGGGATTTGTGAAGGTTTCTCGGGAGAAACTACAAGAGGAGGGCATCTTGAATGAGTGCCAAGGTGGTATAAAGCTGCAAATCCACCAGTATGTTCCTTTTGTAAGCAGCTCAGGTTAAGCAGCGTCTGCAGGGCCTATTTACCGGCGCCCAGTGGCGTGCACCTGGTGGCTCGTCCTCTGACATGCGCGCAGACCTGCGTTCACGCCCTGTGAGGAGCGGCCATTGGTCAGCGTCAACACAGGAGGATGTGATTAGGGTGTGAACAGCGCTCCTACCTTAGGCAAACACGGCGCCTGCTCCAACTTGTCATTTATCAGCTCTTAATTAACTCAACTAGCGTTTCATAGACCCGAGCGGCGGTACAACAGGCTTCGCTAGGCACGCAGGGACCGGTCAAACAAGATCACGCAGGTGAGAACACACACCATCCCACCTCCGCGAGCTCGACACAGTCAGGTGAAACATCGCACAGGGGACAAAAGAAGCCTCTGCGGATGACTTCACTCCGGGAGGAAGAGGAGGAGGAAGAAGGCTGTTGCTGTGGCGATTCGTCCTAGCGACACGCCCCCCTCTCGCGCGCTCTCCCTGGCTCATCAGCGCAGCTGCCTCCTGTGCTAATTAGCACCGCCTCTTAAGGAGCTCCTAAAGACCTTGTGAAAAATGAACGCTCATTTGAGAGGTCGTTAATTTGCACTGTTATGCAAATTAGGTGGCAATTAAGCAATAGATCAGAGGCGCAGCTCCCATTTATAACGAGCGAACGAGAAATATGACAGAGGCAAACAGGGCCGGGGAGAGTGGCGGCTGGCTGCACTGAGGGGGAGTGTAAACTAACCTTCGCCCACTGCAGCTCAGGCTGACAGACACACAGACAGAGCACTGCATTGTACCATGTGTGTACAGGTGAATGGCACAGCATGATCAAGTAAGACGTGGAGACTGCCCACAAGCTGCAGCGCTGGAGTCTGAAGCATTCAACTGCATCACCTAGTGCTCTTCGTGCAACCATAAAACTACATTTTTAATGTAATTTTTGCCCTTTTATTATTTATAGGAAAGTGAAAAGAGGACAGGAAATGTTGGAGAAGAAAGGGGGAGGGGGAGGAATAGGTAATGACGCAAACCACATTGAAGTTGTTTTACACATGTTATAAAGTTGCAAAGGTATTTTAGATGGTTGTTTACTGGCCCAAGTCAAAAGATCCTCAATGATAGTCTTAAATATGGTCTTTTTTCAGTGTACACTAGTGTTCAAAAGTTTGGGGTCGGTATGGTTTGTTTTTTAAAGAAATTAACACTTTAGTTCAGCAAGGACACATTCATTTGATCAAATGTCACGGTAAACACGTTAATATTACAAAAGATTTCTATTTCAAATAAATGCTGCTTTTGAACTTTCGACCCATAGAATCCTGAAAAAAAATTCCCGCCAAAAAACTGCCTACAGTCTTACAAACATTTACAAACTGAATCCGCAGGGCTGCCAATTCTCACGAATTCACTGTGAGACTCACGCAATTGTCACTTTTTACACGCTCTCACGCCACACATCCATTTTCTCACGCAGAGAAAAATCGCGAAGCAAAGAGGACACGGACACCGACAGACAAGAAAGAGAAGGTTACTACTGATATGAAAAATTCTCAGCTCTAAGATTCTGTCAATTAAATGACGAAATTCAAACAATACACCGTTTTGGCGCTTGTAAATGTGACACGGCAGATCGCTGACAGATCTCAGTTCAAGCGGCACGTGAACTGATCATCTGTTACTCTTTACTACTAGTTAATAGTAAATAAACACGAATGATCAATAGGTAATTTTGAAAGATAGTTCAACTTACCGAAATGTAATAAAATCGATCGATCAGTGTTTTTCAACTGCGGAAAGAGGTCCATAAAACAGCTGGAGAACAATACGTCACGTAACGTTACATTTACCTCAGGAAAGCCATTTAATGACCATAGCACGTTAGTTGGACTCAAAAAAATTGCGATAGAGAGGAGTATTTTGCTAAATATGATAACTATATTACATATTTATTATATTTTACCTATATTATAAAAATATTATAATGTTGTTATAAAAAAAACCCAGCATTATATTTAATTTGAGATGTTATTTTTAACCTTTAATAATAATACCAGCTGACAGGGCTCTATGTTTACAGCATTAGGTGAGATTTGGTTTTGTTTTGAGAAACAACATGCATCTACTGTACCTAATATTTATCCAAAGGAATCGATATTGAATCAAGATCAGAATCAAATCACAAGAATTGAATTGAAATTGTGAAATTTGTGTCAAGAAATAATGTTACATGCAATGTTACATTTTCACTGTTTACAAAGGCAAGCCTTCCATCTTGTCCTTTTGGCTTGTTGTTTCTTGATTGCACTTGAACCCCAAGTGGGAAATCCAAATCAAATCCCAGAAGGAAAAATTAAAACAAAATAAAGTTAAAACTTGTTTTGAACAATTTATTTGCCATCTGCAGATTGATTTTAAGTAGGATTTTTTTTTCTTTTTTCGTAAAAATTGTTTAGGCCATATCGCCCAGCCCTAACCGGAATACATGATATTTTAAAATGATTTCAAATTATAATACTATTTTACAATATTACTGCTTTACTGTATTTTGAACAAATAACTGTAGCCTTGGTGAGCATAAGAGACTCCGAATTATTTTTCCCACCGATTTTTATCGTAATGTTACACTGCTTACAAAAAGTAATATCGCAACCAATATTGAAGGTATCATTCAAGTCTGCAGTGCAATTGGTTTAAGACATGTTACTCGTCAAAGGTTAATACTTGGGGTAAGTGGTTTGTTCAAATCCCTAACCCTACATTTGAGCCTTAGACGCCACCACTAACTAGCCGTGTGTCCATGTAGAGCTAGTTTGTATTAACACCTTCGCGTGAGACAAACAGATTATTGTAGCTTAACAAAAGGCCAATGCCTCAATCCAAATGGTATGCGTAGAAACTTGAAACTCCCTCCCTCGAGAGAAGCTTAAAG
This sequence comes from Leuciscus leuciscus, assembly GCF_965113295.1. Classification (NCBI taxonomy): domain Eukaryota; kingdom Metazoa; phylum Chordata; class Actinopteri; order Cypriniformes; family Leuciscidae; genus Leuciscus; species Leuciscus leuciscus. The sequence goes on along the minus strand of NC_138725.1, from coordinate 41,966,256 downwards.
TGAAAGGAGCTCGGAGCAAACTCTGACAGATCACCCCTGCTCAAATCCCTTCTCCAGTGCTCTAGATTAGTCACAGACTGCAGTGAGGACCTCCACACAGGGATGGAAGCCTCCCATCAATTGTAATTAATCCTTAATTAGTCTGGATTAGGTGTAGGGCTCTGACTCTCTACACCCCACCAAAGCCACGCCAGCTAATGTAATCCAGCTGAGGCCACATTTACATATCTTTAATTAAAGAGACATGGGCTTCTTTCAAACACTGCTCTCTAGACCAGCACACTGAGGGACATCTCCATGAGTTTTGACACACCGCAGATAAATACGGCTGTCGCTCCTCTTTTGAGCGCTTAATCCCAACACAAATTTAGGATGTTTAATAGAGTGAAAACTACACTCTACTGAACTGAATTCTGAGCCTAAAAATGTAGAAAGTGGATGACAAAATTTGTCCACATTGTGCTTAAAAATAAGAATTTTTTGTAAGTATTATGAGACGTGGTCATAATTGTTTTGTATTATTTTGTGATAAAGATAACAGCATTCAAAATGCATTAAACATCTGATTGGAAATGTTTCCGGATGAAACCGAATATTCAGAGGAAATGTTCAGTACATAGCAGTGGCTCTCAACCAGTGGAAAGGGGTTGAACACTGGGCCTCAAAATTACTTAAAATAAAAATGAGTTTAAAATGAACAAACAACACAAAATATATATACTGTGCGTGTTATATACACTTTATACATACACACACCCACTAGGGGTGTAACAGTTCAAATTACTCACAGTTTGGTTTTAGGGTCACAGTTTGGGTACGGTTCGGCATGTGCTATGTTCAGGGGGAAAAAAGTACTATTGTCAAATAAGAAAGAAAATAAGCAAATAATGTTCAGGTATCCAACAGTAGTTTTCAGGTACAGAAATTAAATATAGTAATCAAATGTAAAACAACATTGCATATAATCTTCTTCACTGTAGCTATTCAATCAAGAGCAGTGAGTGATTTCTTTGTATTTTATTGCTCGATTATCATTAACACGTAATACGCATGACGTCACCGTTTTCACAAATTCACATTTTTGTTGTTTATATGGAGAGTTTGGAGACAGAAAAAGCATCGTTTTTAAAACTCTGCACTTTGAATCCCGCTTTCAAAAGCGTGAGTTTTCTGGCCCCCAAAACGGCGTTGCCGTGTAAATGAACGGCCAAGACGCATACAAAGTTGTCGTGTAAACATACCCTGAGATGCGGCTTTCCGTGTGCTTCTCACAGAGCGTGCGAGTCCTCTTTTGTGTCTTCTTGCGCTTGAATGTTTAAATTGGCAAGGCTTAAATGAGTTTAGTTTAAACACAGTTAATGTGTGCTGTTCAGGTCTCACCTGCGCAAGTGCTAATTCAAAAACCAGCGTAAATGACTGGTGACATTAAAGCATATGGCAATCGCCAGAATGCGTATCCATCGATAGAAAACTGGAGCATTTCAATCATTAAGAAGTGGCCAAATATTAAAGATTAAGTGGACATTTGAATCAAATGTTGTTTGGCCAATATTAAAACAAATATTTGGTCATTCTGTTAAGTGTAACAACAATCATCACCAGGCTGGCTGTTGGCACCCTGAAAATGCAGGCATTTGTTATAATACATAATGTATACAAGTTGATGGTTTATAATAATTATGTGTATTACAACAGTGTTGTTCAATAAAACCATAAAATCACTTGCTTTTGATACTTTATTCAAACCAATTTTTGTCTCATTATTATTATATATGCATTTCAAATAATTTTAAAGGCTACTTAGGTCTATTTTTATTACCAAAAACAAATATATAATAATAATAATAATAAAATAATAATATAAATATATATATAAAATAATTGAACAATTACATGATTACCAAAATAATCAGTAATAGCCCTAGATTAGTTAAATGTGCCTGTATTGTTTTGCATTTTGTGACTTTCGGACGAATAAAAGACTTTCCAGTCATATTTTCTCATTGAAGATTTCTTAAATATAGAGTTTCTTAAAAATATCGTCTCGTTCTCGTGAACCCAATACTGTGCATCGTCTCATGAGCCAAGCGTATCGTCCAGTAAATCACAAAGTTTTAGAAAAGCAACGGGGCCTTTGAATATTGTTGTGAACAATTGTAGGCACTGGAGTCAAAAAGGTTGAGAACCACTGGTCTATAATGCTAATGCTTCATATGATTTCCCCCCGTATCTACATCTATGGTCACTGACGTCAGTAAATGCTGATACAGACACATGCAAATTGCAAAGCATAAAATTACTGCATTTTGATGAAATGAGAACATCACATACTGATGAATTGTGCACAATAGGACCAGGCACAATCATTTAGTAAATAGGGTCAATTAAGATTTCATGTCATCTTCAAATTGCATTTTCCAATAAATTAAACTATTAGGGCAGAGGAAGTACTTGGCTGATCAACTCAAAAGGCCTGGACGCATTTTAAACGTTTCCTTGCATTCACAAGTGCACCATCCAATTTTGCTTGTCCAGTCCTGAGAAAAGGCTTGATTCCTCGAGGAACAACGTAATGAGAGGAAAGACGCTCAGCCCACACAGCATTAGGACAGCGCCGAGTGTTCGGGGTGACGCTCTCTCCCCCCCACCATTCTGGACCTTGTGATGGGGGGGAAGGGGGGCGCCTGTCAGGGCCAGGGGTCTGTGTGATATTAGCCGTCTGCCAATCCGGCGTGGGGAATGGACACAGAGTAATTACTGCTGCTCTTACTGCCTCATCAATCTCTCTCTATCGCTGTCTCTCTCTCTCTCTCTCCCCTCTCTCCCCCCTTCACACTCTATCTTTCTCACTCCTAGAACAGAGGAGAGAAAAACAGATTGAGTGACAGAGCGCCACACAAGAAATGTCGAATGAAATGGAGGGGACAACCAAATGATGATGTTCGGGATGCTAGTTTTATACGTTTGGCTGCTATAAATATGTTGAAAATAGTCCTTTTTGCTGTTAATTCTGAAGCCAGGTTGAACGCTTTAGTCACGGCGCACAAACGTTTAGTTTGTTAGAGTAACGGTTCGTCTGAGTTCATCTCTATTGCAGTTTATTTAAGTTGTAAAAAGTCTCACACTCCACTGGATCTTTTACCCATAGGCCTGCAGGCTCTGCCTCGTAAAACGAGTCTGAGATTTCCAACAACTCATAAAATTTTACAAGAGGGTTCAAATTAAGGTCTTTCAAAAATGAATGATAATTAAAAAGCCTTAATTAGGTCTTCGACCGACCAGACTGAGAAACTGGAGTTATGTAGATCATACAGGCTGGTTATAAACAAGGATTTGAGTCCATTTTTCAGAACCAGAGGGGCTCGTTCTAGAACTACATGCATCTACATGGAAACCATCTACCAGTTTTACATGATAGCTTGATAGCAAAGTTTTTCAATACTTGGAAAGGCATTTGATGGTGCACTTTGAATAATTTGCTACTTAAACTGACAGGATAAGTTACCAATCAAGCCAATCTTAACAAAACTTCACCTGACATCTCCAAATCATGTAAAATACCACTAAGGCAAGTTTATATGTTTGAACAGTGGCCAGTTGGAATTTAAAACTTTTCTCATGACCACCCTTATGTGGTCTAGTTGCTAGTTATAAAAAATAAAATAAAAACTACAAGTAAAATTGTAAAAAGTACTACAAGAGACCAGAAACGATTATTTCATGGAAACTGGAAATATATGGGAAACGCATCATAACTCACCAGTGCACTGGAGTGATACTGGACATTTTGTCCTTTTAAAGCCTATTAGACATGGTTTTATAAACCATTAACCACATTCAGACATTAAAAAATAAAACTCATATTTAATTCATGCAGTGCTAGGTTTATTTGAGGCCATTGCATTCTTAGTCCTGCCGAATCATGTATTTGTTTCTGGGATTTTAATAGCAGAAACGCACTAAGAGTAAAGTTGACCTGGCCGGTTCTTCTGGTAGGTACTCTACAAACATCACGTGACTTCACTATTATGAGCTATTAGCAAGGGAGTTAACAGCTGTAGAAATGGCAAAGAGATTCAACTATAAACCTTCTGCAACATGAATTCAGAATTCTGAAGCTCTCTGTCTGAACAGAATGGTACAATTCGGTTCAATATGTACCTGTAAGTGAAGGACACAAAAGAAAGTGCTTTTGTGTGGTTGGGTAACCTGCAGTCTGACATGATACATTTCATCTAAAACTGTTCTGAAGTTCTTTTTTTTTCTGTTAATAATTGATCATGCAATTTTTGACATTATATTGAGAGGGGACATGAAATATTTGTTCCTTTAAGAAATATTGTTTACACAAAAGCACTATGTAAAATATTTTACAAAAATACACTTTTCCCTTTGTACGTACATTAGGATCTGAGACCACTAGTTAAAATTGTTCTAATGTTTAATTCGGTTATATTATCTACAATCGAAAAGTTAATTTGGCAAATTAACCTGAATTAACATTTCAGAATGCCTTTGTATTCTGTGAAAGTTTGGGTAAAACCTGGTGTTATCCGCAGTAACTAGACAATGATCAAAAGAGCATCTTGTGCTTCAAAAAGCAGCAAGAACACATGATCAATAATCACATATGTTTTTGTTTAAATTTTTTTTTTTACTTTAATTTGCAGCTGAAACAACTGTTTGAATATCAGATTTTCACTGTGGTTTATACCCCATTGTTATATACATTTTAACCTAAAACCTTAATAAAAAAAAAAAAGCTGTTCATGTACATGTTTCTTGTCAACTACCTATAATTTTATTGGCCACGCTTCATTTACAATTCAAAAACCTGTAAAAACAGGACGTACAAAAGCTTGTGACCTCTGCGACGAGCTGGATCCAGAACAAAAGTCAGGGTGACGGAAAGGGTGAGAATCAACTTGCTGCAACCATTTTTCTTTTTTTAAGTCGATGGGGGAGGGGACAAGACCGAAGAGACAATTGGCTCAGAAACCTCATCTCTCTCTCTTAATTTGTTTCTAAGGAGATTAATTAACAAATCTTACATTTCACGCACATGAAGTTTATGTTAAACAGATGGGAATATTCGGGTTAGGGGGGGTTAGTGTGACTTGCATTTGAGCAGAACATTTCCTTAACAATAAAAAACAATCTTCCCAACTGCAGCAGCACTCCGAGGAATTCAATGCCCCTCCCCCACTCTTCCCTAACCCTCCCCTCCACCCCCATTACCATATCAAAGCCCCGAGTTCAGAGCAAGACTTCTCTTTCAAGAATGGAAGCAAGGCATCGGGAGGGAGGAGGAGGAGGAGAGGACAAGACCGCAGCGGCAGGGAAAGGCCTGAGCTCCAGCTCGCTTTTATCCCTGCTGTTCGGTGTAGGACAGAGAGAGAGTGAGACAGAGGCAGACACACCGAGACTGTAGAAAACAGATGTAAAGACTACTGATCAGCACTACAATCATGTGCAGTAGAGGAGGCTGCCTTCTTTAATTCACATTCCAGAGGCAGGAGATAAAAGCAGCGGGGAGTCTTGGAGAAAAACAGTGCAGGTATAATATATATACACACACACACACACACACACACACACACACACACAGAGCTGGGAAGGAGGTGGGGGACGTGCTGATCACCATGATGGACACCATCCACCACACAAGTACACTCAGAGGCCTGTTTAGACAAAGTCCAAGCAGATTTTAAAGCAAAACAATACATCTCTTCGAACTCAGAGTGTGAAATATTGGACTGCGACAACCCTGTGCTTGTATTCAAATGCTAAACTGACTTTTGTAAATGTTTCGATCTCACCGATCACTCAATACCATAGATAAGAATTGTAAGGAATCACATTCTACCGAACGTTTATGGTTTTGAATCAAATGTAAAAAATAAAATAGTAGTCTTCACTAGATGGAATATAAATTGAGTCTTTACTGTTAAATATAAATGTATTCATAATGAAGATACAAAAGTGATTCAGTCAAAAACAGCGAGTGATTGTTTTTTTGTGTGTTTTTTATTAAAACAGTCAGCAGTAGTTTATTAGGCTGCTGTCCCTTTAAGAACAAATGCACAGATCTAATATAATGTTACACATCTGATTTGCTCCCAACGGTTTGTGCTCACGTATGACATAACAGACTGCATTTGTCAAATGTGCATTTATGTTCACACGGTGTACATTTTTACATAATCATTTGTGTATTTGACCATTCAAGCGCAATAAGCTGTGAAAGAGAACTGAACTCGGGATCACGTGCCTCTTTGGCACTTTGTCCCAAGTCCTTTTTCACACTAAGCATCAATAACTTTAAGCAGCACTGCGAGGTTAAAGAAATGTAACACAGAAAATCGATTTTTTAAAATTTGTAAATCGATGCGAATCGGCAGAAGATAGAATCGCAATTCATGTGTGAATTGATTTTCCCCCACCCCTAATAGATTTCAGACAAGATATTACTTTTATAAAATATATGTTAAATGTATATAATATAAAATGCATATAATTTAATTGCGGATTCCATTATTTATTGCAAAGTTTTGATGCAAAACAAATAATTTTTTCGCAATGAAACTGCCATAAACAGGCCTTAAACGCAAAATCACGGCTCAGATCAGACGGTAATGGCCTTGTTCCTGTCATCTAGTAAATCAGCTCATTTACGCCGAAGTCTTCAGGGTAAAACACGAATTCTAGATTAAGTTTGGCGATAACCGAAGTGATATATGGAAAAATTCTGACCATTAACTTCGCCTGTCTGCACTGCCGACAACACCTTCCATTTAGTGCTGCATTTCTCCCCGGCCCTTTCTCCACTGGCAGGCTAAATGTGAAAATCAAAGTGAATGACATTAGGTAAATAAGACAGCAGGTTGCCTTGGCAACAGGGACAACCCCCAATACCCATTCCTCTAGCCTACCCTTTACTTGCATCCAATTATAGGAAAGTAAGACTGGGTTATTGACAGATTGCCACAAACAGACCGTTGCACATCATTTTTGCACTGTAATTCCACATGAGCATGCTTGTTACAGAACCTGAGATGGATTCAAGCTGCAGGATATGACAGGAAAGAAACGAGAGAAACCATGGCACAAAGACAACGCCAACACCTCCATAAATATTTAATCATTTGTCAGCCTCTCGTTTGAGCAGAGAAAGCTGCAGATCTGCCAGAAAACTGACCACTGTGGATCTTCGAGTTGAGATGCGAGAGCCGTTACCTGTTTGGACTGGGATGGATTGTGTGCATGGGGTTCACAATGAGAAATGTAACAAAGCAACAATGAGAGTGAAGCAAATACACTTGTTGATAGTTCAAAGCTTTGAAATGCATTCAAGTGAGATTTCACACATTGTAAACATTGAATCCATTGCTATGACACTTAATGATTGCAGTGGGCGATACAATAAGACACCTGGAAAGCCCAGAGGAACCCTACTGACGCAAAAAAAAGAGCATGGGGACTCAAATTCAGACTGATGATTATTAAACACCTGTCTCTGCATATGGTCAATGCAGAATCAATAGTGTAATGAAAAAGATCTCCTCGAAATGTGGGAGCGCGGCTTGAAGCCACAAACCTGCATAGAAGTTCTGCATTGGCAGAGCAAGTGAACGACTTACCAGTTTTTTCTTTGATCTCGCATAAAACACTGAAGAGAGCCGGCTTCATCCTGTGGCAGTTCAGTGCGTGTTTTCTGGAAGAGAGAAGGAAAGCGTTAGAGAGAGACTGATTATATTTCATTTCAAACAGTGAAAGACCAACGTATCGATCAGCATTTGGCCATTTTAAGTTTATTGGCATCTGTCGAACGCTGTGCCCAATTAACAAATTGCCCTTCTGTCCGTTTTGAATTCTACCAATAGCCTCGTCAATAAGAAATAAATCCGTAGAGGGAAACTCAAGGCCAATGATAGAGCCATTTATTTACATACTTTGTGTGTGCACGTGTTATCTTAGTAAATAAATTATTCAAATAAGGTCATGGCACAAATGCTTCCACAAAAATCTTCCAAATACAATTTGCAAAATGCAGTTCCACATCTTCTACCACAATCTGGCACACTTCACAGCATCTCAACAGACATGCGTCTACAACACTTGTCTTGATACATGGCCAGTTATGATGCTTTTCTACTTCATTTGCTGCCACGATCAATAGAAAAAATACACAAATCCATTTACCGATTGCATTTCGCACCTTAAAGGTTGTATCAGTGATTTCAGGCCCCCCAAAAAAAGATCACATTCATCTAATCTTTCCTAACGATCCGCTAGCTGCCCGCCCCATAAGCATGCCGTCAAAAAAACGCGTCTCTGTAGGCAGCCTAGGCTCTGAGATCTGCACACTAAAACAATTGGTTTCACCAACCACTCAAAACCAAAACAAAAGTGTTCCAACCAATCACCGACAGGGGGAGGGTGTTGTGAGGTTGAGCCAGCTTCTTCTTCAGCTCTGACTTCGCGTGCAGCAGTACAGGAGCACAAAACCTTACAACACCCTCCTCCGTCGGTGATTGGTTGGAACACTTTTGTTTTGGTTTTGAGTGGTTGGTGAAACCAATTGTTTTTGTGTGCAGATCTCAGAGCCAATTAGCCCAATAATGGCTTCACATTTTTGTGAATTTTTAGAATATATATCATGCAATATAAGACTTCATCTCATTCACAATCCTTTTTACATATTTCATCAACTCTGCTCTCTAGCTATTGGTTGAGCATTGTTTTTAAAACACCAACCATGTAAGGATCCTTTTTAGAGAATCATTAATGATTGATTTTTCAAAGTCTCAATTTAAAGCACACGTCGTTTCGCTGCCAAACACACCAGAGGATTTATGGTTATTGAAGACATACCAACAACCTTTAACATTCGCAGCAGAATATGATCACAATCACAGGTGCAAACATCTACTCAAGAATCAATCAAGATGTAATGGACACACTAAAACTCAAGTCTTTTAAAAAGCTCGGTGTCTGTAGATTGAGAAGATACAGCAGCAGTCTCGGCTCACTCCAGCTAAATGAGTAACTGACACATGGTCCTCATTTGTCTTCAGGGAAAAGCATTCCACCCTTTAATGGTATTATCCAGCCCTTTTTACACCCCGAACGTGCTTAATTTATCGAGCAGGTCTGGAGAATATCAAAACAAGTGAGGACCCTCTGTCTCACAGAGGAAACATTCTTCTCAAAGCCAGAATCATATGTGCTAAATCCAATCATCGATCATTTCAGGGCAGTCTCCCATCAGCAAACTTTATTTCCAGGCTCGGTAAGCTCTGATGCCTGGGAAGCTTATCTACACGCAGCCAGATTTCAGCGCTACTGTATTAGAGAGCAGATGAAGCATGCTTTCCAGGAGCATCGTTAACCCCTAACAAATGCCAATAATCAACGTGTTCTCATTAAAACTGTCCAACTAACAGCTGGGATTAACATGGGCAAGCAAACTGATAAACCCACAAATCATGTGACATGCAGCCACTTCAAAATACTCTCAGCATTGCATATCAAAAAATGCACTGCATTTCGTAAAAATGTGATGCTACAAAGCACTCCGACTAACCTGAATAATCTTTTATGAGAAAGTCCTAAACTGAACACCACAACACTCGCTACCTAATATTGCAGTTGGCCGCAACTAAACAAAGTTAGAACGTTTCCCTTTTGCTCCGAGGCAAACAGATAACGTGGGAAATCCCAAAAAAATATTGTTTTTTGTGGATGAGGCCTTAAGCTGATGACACACAGTGCAACTCGTTGGGTAATTTTGTTGGAAATGGGCAACGGCACTAGCTTGGGCAATGCTGAATCTGTTACTGTTGATTAGTTAGCTTGTCTTATCACATTGCCTACTTTCCAATTGTCTTGTGTATCATCCAACTTGAAGAAGTAAATCTGAAGTTTGCTCAGCTTCCAAGACTTCATTCGCTGCCTAAAATGTTCTTTGTTGGCTTCGATGTGTTCACACCCAAACATTTCAGGAATGTAGAATTCAATGCAAGAGGAACAAACATTTAAAGACATGAGATGGCAAAAATAGATCGCTGCGTCTTATTGTAGGTTATTTCTTTTTGCAAATATGAGCAAGACAAATACAGAAACATCAAGGAATGACAACTGATAGTACAAACAGAAACCTAAACTCGTGTCAATGGATGGGTGATCATGAAAAGACTTAACTGATGCAACCAAAATCTTTCCTGGGATGTGACATGGGGATGGAGATTTTGCTTAATTGTATGAATATGTGAAGTCTGTGGTAGTTAAGAGCCTTTGGTTCACTTGGCCTGAGAGTGGGTGAATATATGTGGCTCTCATACAAACTAATCTTAAAACGAAAACCATCTCATGAGGTGTTTTGAGTTTGCTTTACTTTAAGTGTCCATCGCTTATAAAGCACAATGTGAGCGCAAAGCGCTTCAGGTTCACTTTACCTTCTCATGCACATAATCAGAAATATTTTGGCCATTAAAGGTTACTATACAAAGAGAATGATGACATGCAATGAAACAAACAAGGAGATAAGTCACTTATTCTCATTTCTAGAGATAACGAGGGGCATCTTTTAAATCTATTGTCAAATAAACAGAAAAAGAAAGGTTTTAGTTTAGTTTCCTGTGAAAATTTAGGCATAATCAGAGCTGCCTTGCTTTGTAATTGAATATTACATTATTAAATTTAATACGGATATAATGAATAAAATATAATTGTTTTGATATAATCAAATTGATTAGCCTATTATAAAATATAATGAAAAAAAAAATGAAAAAAGAAAATCAATAAAACATTCAAGTGGTTATTGAACAGTAGGCTAATCACAACTAAAACAGCCCCGACTAAAAGCCCATTTTTAGGGCCAGAGACAATGTGAATGCAAAAAATAACTTGATTCACATTTTGGTCTATTCAAAGGGGTCTGAATTGGGTTCTTTTAAGAAGGAATTGCATAATTAAAAAAAATAAAAAGTTTAGCCCCACAGAGATTGAAGTGCTTCTTTAACTGTATGAGAGTGCATTTTTCTCTTTGTCATCAACATGGAGGGGATGATGGGGGAGAGAAGAGGAGGGGGTGCTCATGCGCTCCTGTACTGACCTGTGCTGGAAGTTGAGCGGCAGGGCACACCCTGCTGTGCTCCCCCCCAGCTCCCCCTCCCTCTGTGGGGTCCACTGCGCCGGTGCCTCCTCTGGCCAGCATCTGGACACAGGGCAACAGGGTGAGAGGCTGAGGGCGGCAGGCACAGACAGCGCTGGCATCTGCCCCCACCGTCCCGATGACATCCCACCCCATACACCCCTTAAACTGGGACCAGAGACCCCCCACAGTAAATAATGCAGATCAAGAGAAGAATAGAAAACAGAAATCAAGTACTGTGGCACATGATAATGGAATCAGAACAAGTCTGATTTTTGCCAAAAAATGTTCAAGATGTTGAAAGAAAAACCTGGGTAACAAAACAGTAACTAGTGAGAGCAAAGTAAAAGAAATCGCAGAAATCTCACATGTATAAATAACACAAACCTACTTAATGAATTAGGACGTATACATGAAAGTGCTTTTATAGCGATATAAATGCTTAACTTGCTCTTTTCTGATTGATGTAATCTAGTCAATCAATTCAATTGACCTTATCTACCAATGCAAAGCAAGTCTTGTGCATTACATTTATTTTTGAACATGCAATGAATAAGCAATCCAGACAGAACCACGTATCTTTGCTTTCTGAGCAAAGCACGTGCCTCCACTCAGCAAATAATGCAGGTTTGGGACACATTAAACTAATTAATTTAAGAGGCATTGTGATGAGCCACAAATCTATTTAATGAGATACCACAATCATGCATATTTCATTAGTATCAAATAAAGGAAATCTGTTTATAAAAGAGATTTTAAAAAAAAAGAAAGCAATATGTCTTATAATGTGCAAGATTGCTGACCGCACTAGGTACAATCTCTCTGAAGCGGAGTAAAGCTCTCCACTCCACAAATGAAGCTGGCTTATCTGCCCTAAAACCATCCCGCACTTGACAAAATAATAATGCATATTTCTCTCAGGTATCCGAACTATTTCAGGCCTGTGCGGAAACACCGAAGGGCTTTTTCGCTTCATAACTGAAGGTGGCAAGGGCTTATACTCAAGAATAACTCTAGAATATCAGCGACAGAGAAGTGACTAAAGAGAAAATGCATTTACGTCCATCACTAACCATATCTTGCATTATGCTTAAAGGAATAGTTCACCAAAAAAGGTTTCTGTCATTTACTCACCCTCATGTCAATGAGATGCTTTAAACAATGTTTATTTACACCGCCTTTTTTTCCAAACGATTCAAAAACTTTCCCTTTTCCCCAGCTCTCGAATTTGATTCTGCATATTTAAACATGCCATTTCATGACCAGCTATGAAAGACAAGAATTAACAGAGTTTGGCATCATTAACATGACACATGCTGTGACAAATCTTCATGCCAGTTTGAAGATGCAGAGGTTCCAGAGTTGAGAACATTTTTGCAATTTACCTTTTAGAAATAGGATAGCATCTGCATAGATTAAGGAGGCATTTCTACCTAATTTCTAGCTTTTAAAAAACTATTTGGTTATCTTTATTGTTGGGTACGATCCTTGCAACAACAAAAAAACTATACTCTTAAAATGGACATTTTCAGACTCCCCTTACTTCAAAAACTGGTTGAATGAAATGTTTCATGTTTCACAAATGGAGGGTTTTCCTTCTTTTGAGCCTAACTTTTAGGCCTACATTGTCAATTTCAAACTGAAAGTCTGCATAATGTACCCCTGTTTTGTATATGGTAAAAACTAGGCATGGGACAAAATATTGATAGGGCGATATATATCGCTGTCCTTCTCTGTGCGAATGCGATGCGAGAATCGATAAACTGGCGGCAATATTTTAATTAATCAAATAAGGCGCGAACATAAGTTAACTAGCCTAAGAAAAAGAGTTTTTAACGGGATGGCGGACAGCAGTGCGAGTAAAATAATGCCCCAGGCACATTTAACGCACTTCAGCTTTTATACCATTGATGGGACAAACATGTTGTAAATAGAAATCTTTGACGCTCTTTACCGAGCACTTACACAGATGCACACGGGAGCGTTTGTACATTTTGTTGGTACATTTTTAAATGTACCAGGTTTATATAAAACGATAAGTCGATAAGCAGGTTAAGGTGTAAGTTTACACACAAAGAAACGTTTAAGCTTTTCAAAAGTATAAGCATAAAATGTTTAATTTACTTAATGTTAAATTTAATTTACGGACTGAAATACTTTTTGGCCTTAAAGAGAGAAAACCTGCACTTAACCTTTTCACAGGCATTATGTTTTTATAGTTAGACAGATGTCGTATCATTATAGGATTGTCTAGCAATATATAGATTACCGCAGAATATCGGTATCGTGAGCCACGTATCGTATCGTGAGGTACCCTGTGATTCCCACCCCAAGTAAAAACTTAGACAATTATATTTTTGGCTTTAATAAAAAACCATTTAATTTGGATGTTATTACAAGAAGCATAGGCTAGTTTCTAGGCATCATGACAATTTTGGAGAGTTTGAAATCTCGGCCTGGTCCTCACACAAAGCAATATGACTTCATGAGACTTCAAGATAGAGCACAGGTCATAGAGAGCTTTTATTACACTTTATCATTTTTTGAGCTTGATGGTCACCCCGTTCAGTTTCATTACTTTGAAAAAAGCAGCCAGGACACTCAGCAAAATGAAAAAGTAATTTTTAGGTGAACAATTTAGATTCCCTATTCCTTAAGACTGCTGATTGCTTATCTTCAACCAAATACCTAAAAACCCTCTTAAAACATTCATGCACACCATCACAACATCATCATTCAACTCATCAGTCTTTTGTACAAGGCAAACAAAGTCACTACACAATATCACCCGAGAAATGCGGTATAGATATAAAGGCAATTTCGCTGGGTTTATAAGTTGCTCGAGTAGCGACCCTCCATCTCATTAATAGAAACTCAATTTGTGGACAGCTGCACACGCGCACGCATTATAGGAGAATTGATTGCGCCCAACACACAATGAAAAGGATGAACACCAGGGAGGAGGAGGAGGGTAAAAGAGAAGTGAATTAATTAAGAGAACCAGGTGGTCAAATGGCTTGGTGGAAAATCACAAGCTAATGACACATCACAAGGCATACGCGCACATACGATCCCTCATTAAAAGGCAGCTTTTGTGCGGGATCTGTGGCTCGGGTTGACCTTTCAACAGATCGCAGGTCACAGCGCGCAATCTAGCGATCCATAAGAGATCAATTTCAGTGCGGTCAATAGAAACACACTGAACTGTACCCGAGGAGGATCTGCAGGTAACGGCGGGAAAGTCGTCAATCCTGTCCGGTGTTTTCGTCTCGAGGTTAAGTCTGACACTGTTTGACGGCGATGACTTAATTAAGCGCGCGCTGATTATCTATGCTAATGACGAGGTAGCACATTAATCCAATTCATTTATCTAGTGGGGCCTCAATCTGGCAGACGCACGCTGAAGACCAAATGGCTTCACAGAGCCCATGGGCTCCTGATAACAAACATATTGGTTGACCTCTAAAACCTTTTTGGCCCCATTTAGCAAAACCAGAAGAGGGGAAAAATACTTGCATCCTTAGGTTTTAGTAATTATAGTCCTATTATCTATTTGGAGCATATTTAGTGCATTGTTTGAGTGGAAAGCAGTGGAATTACAAACACAAGGACTCCTAGTATTAAAACTTTTTTGTTATAATAACTTTCAATGAGAAAGTTCGGATTGCTCATAAACTCAATCATTTATTGCATTTACATTCATAAGTGACTTAAGATTTTTTTTCAAATGCCAATTCATTTAGAACTTTTAACAACTTGAAAAGGTCAAATCCAACAATGCGGTAAATAAATTAACATTTTTTTTAATATTAAGACACTAAGTTCTAGTGAGAATATGTGCAAACGTAAATAAAGAAAAGTATTTACAGTTTTCTTGAATGCCATGTCAGCATCTGTGGCAAAAACTGAATTACAAAAAATACAAGAGTTGCATACAGTACACAATAAAAATGAAAACCAAGTAAACAAGGGGGGAAAAAAAACACCAATTGATTTTACACATGATGTTTAACATTAACATGATTAAAAATGATAATACCTTATCTGGTAAAACTCTTACTAAACAAGTCCTTAAGTGAGCTTGCTTAATACAAATGTGTAGCCTACTACTTGCGTTAAAAAAGGGACAGTCCAATAAAATATGATTTAAATGTAGAAAAAGGTGTAAGCCTTTGTATCATACGATTTTCGGGAGACAACTTGCCGCTATTTATATTGACTGTTTTTAAAGCAATGATGTGTATATTGTGTCCAGCTGCTTTTGCACTCTATCTATCTATCTATCTATCTATCGAGAGCGTCCACACTTGTCCTCCTCCTCCTCTCACAGGTCTTACCTCGCCTGGGCTTCGTCGAGGCTCTCGTCGGTGATGGCCATGATCTGCTGGAGAATATCCCCTATGTCTTGCTGCGGTTGACCGAGGGACTGCTGCTTCCGAACCGAATCGGGGTCACCCACGTCGGCTTGAGAGAGTCCGCCGAGTCCGCCCATGCTAGCCAGCATTCGGGTCTGTTCATCCATAATACTTTAAAGCCGAATCTCGCCGTTTCCCCAACCGCAAACCAATGAAAACCTGTATCAGCGATCTGTCTTGTTGACCATGTACCACCAGCAGCGTGAATACAAACGTGGAGCTCAAGGAATCACTAACGTTAGATAAAAAAAACAACGAGAGCGCGACTGGAATGTGGGATTTAACCACATCAAAACGATGCGCGATTGATGGGAAAAGGTGAGTAACTAGTTTGCATGGGGGAAAAAAAAAATATCGGACCGCGTGCAATTCCTGCAAAAACCAGTATTGTCTAAAGCAAAACGCTGCACACTAGCACTCCCATAAAGCAGTCTAACAAGAAAATAAAAGCGTCCCTGGAAACATGAAGTATCCCACGCGCGGCATCTCAAAGTATCGCCTCTCTAAACAACTCGCAGTCCGCGATAAAACCATTCATGTCAACAATCTGGCTTTTCGTCAAGAGGCTGTTGTCGCTGACAGCTATTACAGTAGAAATCTCAGACACTACTAACAAGCTGGACTAAACCAACCAGAGCGGCTAACAAGCTAATAGAGGAGGAAAAAAAAAAGTCCCTGCTTGAAAATAAATCGAAATAGAAACTCAAGCGTTCGCTTATTAACGTCTCCTCACTTAGGAAAAAGACGAAACTCAACGGTCAAAACGAATCCCGAGAGCAGCGGACGAACGCGACCGCTTTTAAACGTAAATCCGAGATCTCCGACACAATTGATTCGCAGTGTTGGCTAGCTGCTTAGCAGCGGAGCTAACTAGCATTCGAGCGCTGCTAGCAACAGATTCACACGGGCTCCACGAACCCCCGGGACCAACAGCAAACTGCCCCCGAAATGCCCCGGCTTTTTAGGTGGACGGCTCGAAACGGCTCAGAACAGCAACGCTCAGCTCCATGCCAGCCAACTCGACACAGTTGGTTTGTTCCCCAAGCCGCGGTGCTGTCGTAGAAAAAAAAAATTGCCCCTCTCTTGTGTTTCTGCCCTCCTCGGCGGCTCTTTTCTCCCCCTCTGAGCGAGCGCACCACTGCGCGCGTTCACGCTACTACACACGAGCGCGTACGTCATCATCGCGCACAAAAGAGCCGCTACTGTGTGGAGCCTCTAGGGGCGCCAGTGACGCGCACGCACGCGCCCAAGCAAGTAAACAATTTGCGCGTCTCTTTCAAACAGACCGCATGCTGTAATTTCATCATGTAAGTGGCTTTTGTATAGTTACCATAGCTGAACTATGGCATTTGTACTTGTAAGCGCATAGTAACCTGAGGTGAAACAATGGATGGCGCCTAATTGCTGTGCTTTGATCTGTGTAGCTGTGATTTCTGTTACACAAGCTGTCGAATTTTAATAATTACAATTTCATAGTTTAATTAATTAGCCTAAATTGATTCACTCCCTTCTTCCCCTAATAGGTTACATTTAGAATGAATCTACAACATTTATGCTATTACAGCGTTACTGTATTGCAACATGGTGAGTTTTATGTAAGGGTGGTTTAAACCAAGAAAGGTTCTATAAACATATATATATATAGAACCTGCAATATATGGAGACACTTATAGGGGTTTAGTTTTATGGAATTATTTTGTATTCATTTTTAATTGTAGTAATTAAACAGCTTGTAAACACACTTTATCACTAGAACAAATTTATATAATTCATTAATCATCAAAGTATTATGCAATCAGTTCAAATGAGTCAAGAACCCTTACAGAACCCTCCAGTGATGAAGTGTACACATTCCATTATCAGCATTTCAGTGTGTGTTACAAAGCATAATTAACCCTTAAAGGAGAAGTTCACTTTTGAAAAAACTTTTGCTGATAATTTACTCACCCCCATGTCATCCAAGATGTCCATGTCTTTCTTTCTTCAGTCGAAAAGAAATTAAGGTTTTTGATGAAAACATTCCAGGATTTTTCCACATATTATGGATTCCATTGGGACCCAAACGGTTCAAGGTCCAAATGACAGTTTCATTGCCGCTTAAAAGGGCTTTAAACGATACCAGACGATGAATAAGGGTCTTATCTAGCGAAACGATCGGTCATTTCAAAAATAAAATAAAAAGTTGACGTTTTATAAGCACAAATGTTCGCCTTGCTCTGTTCTGTGATGCGCGTTCGTGACGTCACGTAATACGCAATTACGTTGAAAAGGTCAAGTTTGATGTGTTTACAAATGTGCGGAAGGAGGACCATATAAACATTTTCAAATGTATTTGTGTCAGTTTATCGTTTAAAATGCCCATTTCGTGTGCGCATCCTGAGTGTTTTAATATTAAAAAGCCAAAAAGAACATTTTCTTCAATTTTTCAAGCGTGACCTTTTCAACGTAATTGCGTATTACGTGACGTCACGAACGCGCATCACAGAACAGAGCAAGCCGAACATTTGTGCTTATAAAACGTCAACTTTTTATTTTATTTTTGAAATGACCGATCGTTTCGCTAGATAAGACCCTTATTCATCGTCTGGTATCGTTTAAAGCCCTTTGAAGCGGCAATGAAACTGTCATTTGGACCTTGAACCGTTTGGGTCCCAATGGAATCCATAATATGTGAAAAAATCCTGGAATGTTTTCATCAAAAACCTTAATTTCTTTTCGACTGAAGAAAGAAAGACATGGACATCTTGGATGACATGGGGGTGAGTAAATTATCAGCAAAAGTTTTTTTAAAAGTGAACTTCTCCTTTAATTGTGACCAAAATGTCTGAACTGCCTCTGTTCAAAACATTTCACAAAATATTCCATTACTCAAATGAAATAGCTAGAAGATGCAAATCAAACATAGGCCTGCCTGAGTGGTTGTAAAGCCAACATTCAGAATGTTTGATAGTGCTGCCAGTATTGGGGGAAACGCATTACAAGTAACACAAGTTACATACTCTGATTACTTTTTTAAGTAACAAGCAATGCATTACTTTTAAATTTACAACAAAATGTAAGATACTTTTAAGTTACATGTAAGTTACTTTTTCAAATAAGTACGCAAGTTTTCTTATTTCTTGACTGACACCTCTTCTGTCCCCATGTTGAGTGAAATCAGGAGATGCGGAGGCGTTCTGTGTAAACATGATGGTTGTTGTAGACTAAATGTGAGCATGAATTTACCCATCTCACTCGCACAAAAACAGATTCAGAATTCCTCTAAATGAACAAAATGAACAGTGAAATGCAAACTCAGAAGATTATGCAAACCTGCAATGGTTAAATATATTAAATTACACAAATATACCCTACTTTATGTATTTAATCTCACTTTATTAACCAATGTCTTTGCTGCTGACCTTCGATGATCCAATTCAACCATACTAATAAGCAAAAATGACTTTAGGTAAACATCACATTTGTTTAATAAATTTAATTTTTTTTTATTGCTGAAGTATGAGTGTTGAACTTTCTTCTGTGATCCAGAATGGCAGCACAGCTGAAAGGTCCAGCCTGATGCTTATTCATGTCACTTTTGGTCTCAAAGGGCCTTTAAATTAGCCAAAAACATAACTTTTTTTGCAAATTAAAAAACAGGAAAGCCCAGCCCAGGTGAGAAAAGGTAGTGTAACAGTATCGTAACACATTACTTTGCATAAAAAGTAACTAAGTAATGCATTTAGTTATCGTTTTAGGGAGTAACGCAATACATTACTTTTACTTTCCCCGACACAGAATCCTTTAAAACATGTCTTTGGGTAGATTGGGAGCTACTGGTGCACTCAAAGAAAAGCCTGTAGAAACAGGGTCCAAATGTACTGTTAATATGAAGGAATTTTCCATATTGATTTTTCTCAGGGTTTGGTTTCACTGCATGTGGACTTACGCATTGCTTTTGTCCTGCAGCCAAAAAGGTTTGGTTACTAACGTTCTTCAAAAAATATTCTTTTATGTTTCACAGAAGAAATCAAGTCATACAGGTTTGGAACGACATATAGAATGGGTGAGTAATGATGATGATGATAATGACAATGTTTATTTTTTGGGTGAACTATCCCTTTAAAATATGTTGTGACAGCATTAAAGTCCGAGGTGTATTGCAAAACATTTTGAACCACATCAATGTACAAGAAATGCTTCAAGGAATTGATAAGGTTTAAAGTCCCCCTGTGGCGAAAATCAAGCTTTAAATGTTGTTTATATGTCTATGTGGTGTTTTTAATTTACTTAAGACAAACCATGTGTAAATTCATATGTCTACACCATTGAGTATTGTCTCCTTAAAATTGCAGTGAACCAAAGACAGTCTCAAAAATGCGGTTTGAAATCGCTGGTGTTTCTGACATCACAAACCCTGTAACCAATCACATCAATGTGTGATCGTCAATGCGTGGATCTCTGAGCCTGTGTGAGTGAGTGGAGGCGGGGCTAATTTACATATTCATAGAACCGCGTATACGAGGCAAGGGTGTAGAGTTACATTCAAGTTATTTTAAGGCATGGATATATATTTTTTTTTTAAAGGAAAATGCATTTAAAATTACGTTAAGAAAATGATTGGGTTGGATATAGAGTGAGTTAAGATTTCTAACTTTTAAATTGAATCTAAATTCAATTAATGTGTAGATTAATTAGCCAAAGTTTCACAAAATGTAGTCTAAGAGAATTATGGTTTTAAATTCATATGTTAAGAGAATTATTTTTGGAGAAAAGAGTTCAATAAAATAAAAATGCTTTCAAAAAGTTAAAAGCTGAAGATTATTTTCCTGATTACAAAGTAAAGTTAAAAGAACCTATTAATTATCTAATAATATTTTCATGTCTGTTCATATAAATGCCTAAGTATAACATCCCTTATTTAAATCGATGTGTTTTAGCCAGTGCACGGACAGAGCAGATTAAAAATAAGTGGTCCCAATTTTTTTTGCAAACGTGGACGTTTTGGCGCAGTTCATCACTCAGAGAGAAAAGACAGGCTTCTCAGACGAATGGCTGCTGGGATACATGGAGGGGAGAGACTCAGCCTGGAGCATTTCAATGGGAGTTTGATGATGTGTGTGCAAAGAGAGGAATGGGACAAAAGTGGTCCTGGTTTATGCTGACGCGTAGCGGATCTCTCGGCTACAATCTAACACTAATCAATCTGAAGTGAGAATGAGAATATTAGAGAACAAACTGTAACCCGAACTCGTTATCACAGCGTTGCTTTCACACAGAGAGATTTTGAGTAATTGTAAATCTATATTTTTTTCAATCTTTCTCCTTTCATTTCCTAAATGATGGACAATGTGGCCCAGTGGTAAAATGTACCACTATATGTATGTATGTATGTATGTATGTATGTGTGTGTATTATATTACACACACACATACATATAGTGGTACATTTTACATATATAGTAGTGGCACACACACACACACACACACATATATATATATAAATTATTTTTGTAATATTAAAATATTTCAGTAATGTATTACTGTTTTTATTGTATTATATATTATATTTTATATACTGTGTACACATATAATACAATATATATATACACACACACACAAATACATACATTCTACACACACATATATACATATATGTATATACACACTATATATACACAGATATGTGTGCATATATTTATGTATGTTTTTATTATATTTTATTGTATTTGATATACTGTACACAGTATAATACAATATACATATGTGTATGTATGTGTGTATATATATATATAAAATATACATACACTTGTATTATATATATATATAGTATATGCACATATAGATACACATGTGTGTATAATGATGTATATACATACATATGCTGCATACACACACATATACATACATACATTATATATAGATACACACACATTTATGTATATGTATACACTATATATACAGAGATGTATGTTTATTTATACACACACATTACATACGTGTATATCTCTCTCTCTCTGTATATGTATATATATATATATATATATAGTATATGCCGTAAAGTGACCAAATGTCTATTTTGCATAATACAGAAATGTATTTTAATTGATTAATGAAGAACCTGTTCTGCTCATCACATTTATCACAACAATACAAACCAGTTCCTGACAGATACTGAAAACAAAGCATGATTTAACATCCCCAGCAACAAAAGGACCATTTGATTTCTACTCCATACGAACGTAGACAACTACCACACCACGTGCATAGATTAATCTTTGTCAATTGACGTTTAATTTAAAAGTATTTGCCACCATGAGAATAGTGTTTCCCCCTCTTGACTGTGAATAGGTATTCTTCTTAAAGCTGTTTGAGGCAGATGCACCCTCGGCCCACAAGCGCTGAGCCTCATTTTCATCTAAATAAGAATCGATCCCTCTTGCTGTGCCACCCCCAGTGCTTCTGACGCTTAACCCCACTCTCCTGCTAAACCACCTCCATCCCTACATTAACAGAGAAAACTAAATACAAGCCAAGTCAAATCAGCCTACATGTGCACCAGAGAAAAATGACCTCGTTTTCCAGCAGCTGAGGTCGAAACAGTTAAAGCTTTTCTTTCGGGATTGTTGAAACGTCTGTCTTTGATTCATTTCTTTGATCACAGTGGACGTAGTATTGAGAGTGAAGGTGGCTTTGTTCGAGCTCAAATACTGTTATTATGGCACGGAAGTTCAGAGCAGGTCATGTTTAGTCTTGTGGGCATGGAAATGTGATATAAACAGAGAGGATGTGAAGTGGAGAAATCATCTAAGCCTGCTTCTTGCTCAGCAGCCCTGTGCTATGTTGAATAGAGAACAAGGGATGGAAGTGTGGGGGAAGGGGTCACAAGAACAAACATAATAGAAGGCTAAAAGGCCCTCAAAGAGCTCATGACTAAAGCCCAGAGGCCAGTGTCTTTTCTTTAGGCTAATAAACGATGACTTAAAGCATCTAAATACTTGCTTGCAATGTTTGTCTTGGAAACAAGACACCAGCTCAAACAGTTCATTCAATTTTGTCATTCAGGCAGAAGAAGAAAAAAATCCAGGGATGGATGAATGAATATCATCCATAGTCCATTAGACATGCATGATATTTTAAAGACCATTTAAAAGCGTTTGGGGCTCAAACTGAGTAAAAAAATGTACATGACAGAACTGTGAAAGAAAGCAGAAAAAGTTTGGAGTAAATGACAAGGCATTTAATTGTATTCAGATATCTTTACAATTGTACAAAACAACACAACAGTCTTGAAAGCACACGGGTAAAAGTAGAGCTTTGAATAACTAGTCTGCCATCTAGTGTCCATCTTCATCTACACATTCTGAACCTTTCTCTCACACACACACACACACACACACACACACACACACACACACACACACACACACACACACACACACACACACACACACACACACACACAGACTGGAGGACATTAAACTAAACAGCCACAGACATTAAAGACAATCCAATATTCAAAATTCATCTATTTTTTGTCCAAATTACTGGGTAACAGAGAAATGTTATAGGAAAAAGTAGAATGTTACTTTAAAAAGTTATTAATGCATTACCACAATGGTCATATCAGATTCTGTGGAAGCACAGCATCCTATGGGAGTCATCACGGCACTGTAAACTAGGAGGAAACACTAGATACGGATCCTTTTATCAGCTGTCTGACTGGGGATGAAGGGAGATTCTGAAATCCTGCCCTGGAAGCTGTGGGGGGGAAAGCCCAGTGTTAAATAACTCATTTCACACACTTCTGAATTAGAGTAAAATCACCTGGCACTATCAAGGCAGCTTGCGTAGATCATGTGATTTTACTTTGTAAGTAGTAGAGCTGCACGATTAATACGTAAAAGATTTCGATTCAAATACTCAAGCGATCTTATTCCTAAACGCCGATGATTGTACAACTAGTAAAGCGATCACAGCGAACGCTCGGATCTGTGTTGATGCTGCCACTGACCCACAGACAGAAGCGGCTTCAGCCTTTTCAGCCACACAGTATCATTATTTCTATCACAGATGTACTGGGATAACAGTTTATAGTTCATATATTAACACTTGATGTCTACGGAAGCGACCTAAATAGAGAAAACCACCTTTTGAAAGGAACTCGACACTTCAAATAAAGATTGTATCGATTACATCGTTACACCAGTAGGTGGCGACAATTTATTCGTGATTGAATCATTCAGAGATCCGTTTCAAAATGCCGATTCATCCAGTAATGAAACAAGTGAAGTATTTATGAGCGAGTCTTTGTATCATTAAAACATACTTTTAAATAAATAAATAAAACGTAGTAGAACGCAGCAATTAACATTTTGTCAGAACCTCTCGTAAATGACATTTTATTTTGTTTAGTTGTCTGTTCAGAATTCTGGAAGAATCATGATCTTTAATTTCAAAAATATATATTTTTTATTTATCCAGAATCATGCAGCTCTTGTAAGTAGTGTCATTTTTCAAACACTTCATTAGATGTTGCTGCTTTTTCGTACTTGATTTTTATGTTGTGATCAACAAAAAGTACATTACAGTTCAAAAGTCTGGGGTAGGTACAATGTTTAAATGTTTTTGAAAGAAGTCTCATGCTCACAAAGGCTGCATTTATTTGATCAATAATACAGTAAACACAGTATTATTGTGAAATAATATTACAATTAAAAATAACTGTTTTCTATTTATATATATTTTAAAATGTAATTTATTCCTGTGATGTAAAGCTGAATTTTCAGCATCATTACTCCAGTCTTCAGTGTCACATGATCCTTCAGAAATCATTCTGATATGATTTGATGCTCAAGAAACATTTCTGATTATTATGTTGAAAACAGATGATTAAATTCTTTACAAAAAGTCTTACTGGCCAAAAACTTTTGAAGGATAGTGTCTGTCTGTCAATTATTGAGCTATTCCACAGACTGAAAGCCATATTCTCACCTAATCTGGTGCTGGTCTCCTTTAGCATCAGCTGAGATTCCTCATGGAAAGACAGCAGCTCCCTCATTATACAACAGTGAGAGTCCATCTGTGAACAAACACAACTGCACATGACAGCAGCTCTCAAAAAAAAAAAAAAAAAAAGAAGTAACCAATTCTCTTATTGTACTCATTTTTTAAAACTGTACATTACAAATTTTTGCTTTATTTCTGAGAACTCTACAAAAATACAGCATTATCAGTGTAGTCTAACATGACTCTTATTAGCCAGATTTTTTTTCATTTAGGAATTTGACTGAATTTTCCGGCTTTCCGCACTTCACTGTTATACGGTAGAGGGCGCTATGACATCTTCTGAAAAAGTACAGAATCTCCGGATCTAAACACAGCAAAAAACAAGCGATAGAAGCATTGCTTTAACGGGCAAAATTAGCAGTGAACCATGTTGCGTCTAACATTGTCGACAACATTAAAATATGCCACAAAAAAGTTATATTATTTTTGTTTAGGATAAACATAAAAGAAAAAAAGAAAAAATCCTATTTAAAGCAGCACTCAGTAGCTTCGGGATTTCTTCGCTGTATTCTCGCTTTTTGCTCGCAGGTTTCTCTCTAGAGCTCCCCCCACAGCTTCGGAATAGATATTTGACAACACTGTTGTAAAAACTCGTTGTTGATTCTCAGACACCAGAGGCTATAGATCAACGACATCAAAGCAGATGGGACATTCTTTAAAACGTCTTCTTCATTCGGGTTCGGACAGCGTGAGGGAGCGCAATAATGACAGCATTTTAGCAGATTTCTTTTGGCCGTAAAGCAATTGTTTACATGGCGAGACCTGATATCACGTGAGACTTCCTGACGCAGCGGCCGGCGGCCCGCCGGCTCAAAGTTGCAAGTGCGTATTTTCCGCTCACGGGCCCCAGGGGGTGCGAAACGACCACCATTCAACCCGAAATAAGTAATATAACCATTCCAATGACTCCGAAGCTGTTCAGTTAAGGTAAAAAAAGTTACTTAGTTCACCTTTAAGCATATCTTCGTTTATCCCATTTTTAAATTGTCTTATTTGAGTATTCAAAATATGTGACCTTGGATCACAAAACCAGTCACAAGTTGCACGGGTGTATTTGTGGCAATAGCCAACAATACTTTGTATGGGTCAAAATTATACATTTTTCTTTGATGCCAAATTTTTTTAGGATATTAAGTAAAGATCATGTTCCATAAAGATACAGTAGTACGGTAGGAAATGTACCGAAGATACATTTCCTACCGTAAATGAGTGGAACGTAAATGGACAACTTTAAATGGACAAATAAAAGCGATTTTCTCAATCAATGTTTAGATTTTTTTTTTTGCATCCTCAGATTCCAGATTTTCAAATAGTTGTATCTCGGCCAAATATTGTCCTAACAAACAATACATCAATGGAAAGCTTATTTATTCAGCTTTCAGACGATGTATAAATCTCAATTTCCAAAAAATGTACCCTTGTGACTGGTTTTGTGGCAAAGAGTCAATATATAGAAAATATAAAGGAATTTGATTTTAAAAATATATAATAATAATAATAATAATTTTAACATCTAATAAAGTCGGATATAATGCAACAGCTACTTGCGGCCCACAGCTCTCAATTTTATTTTAGGCCCTTTGTATTAAAAGTTTGGGCACCTTTAATACAGAGTTCCAACAAATGAATTGTAAAGAAAGTAAAAATACTTGTAGCAAACTCAAAATGTGATAATGCTAGTGAAAGTGGTGGCAGAACTACTGGCCCAACTGATTTCAATTCCTGTTGAACTGTAACTGGTTCTGAATACTTTTGCATTCGAGTGAGTCTTAAACGTCCTGGCCTCACCACTAGCTCCATGTTTCGGAGTAGTTTTTGCTGTCCCATGAGTACTGCCTTGTAGTCGGGTTTGTTCAGAACGAGTTGACTCTGTGAAGACTTGGCAAAGCACGATGGGTCCAGTGGCACACCCTTCTCCTCCCCCCGCTCCACACATCTGCAACGGGACAGAGATGCACAGCTAATCAACATTTCTGTATCCATACATGTGCTGTGCATGTGTGTAGTTGTGCTCACCTGTCCAGTTCGTCAGCTTTGGTCCGGTGTTTGTTCAATAGCGACTCCCATGACATACTTTCAGCCTGTAACCTTCATAAGCACATGATGACCATTAACAGCTATAGCCATAAAAAAAAAATTCTCACTGTAGTGTCTTGGACTGATGAGAGCAGATGGAGAATTACCTGTTAATGTCCTCCTGAATGCGCGCAGTGGTCATGTTAACAACGGGGTCACTGCATATACAGAGAGAGAGAGAGAGACATTTAATAAACTAGAGGGTGCTTCAGGATCGAAGGACTACCGATTAATAATTCCTTTTAAATGAAAAACTGACTTTTACCTCTCAGTAGTTGGGAGTGAATTCTGAGTTTCTCTGCTAATGTCTTTAGCCAGACCGTCCCACTCTTCATGCAAAGACTCAACTGGAAGTGAACGACGTTCATATAAACATCATGAAATAGATTTTTGACATAAAATGCAATTAACATGTATTCAATTCTGTTTTTCTTCATCAAGACAATGTTCTCTAGCTGGCTAATTCTAATAGATGAGGTTGTGTTACAATTGCAAAAATTACTTTTTGGACATATCAGTAAGAATATGTTGGAAATGACACTTTTCCCAATTACACTACTATTCAAATGTTTGGGGTCATTAAGAATTATTTTTTTTTTGAAAGAAATTATTACTTTTATTTAGCAAGGATACTTTAAATTGATCAAAAGTCACAGAAAAGACGTTTCTATTTCAAATAAATGCTGTTCTTCTGAACTATTATTCAAAGAAAAACACTGATAAAATGCCTTATGGTTTCCAGAGAAATATGAAGCAGCACAACTGTTTTCAACATTGATAATAATCAGAAATGTTTCTTGAGCATCATATTATCATTTCAGAATGATTTCTGAAGACTGGAGTAATGATGCTGAAAATTCAGCTTTGATCACAGGAATAAATGACATTTTAAATAAATGAATATTAACATAGGATACAGTTATTTTAAATGATGATCATTTTTGTACAACTTTTACTCTATTTTTGATCAAATAAATTCAGTCTTGGTGAGCATAAGAGAAAAATTATTTCAAAAACATATTTCCAAACCCAAACTTTTGAATGGCAGTGTGTATAACTGTATAATTTCCAACTCTTTTTGTTTAAAAGCAAAAATATTTCAGTGAAATTTAGGAAATTGAACACTTCTATATACATGAATGACAGACCCTGACTTACCTTGAGTCTGAAGTGTCTCTGTATCAACACCAGGAACAGTGTACAGACTGTTTTTGACCCTCTTCACTGTCCTCTATGTACAGTCAGGGAAATCAAAAGGTTTATGGAAAAATCCAGTAAAGTATATTCACTGTCTTGGCAACGGTTCATTTATTTTCTTTAACAAATATTAATTTTACAGACCTGCATAGCAGCTTTAATTAGCATCTCCAGCCTCTCATTATCAGGTAAAGACAGACTGATGGTTTCACACAGGGCTAAAAGACACAACGAGAAAAGAAAGTCAACACAATCCTAAATGACATCCAGTGAAAGGCTCTTGGGCTCAGCACTCACGCTGCGAGGAGCCGAGGAAGGCCGGCAGAGAGCGTCTGCCTCTGGAGGATCTCCTCAAGGATTTCCTCCGCGAGCGAGGGCTCAGTTCAGGAGCAGTTTCCCTCATGCCGTCCTCAATCTTCGAGTCCTCTGGCCGTTCCTCTTCTGAACGCTGCATCACTGAAGGAGCAGGTGATGTGCAAGGAGACTTCTGAGGAGGACCTGAGATGTGGTCACTGTCATGAGGACGTTTGACTCCATGAGACACTTCTGAGACCTAGTTGAGATCGAGCACAACTCAGTATTACATACATAAGACATAAAATACAGCAGAAACAGTAATATTGTTCAATATTATTACAATTTATTCCTGTGATCAAAGCTGACTTTTCAGCATCATTACTTCAGTGTCACATGATCCTTCAGAAATCATTCTAATATGCAGATTTGCTGAATAAAATTACTGTATTTAGTTACTAATCGCAAACATTTTAACGTTACATTAAAACAAGAACAGAAAACAGATTTACCCTGGTGTCGAAGTTGCTGGCATCACATCTGTGAGAGATTAAATGGTCATATAGATTACAGCACACCGAACAAACTACACAACCTTGTCTGTTGCATTCAATACATTGTAAAGTATTTTAAATAATAGTTATCAGTATTTGTCCACTAACTAATCGAGCATCATTTATGGCAAGTTTAGATGACAACAACATCAGTCGCGTTAAATGCTGTTCTAAATGCTGCGCTTTACTCAAGTGAATTCTTCATGCAGAAATGACTATCACATGTGAGTGGGAAACATTTAGTACATCAGTCTGTTCCCCGTGTTGTAAATAATAAAACACTCACGGCTCAAATCCTTCTTTCTGAAGCTCCGCCATTTTCTTTCAAAGACCGCGGGCAATGTCAGATATGCCCCGCCCACTTTCATTTCGACCGCGATGGTTCTTGGGAACTGTAGTCACGTTACATTAGCGTTGAGTGCGTGACATTACTTTTTTTTTAAGAATCACAATTCCCATTTTTTGGTTGTGAAAAAACTATTATATATGTTTGATAAATATTATTTAATATAAAATTAATCATTCTTTAAAATTATAACACCATATGCACAATTATTTAGACACACAAGTAGGCTAAATAATCTCATTCCATATTCTTACTTTTTAAACAAATTGTCTATTGCATAAGTAAAGCTCAAACTGAAGTTATTATGAGAAAAAAATATATCAAACAAATATACTTATGGGAAACCTAATTTTATTTAACCAATCTAGGGGTTGGACAATAAAACTGAAACACCTGGTTTTAGACTACAATAATGAATTAGTAGGACCTTCTTATGCGGCCAATATGGCATCATTCCGTCTTGGGAATGACAGATACACAAGTCCTTCACAGTGGCCAGAGAGATTTAGAGCCATTCCTCTTCCAGAACAGTGTCCGGGTCACTATGTGATGCTAGTGGAGGAAAACGTTTTCTGACTCGCTCCTCCAAAACACCCCAAAGTGGCTCAATAATATTCAGATCTGGTGACTGCGCAGGCCATGGGAGATGTTCAACTTCACTTGCATGTTCATCAAACCATTCTGTTGCAAGTCTTGCTGTGTATATTGGTGCATTATCATGCTGATACACGGACCCTCTTCAGGGTAAAATATTTGAACCATTAGGTGTACATGATCCTTCAGATTGGTTTGAATGTTTGATAGTCCTTGGCAGTGATGCACCCATCAAGCACGGTAGGGAATGCCATGATATTGCAGCCAAAACCATCACTGATCCACCGCTGTGCTTCACTCCGGGTGTTAAGCCACTTTGGGGCTTCTCCAAACTGTAACTCTCCTATATTTGGGAAAAAACTTGAAGGTGGACTCATTAGAGAACAATACATGTTTCACATTGTCCACAGCCCAAGATTTGTACATTTGGCACCAATGAAACCAACATTTGGCATTGGCACGAGTGACCAAAGGATTGGCTATAGCAGCCAGACCATGAATATTGACTCTGAAGCTCCAGAGTCCAGACAAACAGATTTATTTGTCAGGAGAGTCAAGCTGCGCATTTAGTGCAGTGAGTTGGGCAGCTGTGGTTTTATGATTTTTGGATACAATCCGGTTAGTACCTGCATATTTTTCAATATTTTATGCACAGCTGTGCTACTGCTTTGCCAATTGAAACTTCACACTCTGCTCTTACTGATGGAAAGTAAAATCAGTGAAGATTGGCCACCAGGCATGAAACCTCCAACACTGTATTGGCCAGTGTCTCAGTTTCATAGTCCAGCCCCTGTAGCTTGCCTCTAATGAGTCGAGTGACTGCTTTATTTAGGCTATTATTTAGGGCCTCAGAAAACATCCAAACTTCCAAATGCAAATACATCTATCTATAAATTACAGAAACGTCTGTGTGTCTGTTATTCGCATATCTCTCAAACCGTTAGTCCGATGGATTTCAAACTTGACAGATGTCTCGCTACGGGCACGAGTAAGTGCAGTGCCAAGTTTGACGTTGTTTGGATAAGAAATGCAAAATATATCGTTAAATATATCGGTCAAAGAAGCCCCAAGAAGGTTGTGGTTTAAAAATAAACATTCTGACATAAACACATGTCAGCTACACTGTTTACTTCTGAATATTATATTTTATTCACGGCCATCATTTGTAGTAACCTATTCACAAACTGTTTGCTCAAGCATGGCGTTTTCTCGGAGTTCACTATGCGCTTTCTACCATGCACAAATAAAAATGTCACTGAACTTTTGCTGTGTAATTGTAATAATGAGCACTCAAACACACCAAA
The DNA here is from genome assembly GCF_965113295.1 of Leuciscus leuciscus. Lineage (NCBI taxonomy): Eukaryota > Metazoa > Chordata > Actinopteri > Cypriniformes > Leuciscidae > Leuciscus > Leuciscus leuciscus. The sequence goes on along the minus strand of NC_138725.1, from coordinate 41,935,274 downwards.
CCAACAATTACTACAACTGATTTTGTACTAGTATATATAAAATGATAAAACAAGCAGCTTTTTCATATCTTACCCTAAATGCAGGGCTGGACAATAAAGGCATTTGAATCAAAAAGCACTGATTTAGGCTACGTTTGCAACCCATTTTGCCATGACTATTTTTTTTATTTTTTTTTAAATGTAATAATTTTCTTTTTTTAAATTTAAATTTGATGATTATTTTTGAGTTATTGCATAGAAAATACATTTAAAATAAAACCGTGTGATCTTTAATCTTGCCGGTCAATATGTTCTGAAAGTAAAGGCCCTCCTTTCATTGAACATTTTTTGAAAAATAAATACATAAAAAAAATAGCCTATTACTTATTCATTTTGATGTTTTTGAGTGTAAAAACCAAGCGAACGTCATAAGTTGACCTCAGACAACAATACATAAAAAAAAAAAAAAACAGTTCATGACCCCTTTAAAGCTTCAAGTGAAATGGCTCATTTCGCTTTCCTTAAAATATGTCTCAAATAATATCATATATTGCTGTTAAACCAAAGCAGTACAAAACTAGCTTGGTTTCTCATTCAAATTTGCAAAAAGTCTTTACGAAAAAGAGTCGTGCAAATAAACAACACAACAAGAGTTTTTTTTGGTCATTTATAAGTCTTTCTGAGGTTTGTCTTTTTACAAAATGATGAAAACAAAACAAAAAAAAGAGAAACACTTCTTCAGGACGCCCCTGTCATAGCTTCACCCGCACTGAAACACACTCTCACTCTCAACACAATACTGTAGTTTTCTTGGCCTTCAGAGCGGAGGGGGTGGATAAAGATGTCAGTAGAAAGAAAACGAAGCTAAAGTATTAAGACAGAGCAAAGACAGGGACAGGGAGGAAAAGGAAACACTGGGGTGTGTTACAGTATTGAGTTTCACGCCCGTCCTTTCGCATCTCGCAGAGTTTGCCGCCAGTCCTGTGTTCCTGTAAAGCCCGTTCACAGTCTGGTCACGAGGGGCAGCAGCTGCTTTGGTGACTGTTGGCAATAACAGTTCATTTAGGCAACCTCAGGGTTCCTTTGCCCAGCAGAAACTGCAGAACTCTGTCCACCAGCAGGGCGGCGACAAAATCCACAACCAGGACCTGTGCTATTATTAACTTGAACTGCAAAGAGAAAAAGAATATAAAAACATATTCATTGTTAATAGCTATACATGTACACCACTGATAAGAGGTCGAATACCAATTTGCATACTATATACAGTGTTTCTGCAGGTTTTATAAAGGTAGATAGTTTAGGTTTTTTCTTTAAAATAAATAAATAAAATTGAAGGAATAAAGTGGAGGGAACACAACATGTCAGAGTTCTCTAAATGTAAATATATCTAGGGAGAAACACACTGAGTTGTATTAATAACACTAAATAAACACTTTTACTGTTGTAAAAAATTAAATTTTCAACAGATCTTAATTACTTTTTATTCGTTTTGCACAAAAAGAAAAGAAAAAAATGGAGAAAAATAGCTTAAGGCTTGAATAGCTCTGTTCCCAAACACTAGAACACGGAAATCACTTTTACTGAACCATCTGATCACACTACAAAGTGCTGTGCTTCCTCAGTATGCGTCTTTTTTTTTTCAGTGCAAATGTCTAAAGATTCTTAAATCAAGAGACGTTTACTGGAGAAGCAAAATCATCATAAGATAAGAAGTCTTGTTTTCTGTGAAATTGATCAAAAAGAAGTGTTATATATCTGCCAATGGACAAGCAACTTCATTCAAAAACCCATTGACAAATACTGTTTTTTGATTTAAGTGAAAACAAGACTTCATATATTCAATTTGCATCTCAAATAAATGTATCCTGATTTAAGAATGTTTAGATATAACTATAAAAGTCTATTTTATCATAATTTCGTATTATATTACATACCATTCCAAGTAAAATAAAATAATGTATTTTGGCCCGTTCACACCAAGAACGATAACTTTGTTTATTATAAGCGTACGCTGAGTTTTGTCCTCTGCACTTTAAATGCTTGAGCTCGTTACAGCAGGATGGATTCTGATTGGCTGTCAACGTTTTTATCGGTTCATCAGTTGAAAAAAAAAAAACTTTCTGAAAGTGATTCCAACAATATCGTTCCTACAGTGCGTTATCGTTGTGTTGTGTTGTGGACTCTGCTATTCTTTTACATTTAGAACTATATCTTAATTGTTATCGTTATCTCATCAGTCTTGGTGTGAACAGGCCTTTATGTTTCCACTGTAAGTCCATGTACGAAAATAGAATTAAATTGTTATTCGCAATTATTTGTATGCCAATTAATTGTCAGCACAAAATTCATGATCATGAACATTTATGCAAACATTTTGGATGGAGGATGGAATTACATTAGTGTCCAAAGACAATTTTATCACAATACTAGTATGTCACAACACTGATGTAGTGACATACTAGAATGTCAATGGAATTTTTTAAGCATGCAGTAAGTAACAGTTTGTGAATAGTGTGGTGTACTGAATTCATACCTCAGTTGGGATATCCACCAAGGCAAACTGCTCGTTGAATTCCGGTGAAGATCCCGTCAGCAGCCCTACTATAGCGAGCCCTGATATAGCGATGCTCCACAGCAACGGCCGGTTCTCAGTCAGAGACTCCATGAACGGATGACCCTGAACAAGACAAGTTTCTTCAATCAGAGCAGGTAAAATAGACATTTTTAAAGAGTAGTTCACCCAAAAATGAACATTTGTTATCCACTGAAAATCTTCTGACTCATCCGCGCTTGCAGTGTTGTTATTGTTAACCAAATCCTATTCAAAATAATTTCCGTTCATTGAAATAAAGCTGAAGTAAAATAAAATGTAAATATTAGATGAAAAACTTCCAACTTTTTTTTTTTTAAACACTAAAATAAAAATAAAGCTAAACAGAAGTATAAAAAGATATACTATAATAGTACAGTAGTCAACATTTGAAGTGGATCATAAAAGTTCATCAAAGTTGTCCTAAGACAAGAATGGGTATTGTTCAAAATTCATGTATGATTTTGATGAAAGGTTTTGATCCACTTCAAATGTTGACTACTGTACGTTTGTCTGACTACACTGTCTTGCACATTCAATCCCTGCACCTCAGGAAACGCCGCGGCCGGTTTGATTTCAATGACATTTGGCATGTTTTGAGATTAACTGCAATGCATTTGTTGGTAACATTTTATTTTTGGGTTCTTGTTACACGTTACATGAAGTTATTATAGAAATAACTATAAATGATCCATAATTACATGCAACTAACCCTGAACCAAACCTTAATCTAACCCTAACCCTATAGTAAGTATATTTAACTAATTAATATTACTTTGTACTAAAATGAATAACATGGAGTTCTTAAAATAAAGTGTAACTCATTTGTCAAATCATTTCATGACAAAATGTCGGAGTGAACTATTCCTTTAATCAAACAGAAAGGTGAAGAGCATGTTACAAAAGCTTTGAAAGTAAAAAGTAATCATTTCACAATGTTCGATACATGTATTAAATATAATATCACATTAATAAAAGTACCTTATAATTAATGGCAAATGTGGCCATTTGCATGGCCATGGACATGATGTACACAGTACTGTTAATGAGACTGGGCTCAAACTCTTTGTACAGGTCCACAAACCGCTCTGCCCTGCAAGAGAGAGAGAAAAAGAAAAAATAAGAGAGAGAGAGAGGGAGAGGTGAAACATGAAGCCAGATTGCAAATGTTATGAAAAACAAACACAAATGTGAACAATGACGTCGCATGTGAAGAATGACTGGTACTGACTGAACACTGAGAGCGATATGAAGGTGACTTACACTGAAGTCATTTACTTTTAAAGAGAGTTGATGCTTTCTGATGACAAAAGTGACAATGGTCATAGAAAAAAAATGTAAGAAAAAAATAATAAAAATAAATAAATAAATAGCAATTATATTATTATAGATTTTTTTACAACAACAGTAAAGACATTTCAAATAAATGCTGTCCTTGAACTTTCTATTCAATCAAAGAATCCTGAAAAAAATAATCATGGTTTTTCACGAAAATATTAAGCAGCACATTTTTCGACATTGCTAATAATAAGGAATTTTCATTGAGCATCAAGTCATCATATCAGAATGATTTCTGAAGGATCGTGTGACTGAAGACTGGAGTAATGATGAAAATTCAGCTGTACATCACAGGAATAAATTCCATTTTAAATGTATTCAAATAGAAAACTTCTTTTAAATGGTACTAATATTTCACAATTTTACTGTTTGTTTTTTCTGCATTAGCTTTGGTGCGCATTCATGGTGTGACTTTTCAAAAACATTACCAAAAAAATTCATAAAAAATCTTACAGACCCCAAACTGTTGAAAGATTGTGTGTGTATATAGATTGCATATGTAAATGTATAGAAATTAATCAAGATTACTAAATGCTTTATTATTATTCTTTCTCCAAAACTGAAGTTTACTTTGGGATTTACATATACAATTTCGTACTACAGTAAATGGTAATAAGATATTTCGGTAACACTTTATTTTAGTGTCCTTGTTACAGTTTCTAGTTACTAGGAATTACTATAAATGGTGCATAATAATATGCAACTAACCCCAAAACACCCAAACCCTTAAATGTACTTAAATGTATAATTACACTGAAACACGGACACCTTAAAATAAAGTGTAACCGATATTTCTAAGATTCCCAATTACAAACTAATTGGCAGAATTTTCACTATTTTTGGCTATTTTTCACACAATTTTTCATGTGGCGATAAGTGTCCCATTCATACCTGGGTGGGCTTCTGCTCTGTGCGCCCTTGTACAGGTACACCAGACTGCAGAAGTGAACGGCAAACTGCAGCAGCACTGTGAGGACAGTGTACAGGTTGAAGATGTTAGGTAAAGGCCGCTCTTTGGACAGGGTCTTCAAAGGCTGAGACAAAAAGATAGTCAGTGAAACGCATTCATCAAACGACAAGCAGCTTTACCAGACATTACCATCTCACCTTTGACCTCGAGATGAACAGAAAGCAGCCGGCCAGCAGCAGGCCCTGAAGGGTCGCCTGGAAGTCGCTGAATTTGACCCCCTCCAGGTAGAGCACAGACTGACTGTAGGCCAGAACCAGAGCGTTCAGCGCCAGGATCTTAAACATCTGCAGGGTGGTCACCAGAGTACAGCGACCCTGTTTAATCACGTGACAGACTGAAAACAGGCGGGAAAAAGTTAGGCAAACCATATGTAGGTCTAATAATCCGGATACATTTTAAAACAGCATATTCGTTTCAATACAATGCGTTTTCGTCCACACTTAAATCCTTTGAATCATCTTACATGTGTAAGATATAGTAAAAGTTCAATGTGATGATACAGAGAGAGATGGAAGAGATTTTTATTTGCAAAATATCCCATCACTTATTGGTGTGTATCCGGATTAATGTAGACAGCCTAAAATGAGAGCATGAACTGATCGAAAACATGTTCAACTTACTGCACTGTATGGAGGAGAGTTTAGAGGTGAATGGAGCAGCAATGGAGGCGTCGCCCAGTTTAACCACCTGTATCTGATCTTCCTCTAACTCTCGCAGTACCTGACTGATCCGCTCCTGTGACACAAGGCAATTATGCAATATAGGGTTATGGAGGAAATAGATCAAGCTTAATAAACGTTGAAGTTCAAAACATGATCACATGATTTTTTTTTATTAAAAACCCACCTTTTGTGCAGCTAGCTGCTCCTCTCTCTGGGCCATCATTCTCTGCCTGGCTGCACGGGAGCTGAGTTTGACCCCTGAACTCGGGACTGGGGGTCCAGGTCTGGAATCTACAGAGAACTCTTTGTCTTTGCTTTTCTTCTTTTTCTCAGGCATGCGCTCTGGGGCGTTAGCTAACAAGGCCACACCTGGTAAACACAAAGGACGTGTTACGATATGGGTACATATACTGATGAAAGTATGTTCCGGATTCAGTACAAAACTATCTGTGACATGCTGTCGAGTGACACTGAAATTGTCACTTAGTTTGTAAAAAGAGCACAGTTAATGTACTCATGTTTGTGTAAAGAGCAGTGGTTCTCAAGTAGGGGGCCGGGATCCACGCAAACTTTCATAGGGGCCTCAAGATTACTTCAAAATGATTTCAAATAAGCTAAGATAAGCTAAAACAAGTTGTTGTTTTTTTCACCCTCTCAAAAATGTGTTTTTGTCTTTGAATAACCAGGGTTCCCACGGTCTTGGAAAACTGAGATATATGAGGTAGTCTAATTGTAAAAATTTTAAGGACCTGAATAAGTATAGTATATTAGGTTTTATAATTTTCAAAGTTATCATTTAACATATAAAAAGAAATTCTGCTCTGGAGCAAAAAAGCAAACCACAAATACAAATGTATTGTAAATGCGTCTATTCAGGGTTATACAAATAACTTAAAGTAAAACAAAAAAAGTAAAAAAAAAAATCTAGATTTTTTAAAGAATTGGCTTTAGTACAGTAACAAAATAAAAGCCAATTAGTTCATTTTGGAAAGAAAACGTCTTTATAATATCACACATAGTATTTTCCTCACACAGTATAAATAGTTTTTTTTGTATATGAAAATAAATTGCTGCCCTGTTTAATTTAGGTAACTTTACAACTCAAATTAAAAAAAATGTGATTCAAGTTGATTCACAACAAAATATAACCTCGTGACGAGCTAAATTGATCTTGAATGAGGTTCATTCATCTTGAATGGCCCAGAAAACACTTTTTTTACTGTTGTATTTGTAAATTACACATGGAGACACATGTCTGATGACACAAGTATGTTTAATGACTCACCAATGTGGGCATGTTTGAGTGCACCAACATCATTCGTGCCATCTCCACACATCAGCGTAACGAAACCCAGTCCCTTTAGACTAGTTATGACAAACTCCTGCACAGACAGGAAAATCAACACCGTTAACCATGATGAACAGCTCAACAACAAACCATACGTTTTGATGAATACCAAGTGTGATGATTCCACTGTCAAACGTGGAAAGCTGACCTTCTGTTTGGGGCTGACGCGAGCAAACACTCGCACATGAGGAAGCAGGGCGTGGAGTAAACGGGGTTCATAGGTCAACCTGGTCAGCCCCTCTCCTGTCACGCAGAGGTCGTACCGACTGACCAAATCTGAGACCGAGGATGGAGGAAGAGGGAGGCGCACGCTGTCGTCTATTGACACCCACTGCCATTCATCTGCATAAAAACGTAATGAACAGATGTGATGGATTGTAAACATGTTCCTCCAGCTCTCTGTCAGAGGCGTCACACACCTTGAACGGAGCCGGGCTGCAGTATGAGCGTGTGCTCTTTCTGGATGAAATGCAGCTCTCTTGCCACATGACACGCAGTCAGAGGGTTGTCACCTGTGATCATCACGACCTGTGGATGGAGAATGTGACAAACGTTAGAAAAACGAACCAGGCAGCCAAAGGAAGAGGACTTTAAATGGCAATAATTGGAAAACTATTTCTTGATAGATTTAATAAAAATGAACTGTAATAAAAAATTCTGAATTTAAATGCAAAAAAACTATACTGCGCTACAATACAAACATTACACATTTAATCAAAATTAAGAATGAAACCCGGCCTTGAAGACTGTGATCAGGTTCAGAAAAAAAGGGAAAATCGATTTCAAATCACTTAAAATGTAGTAAAAAAAAAATCCTTCAGAATCCATTCTAATATAACGATTTGGTGCTCAAGAAACATTTCTTATTATTAATGTTAAAACAATATTTTGAACACAATTTAACGGAAACCTTAATGAATAGAAAGGTCAAAAGGAAAGCATTTGTATTTCATGTAATTTGTCCTTGCTGAATAAAAGTATTAGTTTTTCAAAAACAAGATTTTACTAAAATATTACTGACCCCAAACATTTGAACAGTGGTGTATACATACATAAATGAAGTAATATTTATAACATTGGAAGTATGTTTTCAAAATTTCATACAATCTCTATTCTGTTTTTTCCTCCCAGATTCATAATCATTACTTTATCGGCAAGCTTTATGTGCCTTTTTGCTCTCAATTTATATTTTAAAGGCTCAATATTACGGTTTGGTAGTTCCCTGTATCCTAGAACAATGTTACATTACATGTTACATATAATTTCCTTTCTCAGTTGTGAAACTCAAACAATTTTCCGATGCCACCCCAAGTGTATAAATTTAAGTAATTAAATTAATATCATAAACATGCGATTAGTAGACCGTTAGCTTAAATGAACGACTACTATTAGACTAGAAAACTTTTTTATTATTTCTAACAGCGTCACTAATATGGAGGTTACATGTCAACTGTTAGCAAACACATGTTAACATATGGAGTCGATCCACTCACATGGTGTGAGGCCTCTTGTATCTCTCGGATCACTGCTTTGCTGTCAGTCTTGAGTGGACAGGACACGACCATGAACCCTGCGAAGCGCAGGTCACACTCCAGCACCTCACGGCTCAGCTCTCTCACCTGCACACAAAGAGAGGGATTACAACAGCGTTCAGCGTTTCATTCAGGGGTCAGTGGTGAATACATACCTGCTGGTGGCTCAGGTGGCCCATCTCTTTGTATCCCAGTGCGAGAACTCTCGCTCCCTCCCGTGACATCTCTCTGTGCACCTCGTCATAGCTGGCTGGACACTCACAGAACTGAACAAACAACAATCTCTTAATAAACTATTTATGACCAACAGTCTACAGTGAATGCACAAAATAAGTCAAAATGGCAGCAATGAATAACATTCATTTTATATTAGGTGTGATGTAACCCTCACTATAAGCAACAATCAGTCGATCAGAACATATGTGGAGTAGGATTTTGGACCAATGAGATTTCCCTTCAAGGTTGGGTTACATAAAGCAATTCTCTTAAACCGCTCTGTCCGCTAAAACACTATCATGAGCTCAAACGATCGCTTCTCTCTGAATCTCGCAGCGCATATATTTCAATTGTATATTTTATATTTTAAAAATGCTTGATGGTCTAACATTTAAAAAACTAAATAAAAAAAACACAAATATTGGTATATTTTGGGCGGCACACAGTCCAAAGACATGCAGGTTAGGTGGATTGGACATGCCAAATTGGCCGTAGATGTGAATGCAAAGCCATGTAATAAGGGGGGCTGGGGAAAGACCTGGAAACCTACCCCAGAATAAAATGAGCAAAAGAGATGCTCACCATGTCCTTCAGGGTCTCGGGTGCACCTTTAACGGTTGAGATATAGCAGAGCTCAGTGGAGCCCATTCGCTCAAATGACGCCAGTACTGACATCCTCTTCAGAGCACTAGCGAAATGAAACCTCTGGTGGATCTTTAGCCCTGGAGTCTTTATGCTGCGCGGAAACACCTTCTCATCTAAACAAAGGGACAGAAAACATGCAATACATTGAAAATGTATGTGTACTAGGTTAACCGAACATTATTCAAAATGGCAATTTTAAAGTAAAAATAAAGATTTTCAATATTTTTCTTCAAAAGAACATGATGGAAAATGGATAAAACTACACATAATGATCATTTGTAGTGTAGCTGAGCTCGGATGAACGGATCAGTGTTTAAATCGGACCTTTAGTGAGCGTCCAGTCCGCTGCGGTCAGCATGGCCTTCTCCAGCGGATCACCCACCAGCTGTCCATCATCTAGTGTGACCAGCGAATGACACGTAGCCACCACCCGATGAGTGTCCACGGGAATCTCTGACACAGGCATCACTTGCTTCCCATCTCTAAGGAAAGGGGGAACAGAAATAGACAATGGAATATTTTCACATTTCCAGGGTTCTCAGAAGTGGAAGTCATCATAGGCCACATACACACTAAATTCAGTTGTCAGTTCACCTTTTAATGCTTAATATTGTTCTGTACACACACAGTTCTGTAATTTACTGAGAGCCCAGACTGCATGCTTTACCTGAGCCCTGCGACGCCACGAACTACCAGGCTGTCGCTTGTCAGGGTGCCAGTCTTGTCGAAACAGCAAATCTCCACTTTCCCAGCAAAGGGGATCCTGAAAGGTTCTGTGCAAAACACATCTGTAAGAGAAGTATATTAGAGGATACGTCTGAGAAGGGAGAGAATAGTGAGATTAAGTCATGATGATCATGTTCACTCACAGAGTTTGGCCAGCGCTATGAGAGATGTGTTAACAGCCAGTGAGAGCTCTATGGGTAATTCAGGAGGCACTACTGACGTGAGGATCAGAGTACACTCCAGAAACAGCTTATACTTGTTTCTGCTCGGGTCCTTCGTCCCTGAAAGACACAGAGAGTGAAGTATGAGACAGCTGATACATTATATCTAATGCTCCTTCAGGATCCCAGATGTGATATGCAAGCAATTTTATAGCACTTATGTAAATGAGATACACGCTACCATTTTGGGGTCAGTAAGATTTGAAGAAATGAACTATTTTATTAAGCAAGGATGCATTAAACTGATCAAAAGTGACAGTGAAGACTTTTCTAATGTTACAAAATGTTTCTATTTAAAATAAATGCCGTTCTTTCTATTCATCAAAGAGTGCGAATTTCTTTTATCTTGGTTTACAGATTTTTTAAATTTTTTTTACAGATAATAATGAGAAAAAATGTTTCTTGAGCAGCAAATCATCATATTAGAATGATTTCTGAAGGATCATGTGACACTGGAGTCTGGAGTAATGCTGAAAATGCAGCTTTGATCACAGGATATCTTTTCAAATATATACAAATAGAAAACAGTTATTTTAAATTGTCATAATATTTCACAATATTACTGTTGTTACTATAGATTTCATTAAATAAATGTAGCCTGAGTGAACATAATAATACTTTTTTTTTAAACATTTTTAAAAAATCTTACCAACCCTAAACTTCTCAATGGAACTGAAATTCCAAAATGAAAACAAATTTTAGAAATGGAAGAAAGAAAAAAAATTCCGTGGAATGTACAAATATCCCACAAGGGCTTGTAAAGAGTACAAAATACATTTAAATTAGCAAAACACATCGATCAGGTGGGTTTTTTAGAGGCAGTTCACACAAGATATGTTCTTGAGTTAAAAAACAACCAAGACACAGCACACAACTGAACTAAACAGAGATTCCAGGCTTTAATAAGTTGAAATATTTAACTTATCTTAAAAGTAATTAAGCAGTTATTAAAGGAGAGACATTCTCGGTGACATTTTGGAGCAGGTTTTAGTGTCTAAAAGTATTAATCCTCTTCAAAAACAACCAACCCTCCCCTAAAAATTTAATAAATAAAGACTAATCAACCTCACTAATTAATTTTGGGCAACTAGTCAACTATCTAGTTCATCCCTGTGAAAGGAGATTTTACAGATAAATGTGACTCACCCTCAACCCAAACATACACAGCTGCTGCAATGGCAAAAACCAGCAAGAAAAGGATAAAGATAAAGGTTTCCAGGTTGTTGGCCGTCACCCTCTTCACGCCAAACAGAATCGTTCTCAATAATTTGCCCTAAAAAACAACAAAGGTTCAGACATTTTTAAGACACAAGATTAAAGGAGAGGGTTTGTGTGGTTGCGACTCATTTTTCCAACCCTATCCCTCATTCTTCACTTAATTGTTTGCTGTTAATATTCCCACTGTCCTCCACATAAATAGTGGCAAAATGTCCAAACAAATGACTTGATCAAGCACCTCACCTGAGAAGTGTAGAATCCCGTCCGCAAAACATAAGCAACACAGCCATTGTCTACAGCTGTGAAAAGACAGAAAAAAAGGGAGTATAATTACATTTACCAATTTTAAACTGTAATATTAATCATATTTAACCACTTAAAACTATTAAAGTCACCATGAAATCAAAATTTATAATTCTTGTTTTCGTCATAAATTATTTATCTGTGCACATCACTTTTTTTAATTCATATGCCCTCGTAATCTTCAATCAAAATAACTTTTCCTCCCTCTTGCAGCTCATCTATGATAATGTGTTTAGGTAAGCCTTGAGGGCGGGATCAACCTGTCACTCACATGACATCACAGCAACATCCAACAATCCAATCAAGTCCCGTCCTACATTTTTTTCTTGTTCAAGAGAGTCAGAGTCAAACACCGCCTTCCTTTAGTAGGAAATACTCCCTAGCAAACTTTTAGTTATAATGGCGTCGACTTGTATTGTTCCCGGGTGCAAGAATTCAAAGAGTACCAGTCTAGCGGGAGTAAGTTACTTTCGGTTTCCAGTGAAGGATCAAGTGCGTTGTAGGCAATGACTAAAAATTACAAAGAATTGTTAATACAGAGAGAATTCCGCGACGGAAAATCTGAAAAACCTCTGTGTTTGTGGTCAACTTCGAACTGGATGACCACGAACACGGTGTTTTAGGCCAATCGAATGGGGAAAAACTGAATGAAACTGCCGTTCTGTCAGTTCCACCCGAAGCAAAACACCCTCGCCACCGACTGTCCGTGGGCAGGGATACAAGAAAACACAGGTAACACGAAGAACGAGTAAACGTTGTTCATTTACATATACTACCAACACAATTCAGAGCAGATTGAAAATCATTGACTTTACACTTGAATAAATCTAATGTTTATTAGGCATTAGAGCTGAAGCACATGTTCACAGCTGTGAGTACTAACGTTTCAGTCCAGCACTGGTTCGGAGAGGCGGGCTGTGCTGAACCACTTTGGTGCCACCTGAGATGATATGAAGTCGAGAGTCTGCCTGCAGGTCCAGGATCCTGTCAGGGTCCAGATCCTCCACAGGCTCCTACAGACACAACATGGCCAGTTACAGACAGCAGATTTAGCTGAGGTTTGCTGCTGATTCTGTGGAGACGCACCTTCATCTGAGGCACAGACTCTCCTGTGAGCATGGCCTCGTCCACAATGCAGCGGCCTCGCAGTAGCAGCACGTCACAGGGAACCAGGTTATCCTGAGGAGACCGTCCTGTGACAACACGACAAATCCATGTTCATTAACATGCTAGTGAATGTTAGATTAGCATTTGGATTTTCACTGGATGTATAAAGTAAGTACTAGAAACATGTGACAACCAGAAGCCAAATCATTTTTTACAATATAAACTACTGTTCAAAAAGTCTGTAAGATTTATTTATGGTTTTGAAAGAAGTCTCTTATGCTCATCAAGGCTGCATTTATTCATATTGTGAAATATTACAATAAAATAAAAAAAGTTTACTATTAGAGTATATATTAAAATGTAATTTATTCCTGTGATGTAAAGCTGCATTTTCAGCATCATTACTCCAGTCTTCAGTGTCACATGATCCTTCAGAAATCATTCTAATATGATGAAGAAACATTTCTTATTATTATCAATGTTGAAAACAGTTGTGCTGCTTAATATTTTAGTGGAAATTATGATATTATGTTTTTCAGGATTCTTAGATGAATAGAAAAACAGCATAAAAATTGTCTTTATTGTCTTTTGATCAGTTTGATGCATCCTTGCTGAATAAAATTATTAATTTCTTTCAAAAAACAAACAAACCCCAAACTTTTGAATAGTAGTGTATATACAAACTTCCTTAAAGTATGAGTTATAGTATTAAAAAAAGGTGACGATTCTCAAGTGTACAAATATCTTTGGAGCTTTTCCAGCATTGGAAATATTTTGGCTGCCACATAATGAATCTTTTTCTTAATGAATCCAGCCAAAAATTTGATCATTAAATATTGAATTTGACGACACCTGCTGATAGCTGTCTGCTTTAAAGGGATAGTTCACCCAAAATGAAAATTCTGACTTACTCAGCCTAAAGTTGTTTCAAACCTGTATGAGTTTCTTCATCAAAATATCTTTTGTGTTTAGCAGAAGAATGTAGGACAGTAACCAGACAGTTGATGGACATTCAGGTTTTTCAGGAAGAAACTCGTACAGGTTTGGAACAACTTAAGGGTTATTAAATGATGTCAGAATTTTAATTTTGGGTGAACTATCCCTTTAAAATGCTTTCTATTTACTATGCGTTTTTGCAGCGTTGAGGCCATTACAGACATATCTGACCGCGAGAACGCAAATCAGGCGTGTTTAAGTTAGTCCGAATCTGCGCTCGCAAATCCTTTCATTATAACCAACAAAGTGTAAACACGCTGTCAATAAGAGATTCATTACACAGCTTCATTGACTATAACGTGAGTTTTCGCAAAAGTGCAGCTTTGTGTTCCTGAAATTGAAAGCCTGAGTGATTATAATGGCAGCGATCTTTGTTGGCTTTCTGTATATATACATTTTTCATGCTGCTAACTACACATTGAAAAGTTTCTGGACTGACGATCGTATTTAAATGCGCGACTGAATCCGATTGACAGTGAGTGATAACCATAGCAGTGGACAGAATAAAACAGTCTGATACTGTATGTCATGTGATCTGTACATTAAAGTCTTGGAGTGTAAATTCAAAATAACAGACCTGACACTTTTTCTATGTAATGTATTACTTTTCATTTTATCACTAACTTTTCAAATCAAATTTGTATTTTTACAAATACATTTACAGATTTTTAAATAAAATGTAGTTTTAAGCACTTTGTTTTATGATCGGTCCTGACAGTGATTGTCGTTTATTTCATGAATAAATAAGATAATTCATTTTACAACCTTTCTCTTTGCATTTATTTTGGATGTACTGTCAGTACTGGGCTCGCAGTTCACATGGGTAGAGTACTTTCTACTGTGTGTGTGAATGTGTGTGACTGTGTGTTCGTCCGCCACCACCAAAGACCATTTTTGACCCAGGAAAAACCCTGAGACAGATTAATGAATGAATGAGGCATTTATATAGCGCTTTACAATGTACTACTGTACATCCAAAGCGCTTTACAATCAAATCAGGAATACATAAAACTCACCAACTGAGACAATGTCTCCAGGCACTAGTTCATCACTGGATACAGGCCTCCATTTTCTGTTTCGATAGACCTGTTACAAGAGGAAAAAGCTCAAATTATACATATTGCTCTTATTCTAAATCTCAGTTTATTAATTAAGCAATAAGGCAAGAGATTACTTTCATAAAATAGTTACTATTGAAGGAGGTGGATTGGAATCCACTGCTGCTTCAATGTATATGTAATGAGTGATTATAATCAAGGTATTAATCAATATTTTTCCTTCTAAATATCAAATGAGTTGAATGACTTCTCTGGAGATTTTACTTTGTTATTGAAGTTACCAGTGTTATTACTGAAATGTTCTTTTCATGTATTATTTAATGTCTGTATTTGATATCTGAATGCAGTAACAATGCTTGATTATTTAGCCCGGCTTCCAGAAATGAAATAGGGACTATTCTATTAGCATATTCTTTGAGCACCATACTTTCAATAAAATATATAGACCCTGACAAGCATACAATAACAGAATGTTTTATAAATATGGCAGCTGTGCATGTTACTATGTTGTGGATGATATCACAAATGGAATGCTGCATTGACCAATCAGAAGGCAGAACCAGCACTGTGTGCTTTATAAATAACATTCCGATAAGAGTTAGTAGACAAACATATGGGCATTTCACAACGGATGAACAAAAACTGGAGCTGGAAGCTGGAAGCCTGTCACAGTTACCTGAATCATGTAAGGTTTGTTCCCCATTCTGCGGATTTCTGACATGTTCCTCATCTGCTGCTGCACCAGAGACGCTTCAAACGCCACAAGCATGAAGAGTGTAAAGACACTGTAGTACCAGTACTCATCCAAACACCACAGACCCACACAAAACACCTGCAGGAGAACAAAGCCATGAGTAGCAACATCATATGTAATTTGGATTACATAATTAGCTTCCAAAAGTTAAGTAATATAATTTATATATTTATACACACACACACATACATACATACATATACACATATATATGCTCAAAGTCTTCGAGATTTGTGAAACTGCACCCGCCAGACACTAGTCAAGTGGCTGTAATTACATGAAGGAGAGGCAACAGCACTTCACCACTGAATTTACACTTTTAAAGAGTGTTTTCTCATCATTGCATATCTAATCAACTCCTGATAAATATTTAATTATTATCTGAATTCTCAGTGAGTCATCTCTGCATTCTCTGTAGTACCATGTATTATTGCCCTTGTAAGGTTTTTGTCTTTCAAAATTAGGTCAAAAGAAATCAAAAAGTAGTCAGAATACTTTAATTAAAATGTGTATTTTGTGTATTTTTACACAATGTAAAAACACATTGTGTAAAATGTTTACACTGTGTAAATGTGTAAAAATACACATTTTTAAAATGTGTATTTTTAGCACACTTTTTCTTTAATGCGCAAGGTAATAGATTACGTTACAAGTACAATTTTCACCATGTAATTTGCAATCTGTAACTGACTACAATTTGTGAGTAATCTACCTAAGCACTGCATATCAGTAAAATAAAGTCACATGTGCCGCAGACGTACCTGGAAGACAAAGAAGGGTGCTGTGGCTCTCTCCTTGAAGAGCTCCAGGAAGTCTGGCACCATCATCTCTGCACGGTTGGTGCCGTAGAGCTTCTCTGCAGCCCGTAGCTGAGCCTCTTCCTGATAGCCTCTCCAGTCCTGGAAATGACTCATGGGAAAGTTGATCGGAAACCCCACCTGCAGAAAGCGCTTCTTCTCCTTGCTGTCGTACACGTAACGGATCTTCTGAAACTCAAAGGACAGGCTTTCCGCTCCATCCTCATCCTGCACAAAAAAAAACACAAAAATAATAATAAAAAATTCATCTAACCAACATTTGGGGTTTCAACACCTTTTGACCAATGAATTATCATGATTTGTCCAGGTGTTCATGATTTACAAATAAGAACTTCTGAAAATCTGAAAACTAAATACTGGAAAATCTAATCATATATATTTAAGATTTAATTTATTTCCAAATACAAAGTATTTGTACAGGTGAAACTCGAAAAATTCGAATATCGTGCAAAAGTTTGTGTATTTCAAATTAAAAGGTGAAACTAATATAGTTAGTGTATATATATATACATATGCATGATTATACTTTTCAGAGGGCCGACATTTCTGTATTTAAAATTCTTTTTTTTATTGATTTCATGTAATATTCTAATTTTCTGAGATTTAGAATTTGGGGTTTTCATAAGCTGTAAGCCATAATCATCAAAATTATAACTTTTGCACAATATTCAAATTTTCTGAGTTTCACCTGTACAAATACTTTGTACCCTAAAAACTGCTCCGTATTTTATACACTCAACTCAACCATGATGAAATATTCATTGATGATGTCTAAATATAGGCTTATATCCAAATGCAAAACCTAATAAAAGTAAGAATTTATGTCAGAAAACTATCTTATAAGCAACTAGGGAATATGTTGTGTTTATTTAGGACTATACAGGGATCTACTGGTTATGGAATTATATGATTTTCTTTATTTCTCCCATCAGATGGCACAAATATGCCTTCAATGTAATGTTTCTTTTTTAAACATTTGTTCTATTTTTAACTTACACTGTATATTAATTGAAAGTTACATCAAATATTACAAAATATACCACATTCATTTAATTGAAATGGTTACGCTTATTGTCTTGGGTCTATTTTGAGGATAGCAAATGTGACTCCTAAACACCAGGGGAAAAAAATCTCTCACCTTATCCCTCAGAAGAGGCACTAATTCAGCTGAACCATTGTTGGGTGTTGGTATAACTTTAGCAAATGTGGCTTTGGCTGGATCAGACTCCTGTTTGAAATATAATTGCATAATTACAGTCAGTTTACTGTGCATTATTATGAGATACTCCAACATATGTTTGGATTTTTGACTTAGTCAATCCACCCCGCAAAAAAGGTTACCCAAATGTGTTAGTCTTTCAAAACAATGCTTATATTGCACACATGTGTTTTATGTGTCATTTATCACCTTTGAGCAAGTGAGCCAGCAGTGCGCGTGCACGGACCAGTAGCCAGAGAGCACTGTCAGGACGTGCGCAATCCCGAGAGCGGCGAGCGCCAGCAGGCCGGCTTCAGCATACTCGGAAGCCCCGTAAACCCCAAACCATGTATATAAGCAGAGTGGGTAGAGGAGGAGGAACGGGAACACCGTACCGTGCAGGACGCGTGATCTGCGGCTGTGGAGAGACACTGATCTCACCAGCTCATCGCTCGGTGCGCGCGTCCGCGTCCCCCCCGGCCCATCAACGCCGTCTGCGACCATATTTCCCTCTTTTTTAGCTTCATCCATTCTAGAGTGAGCCTTCCCCCGTCGACCCTCCTACTCTCCACCTCCTCCTTGAAGGCGCTGATGGTAAAAAGTCAGCTTCGCACCGGCCTGTTGTCTGGCCACTCTGCAGATTTCTGAAAATATCAGACACATACGACAGTTTCCGCGTACGCAAGCACGTACGCCGGTGACGCAACATCCGGTAAATAATCTTTGTGTGGAGATTTTTCGAGTTGACAGAAAATGTTATCAGGAGATTTCAAATGGAAACAAATGATATATTTTAAAAACAACATAATAGTAATAGAAAAAGCATATATTACACGATTATTTATATTAGTATGGAAGTTCCATGTATATAAATAAAATAGTCTAGCTCTAATCTATTTTTTTATTTATTTTATAGATGACTTTAAAGAAATTGTAACGTTTAATGATATTAAATGCAAATATTATATAAAAATAAATATATTAATAGATAGGTGGCGTCCTCTCCCATTTTATATTTGAAACAAATACATTTCTTGTAGCTACTGAAATAGAACAACCGGGGGTTTTGACATCACAACGAGTGATGAAGACCCCTCTGATGGCACATAATCTGCTTTTCTCTTGTATGAATGAGAATATGATTTTTTCTTTTCGTTGTTTCTTTTGTATTGTTTTTCTTGGGAACTTCAGTATATCATATGCAAATATTAATTTAAATCGAATTATTGTCCTGAAATGTAACTGAAATGTAACAAAAGTATGACGATGAACAGTAAAGTAATCATGCGATGAAATGTAAATAAAAATGAATGTTCTTTTAAAGAAGTGTGTAGCGTAAAGCCACGCCCATTCGTTCACGCTACCAGGGAAACCACCAATAAGATCACGGTAAGTGTAAACATTGACCAATCGAATTCCTCCGGCGGGAGCGCGCCGCGGACGTTCCCTTTGCACGTGTGCGTGTCTCTGCGTGATGTGCCGTCGAGAGTAACCTTCAGGAAACCGAGTGAAAATCCAATCAAAGGTGTTCAACATGTAAGTAGTGCTGATTGACAGCTGTGTGTTAAATGCTTGTTTTATATTACATTTATCATGCTTGCGCTGTAATACGATGATGACATCAGCCTGATAGAAAACCAAGCTATGTTTAAACTTCATTATCTAAAATGAACGGTGCATTGTATGAACTAGAATGTTTAATTTGTAATAATAACAACATTCTCTAAAACTTTATTTGACAGACTGTCGTTGAACGCATTAGTCGGTCACCTGCTGCAGTGTTGATCATTTATTGTAATTTGCATTTAGGCTAATAAAACATATTTAACTGCATAATGACAGGGAGGCAGCAATGGCCATCACAACCAAATACTGCCAGAAGGAGCTGGAGGAATATGGGGGCTGTGTTGTGTCTCATCCAGCATCATGGCAAGAGAAGTGTCTAGACCTGAAGCTGAAGGTGGCACAGTGCACTTCATCACAGTATGTTCAAATACATGATATCAGACAAATGCATTTCTATTTCTTTGCTGTGCAAAGCTACTTATTCTATCAGAAATTGATGTAAATGTGATTCTTCAACTTCAAACACGTTTCTTCTGTCCCAGGGGTTGAGTTGTATTAAATGAAAAGATTTGTGTTATACGTAGGTCACATTAAAACTGCCTTCATAAAATATATAATTTAATTTAACTACCCCACAGTTATGCCATCACACAGAATAAAATATGAAGATGAAATATGAGACATCTTATTTAAACTAATTATGATTAGTTTATTAAAACATCAATCTAATCCTAATTACTTGAGAACAGAATATTTTATATTTTCATTTTCCATTAAACTGTATTTTGTCTAAATTCCTCTTATTTAATTATACATACATATGAAATATTAAGAAGACAACGGAGTCTGCCATTGTATCTAAAATATGTTTAAATTTGTACTTTCTCCATCACCTAATACTATTAAACATAATGCATTGTTTGAGATGTGATACTGGTAGAAATGTTCATGACATAAGTAAAACTGAATGAATTAAAATGATTTCCCCCTAGCTATACAGTATATCCACTGCAACACACACACACACACACACACACACACACACACACACACAATATCCATTGTTTGTAGACAAATTAAATAACTAATGAGAGTTTACTTTTCCCTAAAACTGATGAAACAATAATGACCGTTTATTTACCCAGATTCAAATACAAAGGGCTTTATTTATGATATGTTCCCCCTCTTTTTCTTGCATCTCAATGCAGTCCTGTGATAAGGAAGATCCGAACAGACTGTGCGGGTGAGTTTACTGCGTTCGAGAGCTGTCTGCGAGAGAACCAGAGCTCTGCCGAAGCGTGTCAATCTCACCTCACCCGTTTCCTTGCCTGTGTTGAGACCGTCGACCTTTCAGGAATAGGTAAGCAGTGAAGTATATGTGTTTATATAAAGCTCAAATCTGACAAGCTTTTAAATATATTTATAAAACTTTTTTTTCCAACAGCAAATGCTGCGCCTCAGCCCACATAGATGTTTTCGCCATTGTTCTGTCTAATGAGGACAATAGCAGATGTGTTTTATACTCAATAATACTGGGAAGAAATGGATTATGGAAATATTATGTTTGAAGAACTGCAACACACACACACACACACACACACACAAGAACAGACCTAAATCTTTTGCGCTGAAAAGATGCAAGAAAAGAACCCCCCCACCACACACTGTGTAATGTGATATTAGATTTTTTTGTTTTTGTAACTTTACACAATATTTATGAGAGAAATCATTTTTAAAAGGTTTCTATGATATTAAAACATGAAGTTGCAATAAAAAAAAAAATGCATTTCAGTTTTTTTCTCTACAGCTCTTTGCTCTTTTGATGATTGTGTCCTACCAACAAACCATTTTGTTTCACTGTTAAATCCTTAAATCCAAAAAAACTGTTTTTCATACACCAATATGAAATTCTTCTGTGAGATTCTGATCGCGGTGGACTACAGATATTAAATTAGATTTTTTAAGAAGAAAAAAAAATTAACCTCTATTCAAATCAGTATTCTAATTAGGAGACTTAGCGAGGAAAATATTAAATTCTATAATTATTTTTAGATGAACATGCTGTTTTCTTTTTAACATATGTGAGTATTTACATGTCTTAATATCTTTTATAAATTTAGCTTAACCTGTCACTGAAACATGGATTCATTTTAGATCTATATTAACATTCTTTACTACAATGGAAACATAATTATTATGATAAAATATGTTAATCTTCAGTTAAAGGGGCTATATGTAGAATTCAGAAACCCTTGTTATTAGCGACACCTGTGGTCATTAACTGAACTGCAGCCAGCAACTTATTGCTCGTGCTCGAACTCGCACACATAGTTGAGGCTGAACACATCATAAGGCCTTCTTTCTTAATTTTTTTTGCTAGAAGTTAAAAAGTTGGAAATACATTTGCAGTGATATACTTTTAACGAACATCCCAATGCCGTCCACGCTGCTGAAAGTGACGTTTAGATGAATATGACAACAAAAAATAAAGCGGTGAATTTATTTCCCTCCCCTCTCTTTACCTATCTACAGATAAAGCGTTGTCGGGATAATTCCGGTTCGCGTGGCTATGTGGAAGCGATAAAAATTCTGGATTATTAATTTTAAGGACAGACAAGTAGTATGTTGAGGGTGGATTTGAAGGTGTCGTGTTAGCGGCCCCTAAATAAATAACTAATGATCGTTGCGACGGAAGTGAATCAATCAAACTAACTTTAGCTGGACAATAACTTTATTCTAGAGCTGCTATAAAATGACTTGAATAAATGGCAGTATCTGATAGGATAAGAAAGCATCTGATAGCGATGTGGATATGTTTGCACGAGCTCTGGAATTCACAGGCAACATGTCGACAGATTAGGTTATTAAAATTACACTGTTATAATAATTTGATTATAAAGTATAGGGTATTTGAGATAGATCTGGCTATGTGAGACTATAGTTTGAATTAATCCATTTTGTTTGCATGACACATTGACATTACAATACAGAATGGCTCTTTCGGCATTATCTTGACTTGAACTTTGTATAATACTTTCATGTGTCAGGAAGAGAAGCTCTCCGGGATCGCACATAACCGTAACAGTCCTTCACATAAAAATCATTGTACAGGCTTTTATAGACAACCTAGGAAGTTGGGGAAGGACTCTTTTTTTTAAAAGTTTTGTTACAAGCTGTTTACACAAACTGTGGCAATTAAAATGCAATCAATACATGAAAATGATTCAATTAATTTATGCCGATATGTCAATTATAAATGGTATTTCTTGTTCTCTGTTAGTCATCGTTTGAATGTTTTTCCCCTTACCTTGGCGTCACAGTATAATATTAAACCAAAGAATGCAGACATGTAATATCTCCCCCTCACATGCCCACCGGTTCCCTGCGTCCAGGAACAAAAGACTGTAGGGAGGCATTAGATTAGGATTGCTTTGACCGCTGGTTAAACGGGAGGGAGGACACAGGGTTCTGAGCCTTTGACCACCGAGTTGAACAGATCTTTCATTCGGTTCATTATCAAAAGTGGAAAGAAATGTAACTGTTTTACCAGAATCACATACTTCTCAGAGTGCGTGAGCCATAAATCACACAGCCAAGCGTCAATGTTTGAAATGACGAGTTATATTGAAAAACCAGAGAACACTGTTCACAGAAACACGTTCACTGAAAGTCATCACACTAAAAGAAACAGAAAGACGCACCATTCATCTCCCCATCAACAGCTGTCATCACCGCAGTCCTTTGGAGAAATATTATAACACTAAATAAAACAGTCCAGTATCACAAAATGGTTCATGAATATGTGAGCAGTCAGCTGCACACTTGATTTACAAGAAAGTCATGTCCAGTGTACTAGAAACTACATTCCAGTCAGGATTTTCATAAGCAGATTGAGTTACTGTACATTCTTCAATATAAATAATACATTTCACATAATTATCATGCTGCAACATAAATATTCCAATGCTATTGTTGCCATTCAAAATAGTCAACAAGAACATAATGAGTAAAAAGAGGTGAAGCAAATAACTACACGAATAACATTAGTGCTAATTACAACAACAGTCATATGACCAACACATTTAGTATATTACAATAAAGCACAATTAGCAACACTTTGCCAAATGTACACGTCCTGTAACATTTAGGGGGTCTTCTTAATACTTTGTGCTATTTTTCCTGTCAGTACTAAAGAGTTAGATGTCATATTTATGATCAACCCTGTAACTGTAGGCTAACTAACCCTGTAAAAGCAATAACCCTGATTATTTCCTCATCTCAGTTTGGAGATTAGAGCACATCCCTACATTTTACCTGATGCCTAACAATCTAAAACCTACATGTTTATCATAGTCGCCGTACCACCATTTTTGCTACGGTATACAAATCAAGGCCCTTGATAGGTTTCACATTTCTCACTTTTTTTATCAGAGAAAATTTACCCTGTGTCCAAATGTTATACTGTTTAAAAACCTGAGATTTAAATTAAATAATCTCATTTGTGGTTTTGTTAAATGAAATATTAAATTACAGCATAATCAAGACTTTTTTTTTTCTTTGAGATATCTTCTTAAATTTTTCATTATCTTACAGACATTTCATTATTTTATGGTGTACTATTTTAATATTTTGTCTCTTTAATTGTCTAATGCACAGTTAAGGCGGCTTGAAACATTAAACAATAAATCTCTTTCTGAGAAACTGCCAGTATTTAAAAACCTAACAAATTAATTCCAAATTAAATGTCTTTATAAAAAATACTGCACTAGCTGTCAACATTTCTAATTTGTGAAAAGGAATTTAAAATGTTAAAGGTGCACTCAGATTTTTTTCTCATTAAGAGTTGTACACTTCAAAAAATCAAAGTCTTCAAAATAAAATAAAAATGTTTCCCCATTTTATTAGCTCTTTAAAAAAATAAGTCTATATAGTATTTATAATTTTTTTATTTCAGTTTTAGTTTTAGCCTGTCAAGTTAAACTAAATAAAATGTTGCCTGGGCAGCTTGATAATATTTTACTTTATTTCAAGCTACAAAAATGTTTAATTTTTATGCTTTTAGTTAACTATAATAACCCTGCTTCAAACTTTTGTGTTTGTGTGATGCTGCATCCACGCCACTAGGTGTCAGTGTAAGTCCAAGACAACTGCTATATTGGTCAGCTTGACATACATAAAACTACTGAGTGCACCTTTAATATACATTTTTACTTGACAAGAAATATTAATGTACATTGACTTCTAGCCAGCATGCTAGACTATTTTGGTTTTCACGTTAGATTTAAATAAAAGCTGATTCCTTTACATAAGGAAGGACATAAAGATTGCAAAGCAATAAAGAAGAGAATGGAAATAGGCTTGGGCTGTGTCAGAAATCACTCCTATATCCTTTCATTATTTGAGGGGACAGCCATTTGTCGTGCTGTTTGAAACCACAGTGGACAGAACTTCCGGCTCACTCGGCCTAGTTCACTCGTTCAGTGGACAATATCAGTGGAGTAATGTAATGTAATGAATAGAGTGCTGCAGGGATGACATAATTTTGTCGGCCAAAACACAGACACGAGTTAGCATTTTAGCACTTCCAGTTCCATCATCCTAAAAGTCAATGGGTTTTTGGTTAAATGCCTGAAATAATGTCTGTGGTTAACATAAGCTCAATTTGATGTTTTATTCTACAACATAAAATACATCATTAAAAGCTTTTACCTGTCTTGAAAAGGGCGTTTGCTAACAAGTGGCTAAATGGGACTACAGAGGTTGTTTGGCACATTAAAGGTGCAGTAAGTCATTTCTGAGAAACACTGTTGATATTTGAAATCAACCCAAATAAAACACTCCCCTCCCTTCATTGCTCCGCCCCCAAAACGCACAAGAGTACAAGCAAGAGTTGGTTGTAAGTTCCCAGCAGCTCCAGACAAACAATAACACTCAAAGCTGTCCTGTTATTAAAGCTAACATTACAACAACAGCATATCTTGGTTCTGCAAAACCAATGTTACTCACATATGGAGCAGAAACAACACAACCTCTGTGTCTGTTTTCAGGCCTTCCCGCTAAAGTCTCTTCAGCGCTGGAAAGCTTTTCTAATATTAAGGCGGGTCCTTAAGCTCTTTCCTTATCATAACCCTTCTTTTACCACTGATATTCATCTGACCTTTTCTATTTTGTAATGTCTCTCCGCCATCTCTTTCTACAGTCTTTCTTCAAATCTCTCTTGCTCACTTTCTCTCCTCCTCATCATGGGTGGACACGCCTCCTACTGCTGATTGGCTCACTCACTCTCCTCCTCATCATCATGAGTGGACATGCCCCCTACTGCTGATTGGCTCACTCTCTCCTCCTCATCATGAGTGGACATGCCCCCTACTGCTGATTGGCTCACTCTCTCCTCCTCATCATGAGTGGACATGCCCCTTACTGCTGATTGGCTCACTCTCTCCTCCTCATCATGAGTGGCCACGCCCCCTACTTCTGATTGGCTCACTCTCTCTCCTCCTCATCATGAGTGGCCACACCCCCAACTTCTGATTGGGTCACTCTCCTCCTCATCATGAGTGGACACGCCCCCTACTTCTGATTGGCTCACTCTCTCTCCTCCTCATCATGAGTGGACACGCCCCCTACTTCTGATTGGCTACAAGTGTGTTGTGCTACTCGGTTTCTCAAAAATTGCTTACTGCACCTTTAAACGTCATCACACCAAACGGGTAAAGTCTTCTACATACTAATCCGCTTTCACAGCCTCTGTGTTTTTATAATCACACTCTTGCAAACTATTCTAACTCAGACTTTCAGGGAAAAGTAAAAAAAAAAAAAAGACTGATGTATTTGTTGGAAGCTTAAAGGTGGTGATGTTGAAATCATGTGACCATGGTGTAGTTTGTTTATACGGTTAGATTTTTACCTTCACCGATTGTATTTAGGTTTCAACATTTTCAAAAAATGATCATGATGAACAAAACATGTTCGAATCAAACTCTCACAGAGCATTTTCTGCAATAATTCAATAGAATAATATATTGGTGATCTTTTTATCAAAGTACCGCTAACTTTTTGGTTGGCCTACAAAACACATCATCATTCAAGCACTGGATGAGAATATAGGGGGAGATTTTGGATACAGCCTTGATCAGTTTGTTAGTTTTACAGTGAGTAGAGGGTGAGGTAACACTTAGACTTCATGAACAGCTGCCTGTTGATGTCTGCACCTATGACTGTCGAAACATTTTTGCGCGATACAGAACAAAAAAAATTGTGCATATGTGTGATATAAAACATGAGATTCCAGTGAATTCCTATTCTGTCCATGTCATATTGAATTTTTAGGGTCTGGTCATGTCTTAGTTTGACTGGTTAGAGCTTTATTGGCACGACTAAGATATGATTGAGGGACTCAATTAGTTCTGATGATGAAAGACGCCTCCAGTGAGACTCTATTTGTTGCCCCCTGCAGTAGTGGAGGAGTGCTTTAGGTAGGTGGAACCAGGGTCATGAGGTAAAGTAGGAGTTTTGCATCGAGTAGAGGCGATCAATGGGATTTCCTATCCGCCCTGCCAGAATTCCACCATCTGCGGTCGACAAGAGACAGTCCCCAAGATGACTGAGACTTCCATCACTGTCCAAGTCATGGAAAACTGTCTCTGAGTCTGAAATGAATTTGGCGGTCAAACACAAACATCTTAGTTAACGAAAAAGAATTAGCAATGCCGAAGTTTATACAGTCGGAAGTCCTTACCGTAGGAGTGCATCTGCTCGGGGCCGAGCTGTGGTGGCGTGAGCCCGTGTCGGAATTGTTCGCTGCCGTATATGTTCGGATCCAAAGCCAGCAGTTGTTGCCGTGGCAGAGAGGAATATGAGAGCAACCCATCCAGTCCGTGACTGCTGGAGCCATCTGTGAAGAGAGAGAGCTGGGTTTACACCTTTCATCAAGCCATTTCACACCGTTGTCCTTCCACTCCGCCGTCCGCCCGTGTCTTACCCTCACTGTCATCGTTACTCTGGCGCCCCCCTCTGCTTGGGCCCCTCCTGGTGCCGCCCATCTGCTCCTGTTCCTGTTGTTGCTGCTGCTGCTGCTGTCTGCGAGCGATCTTCTTCATCTGAACACACACACAACAATTCTCTGGTCCAGGAACAACATTCCCATCTAATAGTCATATAATCAAACTAGCCTTTGCCTAGAACGCCTAGCCTAGGACGTGCAGTCACAATAGCAGTGAATAATCCCTTTAAGTGTTGTTGGTTGCTAGTACCCGTCTTTCTAAATCTGTCTGTCTGTCTGTCTATCATTCTATCTGTCTTCCTGAAAGTGTTTATCTATCTATCTATCTATCTATCTATCTATCTATCTATCTATCTATCTATCTATCTATCTATCTATCTATCTATCTATCTATCTATCTATCTATCTATCTATCTATCTATCTATCTGTGATTCTATCTATCTGTGATTCTATCTATCTGTCTGTCGTTCTATCTATCTATCTATCTTTATATCTCCCTATCTCCCTGTCTATCTATCATTCTATCTATTGTCAGTCTATCTCTGTATGTCTGTTGTTCTTTCTGTCTGTCTATCGTTCTTTCTATCTATTCTTCTGTCGTTTTATATATATATATATATATATATATATATATATATATATATATATATATATATATGTCTGTCTGTCTGTCTGTCTGTCGTTCTTTCTATCTGTTATTTGATTTTCAGTTTATTTTAATTATACTCCCTGAAACCTTAGACATAACACACACCCTAAAAGATGGTCAATAGAACAAAGTACTTTTTTCTACCTCTGTAAATCATAAGATGGTTTTTCAAACAGGAAGATTTTCAGAATGTATCAGAAAATGATGCCATCCTACCTTTGCTCTCTGATTTTGGAACCACACCTGCACGACTCTCACCGTCAGTCCAGTCTCAGCTGCAAGAGTTTCTCTGACCTGCAACAACAGTGCATGCATGAGATGGACATAAGTGCTGTTTCCACATACAATGCACACAGGCGTCCTGTGACTGCTGACCTTTCGGCAGGGTTTGGAAGACACCTCGAAGGAAGCCTTGAAGGCGCGACGCTGTTGCGTGGTCAAGATGGTACGTGGTCTCTTGGATCTCTTGTGATCCTTCCCATCATCCCCAGCCTTCCCCCCGACGGAGACACCGCCACCCTCCTCATCCTCACTCTTTACTGCGGAGGGAAACTGAGCATTGGCTTAAAGGTGAACTGTGTAATTTCTTAACTATTTGAACATCTCTTCTCCTTTAATATCAACCTTCAAGTGAGGTCAAGAAGGTTACCAGACTCGGTAGGGGCCGGGCTGATGGCGGCCAGCATCTCTCTCTCCTTCTCGTAGTCTCCCCGGCAGAGCAGCTGTCCCTCCTTTAGCACAAACTCATCACCTCTCTGCAGCCGGCGCTCACACTCGCAGCAGCTGAAGCAGCCCAGGTGATACACCTGCCCCAGGACACGCATGATGAGCTCCGAGCGCCCGATCGCCTGCAGGCACGCACTGCACTTCCGCACGAACAACCTGACACACACACACACACACACACACACACATGTGCACGTGTCACTGAACGCTCACTTTATGCAATGTTTTGTCTGTGACACTGGGTGGCAATATTTGACAACGCACAAGATGTCACAAGCAACAAAACAAAAATGTATTTAACCCTATAAATCCCACCGTATTATTTGATACGCAAGTTTCTAAGGCCTCTAAAGTAACAATATGATCAAAACTTGTACACAATCTATTACATGCCTTCTGTCGTCTGATTGATAGTTGAGGCTTTTTTTGTGTCATTGTAAAAACGTCCTCCTTTAGGTCACGACACACATCTTTGCTGTGAAATCTTTACTGATGTTAAGTGAAGAACGTAAGAATAACTTTTACCCCCGGTTTCATAGACAAGGCTTAAGCTAGTCCCAGACTAAAATTCATGTTTGAGCTGTTTTAAGCTCAATCATATCTCATATCTTAAAATATGTCAGTACCATTGCTTTGTCTCATGATGCACACCAGTGGGCTAATGTTTTTTTTTTTTCTAAGGCACATTTATAAAAGCTATAAAATACTTAAATATCCTAATTGAACTAAGGCCTAATCCTGGCCTTAATAGTTTTTTTGATTATTTGATGATGTTTTATTAATAGTTGATGATGAGCATTTACCGGACTGACGCAACTTAGGTTTACTTGATTATCCATACGTCTTTTTTTTTTATTTATGAAAATCATATTAAAATGTGAGCATCAAATATGATCCATCAGGCTTCTGAGGAGCGTTTATTATTTGTTCATCTCTCAATCATCATTGCATTATATGTTTTGCCCCTGACAATAAAATCTACAAACCTTTGATCCCAAAACTAAGATTTGAAAGCATTATTGGGAGATATAGAGAGATGACTGATATTTATTTGCATTTTATATAATTAGCTTGTTTGTTCTACTGTTATAAAAATCTCATTGATTTACATTACAGGCTATCAGAAATCGAGGTGTTTTTATCCCTTGAGTTTGAGAACCATATAATTGTTTGGTCTAAATGTTAAAAAAGAAAAGAATATTTTCTATGTCAAGCTTTACAGGGTCATTTTATTTGCACATATTAATTTGACGGAAACTTTTCCCAAAGCAGCTTACACTGCATTTAAGCTGTGCATTTTATCAGTGTATCACCTGGGAATTGAACCTGTGATCTGGTGTTGCTAGCACCGTGCGCTTTGGTGAATGTTTTAAACTTACCAATGATTTTCTAAGATGATAAACAGTAACAGTGACTTACAGGGCAAAAGTGCGCAAATGTATTAAGAAGGTCATTTGTCCCACTACCAATGCCCGCAAATGCCTCTCTTTAAACAGTGTTTTCCTTTGACGTGGCTCATCAACATCACAATTCATTTTAAAGGCACTCTCGCTCTTCAATCCCCACCAAACCCCTCGTTTTTCCCCTCCTCTTTCCCCTCCCTCACCGCTTGATATTTTCTGCCAGAATTCCCTGTCCTCCCTCCCGTCCTCCCTCCCCAGCTCCGTGAAACTAATAAAGACAGGATTAATTAGATTGTTGTTTAAACAGTGCGATGCCCAGACAGACGCTGTAAACTCATAACCAGGGATTGAGGATAGCATGGGGTTAATCTCTCCTCTCTCTTTTTCACACACTCGAATAAACACACCATACTCACACACACACACACACACATTTACCAGCACCTATATTCGGCCGTGCTCATGTACTCTCATAATTATTGACAGGTACCCACAGATGGACCTGTAGACGCTCGATGACAATCTAATCCTTATGTACATTTCATTAAGCCAAAGCAACAGTCACCATTCATCAACAATGTGGCATGAACCTATGTGAAGTTACTGTCAAACACCTGAACTGGACAATAGTAAGATTTTACATGTCAAATGTGGCGTTTACACATGCTGGCGTGATTTTAGGCTGTTGTGTGTTGCTATGTGGTTGTTAGGGTTTTCTGGGCAATTGCTTACTGTCCCATATCAAAAAAAGCCAAGTCTATGATATTGTGGTAACGCAGGTCGTCAGTGTACATGGATTTTTCAGCCTTTTTTTTGTCAACCAGGTGAAAATCATCAAAAAGCCACCCAATTTGATGCATCATTCTATCACAGTGCAGGACAAGCGGTCATTTAAAGGAATAGTTCACCCAACAAATGAACATTATGACAAGAACTACCCCTTTTAATTCTTGTGCTTAAGGGTTTGTTCAGATCCCTAACCTTAAATACACTCTTAAAAATAAAGGTTCTTTATTGGCATCAATGTTTCCATGAAGAGCCTTTAACATCCATGGAATCTTTCCATTGCACAAAAGGTTCTTTATAGTGGAAAAAAGGTTCTTTAGATTTCTTAAAACGTTCTACACACTAAGAAATTTTTTTTCTTTTTTAAAGAACTGTTGACTGAAAGGTTTCTTTGGGAAACCAAAAATGGTTCATCTATGGCATTGCTGTTAAAAAAAAACCCATTTAGAGGGTATGAGCAGTAAATAAATCTGAAACCTGCTTTAGCAGTGACCACTAATTAAATTAAAAGCACACGTATAAGAGGCAAATTAAATTATTAGATGCTGTCACACATGATAAGATGAAAACAAAACATGTTGGAGGCGAAGAACAGATGAAAGGCACTTTTGATGGATAACACAGATTTCATGACAGTTGCAGAGACGGATTGCCCCGTTCTTGTGTGTGTGTGTGTGTGTGTGTGTGTGTGTGTGTGTGTGTGTAGGAGATGAAGGTGTCATATCAGAAATCTGCTGAAGGAAGAGCCAGCCAGGTCCACACATTATAGCCTCTAATCTGCACAGATATGATGATCCTGTCCGAAACGCAGCTGCTATGGCTAATCTGTCTCAATCCATCTGCCAAAAATGCCAAATTACCCAAATCACCACCTACTATACCCAGATCAAAGAAGTCCAACTCTAAAATCCCTGAGCAACATTCATTCAGCCACTGACCGTCAGAGTGCATCGCATGAAACCTGTCTAGAACATTACCGGGTCATACTTCACGAAACCAAAATAAATAAGTGAGAAATGATATTGTTGAGATGTGATCGGGACATGTTTTAGTGACATTCACCACAAACTTTAAAAGGGGATAAAATGTAAAAATAAAAATAAAAAAACCGCTGCAAACAGACACATTAAACATGATGGTTACATAAATAACAATATATTTCATACTTGAACAGACAGATCTGAAAACCAGAGTTAACTGAGGATGAAACTATCTTGGGGGAAAGAAATTATGGGTGCGGGGGAAAAAAATATCAGGCGATATGTACGAACAAGTTGTGTTCATGATGTCAATTCAATAAAGTTTTACATAAATCTATAGCCAAATCATAGTGTGGGGGCCTAATCCATGCACGAACACATAATTTTACATAATCAAACACTTACTGTCATAGTTGCAAGGTTTATCCCACAGACTTTGGTGCATCTTTGTATATATAGGGAGTCAGTATGTAAATCATACATGTACACATAATTGCAAGGGTTGGTGCTGTGCGTGTGCGTGTGTGTGTGCGTGTGTGTATGAGCGAGAGAGAAAGAAAGAGAGCGGATATTGCTGTGAGGGAAGGTGGCTCAGAGCCAGGGTTCAGTAATCACATCATCTTCTTTTATTAAATCTCACTGCACTGCTTCTGCGTTATTAAAATCTCCCAGCATTCCCCACAACCCACTCCCGCCACCCTCCCTCCCCAACACGCACGCACACCAATATTCACAATGATGAAATATGAGAAAGCCAACAGGTAGCTGATAAAAATGTACACATCAGACCACTCGAACGCAAAAGAGAAAGCACAGGTGAGCAGCTAAACTGTTCAGTACCGACACATTTTATACTGACCCAATCATGTCACAGACGCACACTTGCGTACGTACTTGCTAGAAAACCAGCTTTTTTTAACTTAACATGCAATGAATGCAATTCTCAAACATGCACAAAGTACTGAAATGATTATTGACTGGTGGCATGCAGGCTTTAATTGTCTAATTAAGTTTGATTGCGTTGAGACACATCATCACGTCATTGAATGCTAATAAAACAACAAATAGTGTCATTGTACACCATCAAATATTCTTTACCACTCTCAGCTGAATTCAGATGGTAACATTTATGGCTTATTAGTCATATGAAGAACACTTCAACAGGCTCATTAGAAAGAGTACTGTCTATCAAGGTAGCAATAAAGTAAAAATCACATTTCTTATGTAGTGAGAATAAAGAGAATATTTTTTCTTTTTTTGATGATCCTGTAGAAATCATGGGTGAAAAATACCGGTAACACTTTTCAATAAGGTTCCATTTGTCAACGTTAGTTAACTTCATTAGTTAACTTGAACTAACAATGAAAAATAATTCTGAAGCATTTATTAATCTTAGTTAATGTTAATTTCAATATTTTCAAATACATTATTAACCCTCTACTGCATGAATTTTGATGACACATGATAAAAATTATTTCACATCATTTCCTGGCTCATTTGGGAACATTTTATTGATTTATTGAAAAATGTCCCTCCCCCAACCCCCCCACCCCAAAATATTTTTTTGTTGCCTGAGGGCAACGTTATGCAACAATGGTAAAGAATCATAGAGAAAATGATCATTATACAATTCTCAGAGAGCAATACAAAAATAAAAAAAATTATTAAAAAATGTCAAGAAATCATTTAAGTAAAAAGGGAAAAACACTTAAATAACTCTGACTGGCAATCCAATGGACGAGTCTGGGTTTGGCAGGAAAACGGTACTTGCCTGACTGCATTGTGCCAAGTGTAAAGTTTTGTAGAGGGGGGATTATGGTGTGGGGTTGTTTGGTGGAGGGGGGATTATGGTGTGGGGTTGTTTGGTGGAGGGGGGATTATGGTGTGGGGTTGTTTGGTGGAGGGGGGATTATGGTGTGGGGTTGTTTTTCAGGGGTTGGGCTTTGCCCCTTAGGTCCAGTGAAAGGAACTCCTAATGCTTTAGCATACCAAGACAATTTGGACAATTTCATGCTCCCAACTTTGTGGGAACAGTTTGTAGATGGCCCCTTTCTGTTCTAACATGACTGTGGATGCTGCACATTAGTGTCACTTTGGTGACTTTGGGTGTTCCTGTGCACCCAGGAACCCTACATCTTCCCTACTTGTAACACATTATTTGCCATTGTGAGGTATTGTCCAAGACATCCTTGAAAAGTACCCCTTATCGCATAACGTTGCCCTGAGGCAACAAGAAGAAAAACTGAATTTGTGAACATGCAAAATAAAAATAAATTCACAAAACCTGCCAAAAGGCTTCTCTACACCTTCATACACACACACATATTTTTTATGTACAGTTCATGTCATTTTAAATATGATTACTAAAGCAAATAATCTTGCTTTCATCTCACACCATGTGCTCCTGTGACCATGTGTCAGAAAAGGACGTCCCGCCTTCAAATGGTGCTTGATAGTGACTCCCAAACCTTATTGGACTGTTCTTTGATACTTTTTCAAACATTCTAATTGGTTGCAATCATTTAAAGAAAAATGTACTGAACACAGGGCTTAAGAAAACTTTCCGTTGCCTGGGGGCAACGCTATGCAGTAGAGGGTTAAAAAAGGTTTTGTCCGTTAATATTATTGAACATGTACTAACAATGAAAAGTTGTATTTTTATTAACTAACGTTATCAAAGATCAATAAGTCAAAGATTAATACAGTTATATGTCTACTGTAACAAATGTATTTTTAGTTAAAGCATTAATGTTAACTTATTGTAAAGTGATACCAAAATACATTTTATGAGTGATAATGGTATGATTTACTTTTTACCAACATTACTTTTGAAGGAAGTGCATTATAATTTCTCATGAGCTTTTCTTTTCTTGACTTGCACCAACAGAACAGAGAAATGTTCATGCTGCCATTGACTCTGTAATGAATGAAACATTCAAGATGTAGAGAAAGGAACTGTTTGTCTCTGTATGTTACACTAATAAAAGTAATTTTGAAGGGTCCAACCAGGCAATTTACTCATCAGCCATTTACTCGCCTTCATGTCATTTCAAACCTTTATTGGCTTTCTGGCTTGCTTACTTGGGGACACTTAATATCTAACAATATTATTGATCTGCCTGCATTGACACCATTTAAATGAGAACTGAGCTGGATGATGACATCACTGTTTTCTCCAGAGCGGCTGTATAGATAAATGAACTAAATTAATAACTTTTCTACAATAGGAATTAACCATCGTTGCACTTACTCAAGCTGGACTATGACGCTATTTTCTTCTAGATCTGCTGAACAGCAGAAATAAACTCTTTTTGCATTATTTGTTATCACTGTTATCACTGATCTGTTTTGTAAAAAGCTCTATGGAAATAAAGGCGACTGTATGACTTTTTTCTTCTTTGGCTACGTCTCTACATTCATCCGGATACATTTGAAAACTGTGTTTTCGGTTTCAAAATGCTCTGTCCACACTAACGTTTTCAAGCATTTTCCAAAAGTTTCTCATCCACACTGAAATGTCAGAAAACGCTAAATTCATCTTACTCCACATGAATACAACCTCATGAAAGCTCACTGAGATGATACAGATGGAATAGGCATAATAAAGTTATCATGCTATTCTTCTGGCAGGATCATTTTATTTAGCAAAATATCTCACCATTCACTGATCTAAGTCCAGGTCGCACTCAGTCACCAATAGGCTACATGTTTGGTCTAATACGCAACTCCTCTCATTTTTTGCAACAGGACAGCAATTGCGAGTATATTTTCTGTCATCTTTGCAGGACTGCGATTTGAAGAGTGTGCAAAATAACATATATTTAACAACAGTGTAAAAGTGAATAGCACATAACAGGCACAATAGTGGTGTAAGCATACATTTCTATCGGTTCAATATCAATACGTTTTCACAGTCCACAAAACTGCGTTTTTCAAATTGACCCACTTGGGAAAGCATTTTCAAAAAGCTCAGTTTTCGCAGAACAAAAACGCCATCTCAGTGTGGACGGAGGGTCAAATCAGAGAGAAAAATATGCATTTTCAGTTGCCTTTTTTTGGGTCTGTACAGTGAATGTCAATGGGGTCCAAAACAACCCTGAGGATTTTTTTCAAAATATCTTCTTTTTTGTTTCCGTAGAAGAAACTAATTCACACAGGTTTGGGATAACATCAGGGAACTGATGACAATTTTGTGGGGAACTATGCCTTCGACATATTTCCACTGTAGCAATGATGTCTCATTCCTCAAATACATTTCCGAAAACCTACAAAATGCATGGTAATTCACTTTCCACTTGTCAACAGACCAAATTCTGATTCATAACATGCCACCGTTACATCTTATATAGAGTATTTCACTATTTCGAGACGATAATGCACCATTGATGTGCTGACGTACTTATTGTGATACATTTCCTGACTGACAGCAAGACCTGTCCATACATTACAAACATTTCCAGCATCCCTCGTGTGTATGTGCGATGCTCAAGGGTTCAGAGACCGACAGGATCGATGTGTTGAGTTGTGTGAGGCGAGAGTGAGTCTGCAAGTGTGTGTGTGTTTGGATAAAACAGCTAATCCCCAGGCCACCAGAACGCAATATCCTGTCAGCCAGATTCTCATTTCCTGTCTCTCTGTGGCAGGGCGAGAAGGGAAAAAAAGACGCGTTGAGGGGGGACGGGGGATTCGTTGCCCCAGAAACAGAAGATACGGCAGCCCTGTTTGAGGATATCTATGGCATTCTTCCTATCTCTCCCCCTCCCGCTTTCATTTTTTTGCCGTTCTTCTTTTATTATCTCAGATTTAATAAAGCCAAGGCGAGCAGCTTGTTCTGCCATGAAACATTTATTAGCCGTCTGTAATGAAATTGTTGTGCGGGAGGCGAGGTGATGGAGACTCATCACGCATTATGCAAAAACAGTGGCAATATCACGAGAGGAGACACCTCGAGCTCATCTCTCCTCTTCCTCTGTCATCTTCCTCTCTCCACCTCTGTTTGTCACCTCCATGGCCTTCTGGGTTCCCCTGAGCTCTTCTCTCCCTCCATCATTCCCTTACAAGTCTGATACATAGACTACACTCTCAAAAATAAAGGTTCTTTATTGGAATTGATGGTTCCATAAAGAACCTTTCAAATCTATGGAATCTTTACATAACACAAAAGGTTCTTTATAGTGAAGAAAGTTCCTCAGATTATTCAAATGTTCTTCACACCAAGAAAAAAAATGGTTCTTTTAAGAATTGTTGATTGAAAGGTTCTTTGGAAGAACCCAAAACGTTTTTTTCAATGGCACCTTTATTTTTAAGAGCTTTAAACATGGGCTAATGGGAGCTTCAGGCGTAGAAAAACTCAAAAACAAAAACTCATTTTCCTATAGCAGTAATGCAGGTGAGAAAATATTACTGAACACCTAATGAGCCCCATGGCTTTAACTTCTACAATGTGTTTACATATACAAAACATATTCACCAACAGGACACACAAGGTTCTGTATGTTTAAAACGAATACTAGGTTTGGGGTGGTTCAGTGCCATTGATCTTGAACTAGAAGCTGGATTTTTATATTTAGAAAGTGTGAGTGGCTCGCCACAATGACGCTAGGGGTTACGATGCAGTTGCTAAAGTGTACTAAGTGGTTTACAGCGAAGAGACTGCTTCTATGCCTTCGACACATTTCCACTGCTTCAATCCCTATCACATTGTGTCTGGTTGTATAGCCCACAATATAAGTATGAATGGTAATACTAATAGCCTTATTATTACCATTAACCAGCAATCACCACTAACTTGCTTATTGATTCAGTAGCGAATCCAAGGTACGGCAATGTCCTCCATCAGAGCCCGTGTGTCATACTCCTGTCTGACAGCACAACAACTCTCTAACCACAACACAGCTTGTAGTCACGTCTAGGAACATAATTAGCAGCGTTCCCAATCAAGACCCCTCCACCCCCCTCCCTGTTCCCACAGACACAAAGAGACAGCGAGCAATGAGATGATTAAGCGAAAATGTGGGATAAATGGAGAGATAAACTGATTGGTGTCATCCCGGCTATAAATCTCAACAAGTAGGAAATGAAGTTTGGAACAGAAATATTATTAGAAATCAGACAGTGATGGACGAGCTAGAGAAGAGATGCATGGGGAGGAAGAGAGACCGAGCAGAAGAACGTTTCTGTAACCATCAACCTAAAAGCTCATAATAATGACTCTGACCGAAAATTTTGGTAGAGTGTGTGACTGTAAATGGTGATTTCCATAGAAAAAAATATTATTTAGAGGTTGCTCTTTCAAAGTACTGGAGACCTAATTGAGAATGTCAGAATTTACAAGCGGATGAAAGAGAAAGGGGGATTTTTTTGTGAAGCTGATCATTTTATAAAAGCACTTTCTTTAATTATTCTATTATTTTTTTTTAAATCTGTAAATCTATTTTTGTCATTTTTACTGTTGTTTTAGGGTTTTAGGCGTTACGAAGTTAAATATACAAATTTCTGTCATGAAACTCTAGGTCCTTAACTCAACCTGCTTGCAATCGCATTATTCTCTATAGGGCACAGCTGATTGGTTCCTGCTGTATCAGTAGCCAATGAGCTCGCAGCTCAACCTTAAAAATACTTGGTCAGCATTTACCTTAGCAGTGCAGCACGCTTTCAGAAACCCTCCACCCTCCCCAGCTCCACATGTATAAATCTGGGTAATTCATGTATGCTATATTGTACAGCAGCGGCATGTCTCATCTATTCTACCAAGACCAAATATATCAATATTGTCATTTCCATTACCATGCCAAACATTCTGAGAGTTGTCATGACAGAAATAACATTACAGAGAAAAGGTTAGTAAGGGATGTTTTCATACTAAAATCATTTAACACACATATTGTTTACATCTGAAATAGTATTTTAATATTTATGGATTGCACTTACACTTCCCTCACGGTAAAACAGTTTTTATGAAATGGAGGGACAAGTGGAAATAAACGTTTGTGCTAATTAATATTATGCCATAAATTCTGTGGACTGAATCCAAATATTCTGGATCTGAAATTAACTTGAATCCTTATTGAATCTGAAATATTAATAGCATGAAGTATCAACTTTGTCTCAAATGTTTTTTCCTAAAAATCCTCATGGTATTTCAATTTTGAACAAATATTTAATTTTTGGATTGCAGACTTTGATATTTTGGCAAATCTAAGCACAGTTTAGGACATTTTTGAGAAATTCTCAAAAGCACACATGATATTCTGGGGTTCTTTTTTTAAAAGAAATGTCTGAGAAGCAGGAGACTTTAGCAAAAATCACAATTTGCTGTCTAGGAGAAACAACTAAGATCTAAGATATCAAATTTGTGATTTTTCGTTCTTATGGGTTCCTCGTAGCATTACACACTGGGGGCTGTTTTCGTTCTGTTTCCCACCCCGCAGAGTGATCTATTAAACTTGGGGTGTCTTAAATATCCGCTCCCCTGTCTCCACTCTGATAGGCCTCCGAGACCTTCGCTTGTCTAATTTTCTGCCAGGGATCCAGGCACCGTACCCTGGGGCTGAGAGCCTTTATTGGTCTGGGACTGGTTTCACTTGGTTGGGCTGCACGTGCTTTATCTACTGGCTGTGTGGTGTCGAAGTCAGCCAGGAAAACGATGATGGAGAGTATTTGACCATTTCAGGGATGTTAGCAAGCATATGTGGGTTTAATGAATAGGGGTTTGGCTTTGAGTTTGGTTTCGGAAAGTGTGTAGGTGTTGCTGGAATCATCGAGAAATGAATAGTAAATGAGTCAGATTTCTGATAGCAAGAACTTCAGGGACTGGAGACTGAATGTATGCAATCTTAAAGAAGGATAGATAATAAATAAACTAAAGTTCAAAATGTAAGTTCGGAACAAGCCTAATCATTCAGTCTAGTCAATCATAATTTATAGCCGTCCTAGTGACAATTCTTCCACCATCTCGTCCTCTATTCCATTCTTTCTCTTTCTATGCAATATTGTTAGGGAGGTTTCCTCAGAGCTCGAGTCGAGCCTTGGGATCAAGCCTCCTTCGAGGACAGCAAGCCAAGTTTGTTTGTAAACTATAAGGACTGGATGAACAAACTCATTCAAACTCGAGAAAAAAATGTAATCGTTTGTGATGAGATTTAAAAATTGATGCTGTTTGCTTGTTTGTTGTATTATTGTGTGCATTATTAGTAGAAAGTAATCTTTTATTAAAAAGTCCTCTGAAACAAATCCCTTTTACAACCCCTTTGCTCAATCCTTACATTTTGGTATTTTATGTCAACGTTTGATGATCCGATTTGAGTCGGCTATTTACAAAATGCATCTAAATGTTGATCTTGTTGATCATACACGCATTTCATTTTTTACTTGTGTTTGTCTCTGGTGACGTTTGCAGAACTTCTCCAATCATTTAGTCGTCTTAAACCCCACCTCTTTCTTACAATCGACTCACATTCAGATCTCCCTTCATCCAATCGACAACCAATGGATAGAACCAAGTGCCCAACCTACTTTTTTCTCTTTTCCGATATACCATTTCACTCAGATACACGTCACAATACGGAAAAAAAGATCTGTCGCTATACTTTGTATTGTGATTGTATTGTATTGTTACATGGGGAAAAAAAGTATAGTCCAACATTTTTTTCTCTCAGTGAATACCGTTTCACTTGTAAACACATATTATGAAACTAAAATGTGTTGTCAGTGCTGTTTAAGGGGGCCGTTCTACCTCAACTAACTTTTACAAATGACTTTTGTTGGCATTATGACTCAGTTATTTTAAATAATATTTTCTAGGTAATTTTGTACAGTAGAATGTTAGCTCAAGAAAGCTTTTTTTTGTGTGCCCAAATTCCTCTTCTTTTTTTTTTTTTTACACCATCAAAGATTCCTTGGCACCCCAAAAAATGGAGCGCACACCTGCTGTAGACCGAGCAGGGGTAAAGAGGCAGGTGTGTGCTGACGGACAGACAGCAGAGAACACAAGGAGACATTGTTGTGGATTCGCTCAAGGTCAGCCGCACAAGAGTGTGCCAAGTTTCCTCCACAAATACACCACATACCACGCTGCAGCCTCAATATTCACAAATAACATCTGCAAACCAAACCTTTGCCTGTACCTTTCTTACTTTCTTAACATATGGGATGAGATGAGAGAAAGTTAAGTCTCTAAAGAGGCCATATGATGCTTTTTTATGCTTTCCTTTTCCTTTAGTGTGGAATATATCTGATTGTGCATGTATCAGATCTGCA
The DNA here is from genome assembly GCF_965113295.1 of Leuciscus leuciscus. Lineage (NCBI taxonomy): Eukaryota > Metazoa > Chordata > Actinopteri > Cypriniformes > Leuciscidae > Leuciscus > Leuciscus leuciscus. The sequence goes on along the minus strand of NC_138725.1, from coordinate 41,894,221 downwards.
AAGTTATAATGCTCATAGTCTCCCAGAAAGAGGTTTATTCTATGTAACAGAGAACCATTGATCCAGACCTGCCTAAAACACCTCGATCCTACTTTCGCAAAAGTCTACGCCACAATGTGACATATTAGCATAATGCCCACCCAAAGGCATATGCAAAGAAAGAAGGCGAGGCTTCAGTGTTGTCGCCATGTTGTGGCATGTGCGTTTCCCGTACAGTGTTGTAACTCACTGATTAACCGTAGTACGATGCATCCTTGGAGAAATTAACCAACTAGACTGTTTCCGAAACGTAGTAATCTCTTACCTCATAGTAATGGTCGCACCTCTCTCTGTCATTTGAACAACATTGGTTCAGCAATAAATATATGGTTCGGGCTCAAACTGATACAGTCAAATCAACAACATTAATAACTGTGTGTTTACAGTTGCTTTAGAAGCCATGGAAGCTGAGATTCGCGATTATGGTAAAGAGGTGTGACATTTCTGACACAGGCTTAAATTCTTTGACCAATCATAAACCATGGGGTCAGCTGGCCAATCAGAGCACTCTGTGGGCTTTTCGGAAGGAGGGGCTTTTTTCGGAACTCAATCAGAGCGTTTCAGACAGACTGGGAATAGAGGTGCTGCAATAAAGCACAGTATGTGAAAAATATGTTTTTTGGACATTAACACCCAGTAAACAAAATAATGACCTTTAAAAATAGCATCTTATGACCCCTTTAAAGGAAACTCCACCATTTCAGAAAAGTGAAAAAGTCTGTCTGAGGATACAAATTAATCAATATCATGGGAATAACAGTACCAGCCTGCACAAGAACAGTTTTACTGTGCTACGATCCCAGAACAACCTTCTCATTTGTAATCGTTGATCACTTTTACCCTCATTATGACATCCTTGCTGCAAGCCCTCATGCACAACAATTATCAAATCTATTGTCCCATTTTTCTTCAATGGTGTCAAGAAAAGCAATGTCAGTTAATATGATAATTGCATACCCTGGAACAGTCCTGGATCTCAGGTGATCTATCTTCCTGGGAACATATAGAATTATTTCATACTCCCATTGGGAATTCTTCCACCTTACTTTTCCGTCTTCTTTTATTCTCTCCTGCCCTTCTTATTTCTTTCTGTTGGCCTCCAGATGTCAGCAACAGAGGGAGTGTCCACACTTCTCAGCAGTGTCTGACACTTCTCATAACAGTGATAACAGGCCACAAAATCGCCCTTCAACTGTCCGCACTCCTGGTGATGTCACTGACAAATTATGGTTGCTCGGAATCTCCCTCTGACCCAAACAGATACAGAATGATTCATCAGAGAAAAATGTCAATTCTGTCTTTATTCACTTCTATAGTCACTATAGTCATTCCAAAGACTTGGAATATAGTGCACAAGTCATATGAACTGCTTTAATGGTTCTTCAGATTTCTCCTTTGTTTTCCACAGAAATTTGGGTTTGGAATTATATGAGGGTGAGTAAGGTTTTCAATGCACTACGTTTACATGCACTCAAATAATCAGTTTATAATCAGATGAATGACCCAACTGGACTGTAAAAGCCTTAATGTGAACACCTTGATTGATCTGAATGAATGAAAGGTATGATGGGATTGAAAGAGGTGGTGTAGACGGTCTAGACCTAAAATAAATCCGATCATCAGGAAAACATTAAGCATGTAAACACTTGATTCTGACTATTTTCTCAATCAGATTTAAAAATAACTTGCCCTGATGTATGTACACATCTTATGAACTAGCATATGTTTATTTACGTCTCACGTCTTACAAACTGGTCAGTGGAGGAGACTGAATAGTTTCTAAATATTTCCTAAGAAGCTCTTCTGACATATGTCATTGTTCTTTCTTTATTTCTTTTTCATCATGTCAAAAATAGCAATTATACTCACTATAGCTCCAGTGATATTATTTCTCCATATGTGAACTGCACATGCACTGAGGTTTTGTTCAAGCACGTGTAAATGAATATGTGAATTGGATTGCAACGTTATAAATAAACAACTTTCAGAATCTGAAATCGGATTGATTCATTCTGATTTACGAAAATAATGCATGTAAACATACCTAATGAGGAAAAAACTATACCTATTTAAGAGACAGATTTGAATCTACAGCCTTACTCATACATCTTCTAAACGTAACACTGATATTTAAAGGTAGGGTAGACAATTTCGAAGAGGCTAGCAATAGCGAGCTAGCATTGAAAGCATAGGATAAGATCCCAGCCTCCTTTAAGAGAGCTCTCTAAAGTCACAGCTCCTTCAAAATACATGAACTCACACAGCAAGAGTATCTGCAAAGCGTCACAAGAGACGGCGTTACACTACCTCATGTCTCAAAGCACATAACATCACAATAACACAAAGTAAACTACTTAAACAGCTCTGAATTGTACCACCTGACTGCTGCAGATTAATTTTGGCATTGATGATGCTGCTGTTTCTTTGAAGTGTCATGACAAATCGGGTCCTCCCTCGAAATCGGGTTTTTATCAACTAGTTAATGATTATACGAAGTGCATACGAACTATATTAATTTTACAATATAGTGCATAATTAAACAAATTGAACGTAATTTCTTTCACTTGATAAACTGTCTATTAATAAATAATAATAAACTATTAAGTGAATATCATTACATTCTTTTTATAACTGAAATACTTGGACATATTACACTTAATTTAACAGGGTAAATGCAAATAAGCTATCAGGCTAATCGGGTATCTGGATGCTATGCTAGTACATAAGCTAACTAATACAGACATTAATGGTCATTATAACAGCAGTAGTTCAAACAGCATTTATCAAAACATGATTTTGAATGAATTGTAACCAGGCGCTAAAAAGAGAGTACCTATTAAAAGTAATTTGAGCCAATGGGATTGCTTGGGGTCCTAACAGAGACCTGATTTTGAAGGAGGACCTAATTTGTCACTTGGTGACTGACGTCTGTCTAACTCATAGCATGAGACGCGCTGATGACGTGTGATGTCTGTGTGAGAGGGTGTGCGGAGGTACGGAAATACATACTCTGACAGGCAGGTGGGACATCGTATCGTTGGATTCGGACCGAATGCAATGATTGGACAAAACTGTTTGGTCCAAAGGCTTCCACAGAAGATATGTACATGTTTTAATATTTAGACCACTTCTATTATAGATTGCTATCAAGATGTAAAGAGAGTTTCAACCAGTTTAACAAAAAGAGTTTATGAAAAAACATCGCCCACCCGACCTTTAACTACATTTTCTAAAGGAAATGTGTTATATTCCACAATAACATCACAGCATGATCAGACTAAACACACTTTTGTAGAGAGCTCAGAGGAATGTTCTGGTGCACTACATGTCGACCTACAGACAGTACCCCGAAAATGGGATGTTTTGCCATAAAAGGAGTTTGATTCAGTGCATACAGGCGCAGGATGCAGATCGAACTGTGTCTTACTTCTCATAATCATGCTTGCAGTAAAGCAAGCGGTCCCGGCAGTAGCAGGTCCCACTCAGCGCGCTGCGACACACCGCACACTTGACACACGTCTCATGCCAGGACAGTTCATTGACGCGCAGGAGGAAGCGGTCGGCGATGGGAGACTCGCACCCTGCACACACCTCACCTCCTCCCACATGCTCTGATGGAGAAGAACAGCACAGGTGTCAGCTGACAGGACACAAACAAATGTGCCATGAGAGACTCAATACACACATTACAGCATCCATAGGTAAAGATTAAGTAATGATACCCGAATAAAAAAACAAAGCTTTGTGTTCTTCAATATGTTGTGGGTTCATTAGGCAGAATATTCACCGTAAGGCGTGGCAGAGGGGGCCTGCTGAAGACATGATTGGTTTTCTTCTGTTTTCATTCCGTTCCTTCCTTCTTTGGAGTGCTGACTGAAGGCCAACAACGTAACAAAGAAAACTCACATATAGAGACTGCAATCAGATGCGGTTATATGAAATTATTGTGAGCTGCTTGTAATTGCTCATTGTAACTGTCATATTTTATTCATTATATTTACATGTAATGCGAGTAAAATGCACACAGTGATTTAAAGTGTTACTTTGAAGATATTTATATGATTGCAGTATAATCTGTGAGGAAACAGAGCATCATTAGTTTCATTAGCAAAAGATAAAATCAGGTCCGGTGTGGGTCCGTTTTTAATGTGCACTGAAATACATTAGTAATTTTTTTTTAAAAAAGGGTTTTAGGGTAAACATTGGTTGACTGTAAGCTACCATACCATATAAAATGAAAAATATAATATTTGAAAATACATGTAATTTTATTGTAAATAGATGTATGTATGTATGTATGTATAATAAACATATCATATAGATGTGAAATATATAGCTGTGAAATATATAGCCTTAAAAAAAAAAGATTCTTGGAACAATATTGCTGAAATTATATAGCCTAAGTAAAAATTGTCATAATTTATGGGGATATTCCCTTCAGGAAGGATACATCACATTTGTCATCACACCACATTGTTACATTTTAAAAAGAAAAATCTTATTTTGTTATGGCTATAAAGGGGTGCTTTATGTTGCATTTTGTGATGTTTAATTAATGTTTACTGCAATGTATTAGACATGTCACTGAAGGTGTTTTGTGTGTGTGTGTGTGTGTGTGTGTGTGTGTGTGTGTGTGTGTGTGTGTGTGTGTGTGTGTGTGTGTGTGTGTGTGTGTGTGTGTGTGTGTGTGTGTGTGTGTGTGTGTGTGTGTGTGTGTGTGTGTGTGTGTGTGTGTGTGTGTGTCAGTAACACTGTCTTTATGTTATCAATGCTCACGATTGCTGGAGAAGCCAGTTTTGTTGACCTTTAAGTCATTGTTATTTTCAGTACAAAAAATTATATATATATATAGGCCAATATGTTAGTATATAGCCTACCATCACTAGCCTATATGATTTAAAGACATATAAATGTAATCTAAATGCTTGGAACAATGCCAAGTTCTCCGTCGACGCTGCCAGCCTTTTTTATTTTAGGCTACGTATACATTTATTTATTTACAGTGTATACTCTTTTTCTCTAATTTGTTTGGTTCATTTTATTTTTGTCTGACTGCTCAACATGTGTTCGGGAGCTCGTGCAGGTGAAGTGTCCGGTGGAAAGGCGCGCGGCTTCGGTAGAGACATTTAGGCTACACTCTCAAACGCTTTGCTATTTTGGCAAAACGAAACAATGCAATGAAAAAAAAACAACAAAAAAAACAACAAAAAAAACAAGTCTTTTCCGGTCTAAAGCCGTCGCACTCAGATTTCAATCTATAACCCAATTAATGACAAACCGGTTGTCATTAATGCTTTGATTATTGTACTTTAGAATTAAAAGGCGTTCATTCGAGATTTACACTAAATTAATCTGATGTCTGAAAAACGTCAGAAAAAGAGGGAAATCAAAATCCTATTTTTTTGTAGGCTATTTCGTTGTGTTTAATTGATTTTAGAATATTGTAGTTATTTAAAAAAAAAAGAATTTGGGGTGTTTAAAAAATATATTATTATAATCATCATCATTCTGTTTATTTCTGCCTAAAAACCCATTTTCCTGACAATTAACAAGTTGCATTATCCTCATGGCTGAAATCCCATGCACGCTGCGTGTCTGGTCTCTTTCTCCATTAATAATGCAGTTCATTGCCTGAGTTGATTATTAAAAAATACAGGAGTTAATCGCGGGTCATCAGTCTCACTGAGGAATAATCACTCTGTGAAAGGCTATTCGCGTTTACCTGCAAAGTGTCAGCATTTTTATTTTTACGTAGGCCTTGCTATAAATGTGATCAAACTTTGTAGAATGTATTTTAATAGCCTACTGTCTGTTAAATGAAGGAAAGGCTATAGCCTAACTTTTGTCGTATGAGAATAGGATATTTTGTTTTAATTGCTGCGATCTAGGCCTGCATAAAGGTCTAATAGTTTGTCAGAAAAAAATAAACTAATGACTCAAAGTATTTTACTAAGTTGCCGATAAACAATTATTATTTTACGACATAATAATTGACGCAAGTTGATAGGCTATTGATGATATCGTGGTTTGACAGGCCTATTTTGATAGCGTCCATTTAATTTGGTAAAGTTTAGTTTTAATTTACAACCGAAGATGGTCCATGACATTAGAGCTGTTCTGTGATGTGATAGCGTAAATAAGAAACAATATCGATTTTTGTGTTGCTAATGAGTGAAAAAGCGACGCTTATGATATGAAGTCAATTTTATATCGTTTTTTTACTCGAAACCAAATCATTTACAAACTTACGGAAACCAAAACGTGATTGATTGACGTAGCCTATAGATCTATAACATGTGCTAAATTTTTTAAACAAGTTTTAAAATCCATATTTTAGCCTATTGTCTACCAAATAAAAATTAAATAAAAAATAGCTAATGAAAAATATGTCCTTGTGGGGAGTTTTTCTTTTAAAATTATTATTTATTTAGTAAGTGTTAGATTTAAAATTCAGACTCTTTAATTTTTCATATTTTCTGGCCTGAGCTGAACTCATAAAATAGTTGTAAGAGAGAAGTTTCTTTACCTTTGCCAAGTGTTTGACAGTTTTACCAAGTACAGACATGGTCTATTATAGCCTACCACGAATATGTTAGAGGCAAATTAATAAATTCATTATTCAAATTAAAACTTGAGCATTTCTGTAAAATGTAGATCGCAGTGGAATATTTGCTAGGCTGTGTTAAAGTGTTTATTAAAGCCGTGCCGGTTTCTATGTGAACAGTGAAAGAGTCGACAGAGAAAAGTTCAAGTCTATCATTTGTCTCATTCTGTATCTATAGCAGGTGATGCACAGATGCGTCTCGTGCGCTTACCTTGCGCTGAAACACACTCCTCCAGAGATTTCTTTTGGTAACATCAAAATACCTTTGAAGAAGAGGACGGGCAACAGTGCTCCAAAAGCCAAACTTTAGTGTTAGCTATAGTCCAGGAATACACGCAGTGGCGCAAAAGCATCGCCAGACTGTGTGTGACGTTCAGGCGCGCGCTTTATGTGATGATGGAGTGAAGACTCGGGCTGCGCGCGCACAATCAATGATTGCTGAAGGAGGGGTGCAAGAAGAAGAAAACACGGGCATTTACAAAGTAGAAGTGACCTATTATCTGGCAACGAGTATCTCGCCGTTTCTCCTTCAGAGAAATAGTTTATTGTCTTAATGAGAGGCTGTTTTAAATAAAAAGATTGGTAAATTCCACACATCATAGCCTATAGGCAATATAATAATCTGAGATTTTATGTAGCCTAACATAAAGAAAAATTGCCTTCAGATGAAAGACATATTTTTAGCAATGAAAGTTGCAAAAAAATGGGTGTTCAAGTTGTGAGTGAACTTGTCATTCGTACGGTTGAAAACGGATGAAAGCCAACAGGCTAATTATCAAAAGTGTCATTTGTTCTCGTAGTCTATATATGCCTAAATTAAATAAAATAATCGTGTAGCCCTACATATACATTCCGAGAGTGTTTTAAACACAAAAATCAATGACGGAAGCATGAATTTGTAAAATAGCTCAAGGGCTACAGTATGGAAATGCTTAGTACAGGCCTATTGACAAAACAATGGCTAAGTTAAAGTCATTTTTGAGGTAATTAATTTGCCCAATTATACCTAGAGCATGTCATCAAATGCAATGCAGGGCCACACGCGTCGTGTCTGCCATCTAGTGGCGCCAGCGTTGCATAATAATATGTATAGGCTAAAGTAAACTCAAGTAATCTGACTTGACAATTAGCATGACAAGCTGTAGGCCAAGGCCCTGATGTGGTCTAAATAATAATTCTCATCACTGATGATAATAATAAAACGTTCTTCTAATGAACACAAAAGAAGATATTTTGAAGAATGTCAGTTTTAAAGAATCTGAAAAAACAAAAACAAAAGAACAAGCCAGTTTGTTGTTGTTGTTTCCATATATTGCATTTTCATCCCAAAGGAGTCATATTTTAGCATCATACATCTATATAAGACAGGCTGTCTATGAATAACAAATAAACACAGGTAAATCTGTGCCAAATTTCCAGTGAGAGTGGAAACTACCATCTGTACTGTGATTTAACTACACTGTACGTCATACGCCACAAAGCAGGGAAACTAAAAATGTACAGCGCGTAGCCTACTAAAATACTGTGGGCTTTACAGCACAATATGGGATTTATCCCGGTGAATTTAAGGAACCCCATCAGTCTGCTTCAGTTCAGTCAGTGTCAAACAAAATGGAGCTGCTCGGCCTTCCCTGAATCACTGCGCTTTAGCCTCAGTCCGGACAGGACCTTCTGTGCCGTTCTCTCCTCCGTCGGACGCCTCCTCAAGGATCGGATCAGGCGCTCTCTCCCCCCTAGGGTGTTGTTCGATTGGTTGGTATTTCGTTTGGCCATTTGGCCCACATGTTCTTTCAATGAAGAATCTACTGCTTTAACCCCCTCATCCGATACTGTCCTTGTCACCCCTGTGTGAGGTGCAGTCTGACTCCCAGGGGTGCATCCAGTGTTATTCTGCGGGCCAGGGGTCTCATGTAATCGAGAGTGAGTTGTTATGGGGGTCTCGGGCTCAGGAGAGGAGCTGCGGCTGCTGTCTGCACTTCCTGGCACAAGTCCTTCCCCGCTTCCAGAATTGTCCTCGTCCCGCGACTGAGAGTCTGCTTTGCTTAATTGTGCTCCTGCCGAACCCTGTCTGTTGTACTTGACCGGCTGCCTGCTGAAGTGACCCCTCGACTGAGTTTGTAGTTGACTTTCTGCAGCCTGCTCCGGATGCCCCTGAGGAGATGCTGTCGGCCTCATAGCCAGGACTGGAAGATGTACAGAACAAAATCAAACGTTTATTCACAACAGTATAATTAAAAAATGTGATTTTGTATTAATCAAAATGCTTTAAAAATGTATTTTCATATCCTTTAGACTAACAAAAAAAATCACTTGTTTACTTATTATGACAAAAGGAGGAAGAAAAAGGATCGGCAATGCCACAGAAACACAGAGCAAAAAGTTTGCGCAAGCAGCCAGCTGGTATTGAATTTGAATGTCTTTTAAAGCCCGCCTACCTGCTCTCTCATTGGCTTCAGGGCTCAGCTGGTCCATTGCTTCATTGGATGATGACTTGTCAGAAATATAACCCTCGCTTGAGTCTCTCTTGATAGTGCGATTCTGTTAAAATGATAGAAATTCTGAATATAAGTTGACTAATGGATCATTTAGATGTTTAAATTACTGTCATATTGTAGTATTATATTGTAGATAAAGTGTCAGTGACACATTTAAAAGATTTATAATGTAAACTGGTTACACAGGTATTGTTTAAAAGTTTGGGTCAGTGAGATTTAAAGAGGTTTTTTATTATTATTAATTAACAGTTTTATTCGGAAACAATGCATAAAAAAATAAATAAAAGATGTTTCCCCAAAAATGTCAAGTTTTCAAAATTGATAATAATTAATGTTTCTTGAGGAGCAAATCATCATATTAGAATGATTTCTGAAGGATCATGTGACTGAAGACTGGAGTAATGATGCTGCAAATCCAGCTTTGATCACAGAAATAAATTACATTTAAATATATATTCACATATAAATAGCTAGCCTATTTTAAACTGTAAAATTTAAAATTGTAAGTAACTGTTTTTACTGTATTTTGATCAAATAAAATGCAGCCTTGGTGAGCTTAAGAGACATGCTGTTTTCATGGAAAAACAAAATGTACAGAATTTTTTTTTTACAGACCCCAAACTTATATAGGATTTATTATAATTATATTATATATATATGCCAGTTAGTGCTAGCAATATTAAATGTGTTAGTCCAGCGCTATTTGTGAGAAGCCTACTAAAACAGTCTAAACCTGTGGAAAACTTGCTAATCAATAAGTTAAACTGTTCTAATTAGAGGAGACTCGGCTAATAGCTAATACCATCCTCCAGGCTTTTCTGTAGTTGCTGAGGAGCCTCGGCACTGACTAAAAGCACCTTGCGACAGAGGTAAGACTCTGACATAAGCACAAGCACAGAGGCAAGCAGAAGTAATCTTCACAGAGTAAGCGTTTAATCCCTCCAGGCCTTTCCACGGGCACGGCGGGACAATTGAGGCCCAAGCAGAGCAATAGCGGCTCAAGCAGATCAAGATGAACTCTTTCGCCCGCACGAGCACGTCCACCTGAGGCGAGCTTTTAGCATCATCATGACAACAGTCGGACTGTGTTTATTTGACTTACACAGTGTCCTAACCAGATGTGACGCCGCAACACACAGCTATATTTTAAGAGTTTTTGTTCTAACCAGCCGCGACAGCGATACCCAATGAACGATAGAAACGGTTTCTATTTCTGCGACGTTGCGGCTAGAACCAAAACATTGAAACTATGACTGATAATGTGCTTTATATAATCTTAAAAGCGTCTAATGTGCGTTTGAATATCATTTTGCGTGACTTTTATAGCAATACCCCAGTCCCAGCAAGCAATTTTGCATTTAAAAGACGTCTAATAGCCGTCCAAACACAGCCCTTGACGTCTCGCTAAAACAAGGCAAAATTTGGGCTCTCAGTGAATATTTTATAGACGTCTAAGAATAGATAGCCCAAGAATAGACGCACAGGCTTTTCATAGAACATGTAAAAGAAATGAAACCAAACACCTTGCAATTGCTGTTGACTTTGCTTACATGATGGAATATCATAGTACATCTCGCAAGTTATTTTGGCAAAAATGACATGTAACCAAATTCAAGGTTATTTTGTCTAGAAGTGGGTTACTCATAGCCGGACTATATCGGGTCTATAGTTAACCGAACCGGTGAAATGACGGCTATTGCTTGCTGGGTAGCCTACTGTCTGAAAGCGATGGATAATTCATCTCAGATCTTGAAAATAAATTAAAGGTAAAAAGTATGTTAAAAGTGTAAACTCAATGTGAACAAACAAGTGTATTCTACGACAAAGATGGTTTCAGTCACTCGGTGTGTATTTTTAATGATTTTAAAATGGTTTAATATTTATTATCAATTTGGTTGCAAGTTAAAGTCACCATGAAATCAAAATGGGCAATTCTTATATTGCGGTATTAATTGTAAACGATTTATCAGTGCACATATTTTTTTATTTTTTTATTCATGTGCTCTCCTATCTTTAATCAAAATAACTTCTTCTCCCGCTTGCAGCTCATCTCTTCTCTTCTCTGATGATGCGTTTACTGGCGTGAGGGCGGGTGCAACCTGTCACTCACATGAGATCCACCAATAGCAAACCACAACCATCCAATCAATTCACCATGGACAAAATCAAGTCACACCCTACATTTTTCTTGTTCAAGAAACCGTTTCACTTGAATAGAACAACACAACACTTGGTGCGTTCAAGTCCTCCTGGGAAGTTCATATTTACGACATCAGGTGTGTTCAAATCACTTTCATCAGAGCAAGATGGCGGTGTACCTTCTCTTAATTAACTTCACAAAAACATTGTACCAATTCTAGAAAATGAAGAACAAAGATTGCACATAAGGTAAGATTTGCTTTTTTAGGCTTTTATTTCATTTTTGAAAATTTACCGTCAAATAGAGACGTTGATTCCACCATGAATTACGTTCAACTAGTAAATAATGCACAATTTATCACAACTTCCATTGCATGCCGATTTTAAGTGCACTTGCTGAGAGAGAGAGAGAGAGAAAACGCACCCACACGCTCTTCTGATTGGCTGTGATATTTGATTGATTTTGGCGTGTCCGGTAGCCGTGTCGTGTCTAGCATCCACAAACAAACTGCGTCTCGCAACGCAACACATCTGGTTAGGACACGGTGTTAGCGTGGAGCTACTGATTGTGTGAAGTCATGTTCTTATTGCCTACCTCCAGTGAGCGTGGACGTTCTCTGGACGCGGCTCCAGGGTCCTGTGAGGAACTGCTGGCAGGAGAAACGGGACATGAAGCTCTTGGTGGGGTGTCTGGGAGGGGTGCCGTGGGAGGCGGTGGCGGAGGTGTACTGGATCTTGTTGGGGAACCAAATACTTGGTCATAGTGTGAGATCATGAACTCCACAAGAAGAGCCTGATAGCTGGTTTCCAGGAGAGCGATCATCGACACATCCCCTGAAACCAGGGGCCGCAGGAGCGTGGGGCCAAACACGATGCCCAGGTTTCCTGGAGACATTTTGTTGTCTTCATATTGTTCTGCCACTCTGAAGAGAAGAAAGTGATGTATTAGTAGCGAACTACATCATTTAGATAAGCTTTAATGTAATTTCAGACTGTATGGTACCTGTTCAAGTGGGCAGTCATGTGCTGCACTGTTTTGTAGTTACACAGAGGCAATCGACTAGTAAGCTCTCGGAGTTTGACCACAATACTCTCCACAATCCCAGCAGACTCGCTAACATGATCCTTTTCACTAAGCCTCTGAATCTCCTTACCCACATTGATAAAGTCGGTGTAAAGGTCAAAGGTGAGTAACGGCTCTGGAAGCTGTGAAAGAGGAAGAACAGGGTGTTGACCACATGAGGGGATTAATCCCAAAATATGTTTCAAGGAATGAGAAGATTACTGTAAATAGAGTGTAACAGTTGGGTACTGGTAGTAAAAATCCTATTCATTTTCTCAATAATTTATAAACCATTAAAGAAAACTGGGATTATTTAAACTGGTGAAAAACTACATTACCCATGATTCTCCAGAAAAATATCAAATAATCAGAGAATCAGCAATTTGCTTATTTTGCAATAAATGTAAAACATACTGTGTCAACATACAAAATATAAATCTTTAGATCAATAGTTTTGAATTCGTAATATTTTAGCTTATGTCATTCGCAATGCTTCATGGGATTGTAGTTTCACAGTATTGTAATTTTTTCTTTTTAAATACATATTTTTTGCTTCAAATCAAAGGTTGAAATGTTGTGAATTCACCTTGTAGCTGGTTGGGTTTGTTCATGGCTTATAACTCTATAACAAAGACTTAAAAAAAAATCCCTATGGGAAAAATACTTCCGGAAACAAGGCTACTGAAAAATTGGGCGAGCTCTGTTGTGCTCCATTTAAGACTAGATATTTGTTTTACTTGAACTCACTTTAAAAATGTGAACTTTACTCAAGAATCCTGTTTTACCTCTTTGAAGAAGTGCTTGAGTACGGAGGTGATGTCATGCGGTGAGAGGTCACTGAGGTCAACTTGGTCTTTCTGGATTTCAAAGGCCTGACATAACTTTAGAATGCGAGGTTTGGATCCACTGATTCTGTACACTCCCTATATACAGAGACAAGAACAAGAGAGGGAACACAACTAGATTATTTTATCTCCTGAACAAAATATGATTGTTTGCTTGTTCATAAATGTCTGCCATGATGCCGGCCGACAACTTGCCCCAATCATTCGAGGTTTCATTCAAGTCTGTGGTAAATCTTTACCCGGAATACACTACACAACTTTTACCCAGATTTTAACCCTGATTTACAGTCTAGTCTGTCAGTCTGCAGATTTGGGATTTTCCATCCAATCAGAGGATACCAAACATGTTTGATATTTTGAGCCGATTTTAAAACATATATTATTTTCATTTGTCACATGTCTCCTAGTAATGAGGCACATGTTTCTGTTTTATGAGTTCAGAACCTCTGTAACCATTTCCAAAGTCGGCAAGTCTAGTGTTTTAAAATCTTTTCGGATTTGTATTCCAGCCTTAAAACTTAAAAGTTGCCTTAGCAAGCATTAAAAATACAGATCGGTGTAGGAGTGAGTCAACTAGTCAAATTTCTTGTCTGTCTCTTTTAAGACATTTTCACAAGCTCAGTGTTTTTGCTTTATTCCTACCTGGACTCCAAGAGCCCTGCTCTCAATCTCTTCAGTGCAACGCAAGACAACGAAGGGCACAAAGTCTTGGCTCTCTCTGGGCAGCAGGGAGATCTCCATCCCAAAGATGAAGCCCCTCCTGTGCTCACACTCCAGCTGGCAAACCTCCAGGCACTTCCTGTGGACTGCAAGGCCACACTGGCAAGAGAGGAGCAACAGTCAGTCTGCCATGTTCATTCTTTTACTAACCAGTCATTTAAAGGGATAGTTCACCCCAAAATGAAAATTCTGTCATTAATGACTCACCCTCATGTCGTTCCAACCCCGTAAGGCCTTTGTTCATCTTTGGAACACAAATGAAGATAATTTTGATGACATACGAGAGGTTTCTGAACCAGCCATAGACAAGCAACGTCATTGCAACTTTCAAGGCACAGAAAGGTAGTATAGATAATGTTCAAATAGTCCATGTGACTACAGTGGTTCAATCTTAATGTTATGAAGCAACGAGAATACTTTTTTTGTGCAAACCCCCCCCAAAATAAGGACTTTATTGAACAATCACTTCCCCGTCATTCTCCTACGTTATTTGCGTAGTGTAAACAGTGCAGCGCTTCCAGGTTATACGTCAGAATGTTGGCTCACTATTGGCCGACGCTGGTTACGTGAGAACCACAACACGTGCTGACACAGCAACTGGCCAATAGTGAGCCGACGTTCTGACGTAGAACCAGGAAGCATTGCACTGTTAACAGCGTAGGAGAATGACGTGGAAGAGAAGAGATTGTTCAATAAAGTCCTTATTTTGGGGGGGGTTTGCGCACACAAGGTATTTTCGTCGCTTCATATCATTCAAATTGAACCACTATAGTCACATGGACTATTTTAACAATGTCTTTACTACCTTTCTGGACCTTGAAAGTTGCAATGACGTTGCTGCCTATGGCTGGTTCAGAAACCTTTCAGATTTCATCAAAAATATCTTAATTTGTGTTCCGATGATGAACGAAGGTCTTACGGGTTTGAAACAACATGAGGGTGAGTAATTAATGACAGAATTTTCATTTTTCAACTATCCCTGTAACTGTCACTTTCATCACACTACTTACAGCACACTTATTTATAGGATCAGTTCACCAGGAGTTAATTGCTTTACTTAAGTGAACAATAGAAACACAATTCTATTCATTTTTCTTATTCATAGAGAAATTAATTTTTTTGTGGTAACAAACCACAAACCACAACCATCCACAACCAATTCCCCATAAACAAAATCAAGACCCGCCCTACATTTTTTCTTGTTCGAGAAGCGGTTTCACTCGGATACACTAACTAAAAGCCATGGGCCCTTATCTGACACTCACCTCCTCACACTCAATCCCGTTGACCAGGATGTAGTTGTCACATTGCTTACACTTGACCATCTTGCTCTTCATTTTTCTCAGTCTGTGGGTCAAAGCGGCACGTGATGCAGTTCGCAGTTTACACGTCAATCCGTTGCTATCAGATAAACCCTCTTCGCTCTCTGCACACAGATGAGAAAAATGTCAACAACTGCAGTGTCTGCCATTGAAATGCAGAAAGTGTCAAATATACCTGCTTCCTGCAGAGGGTCTTTCTCATCAAGATCATCTGAAGACATGGTTCCTGTGGAGGAGGCCTTGGGTAGCTTACGGCTCCCATGAGCTTCAGAGAGGAGAGATATTAGTCACTTATTTACAACATCTAGATAGGACAGTAATAAAATGTTGCAAGAGATTTTTTCTACCTGGACTGGACAGCGATTCAAGACTTCCTCCTGTGCTGTCTCGGTCACTCTGACCAGGCCGTCCTGTACATCAATAAATCACATGACAATTTTCAGTTGCACTTCAGCTGGACGGGTTAAATTCAAGAAAGTTTATGACGGAAATCAGACGTACGTCCATCTACTAAACTGCTGCTGTGTTTCAGATCCTCTGGTAGCGCATATGAATCTTGTAGGTAACTTGTAGCAGTGCTTTGTTTACGTCGACCTGTTGGTGGGGATCTGTGAAAATTGGGTATACAGAAATTCAACTCAAATGATGCGGTTGCTAGTTTAGTTGTTCACACACGTAAATGAGCTTTAGTTGACTGCAGAAGCATTGAGACAGAAATGCTTGAGCTATTACAGGCAATTCAGTTCTGTTCACAATAAACATCAGTGAGATTTAGCAACTGATTCATACATTTATAAAAAGTGAAGCTGATCTCTGCTACAATTAAAAACAGCAAATCTCAAAACAAAAAGAACAGACACATTATTGTATAATACTTGCTGTATGATAAGAATAAGTTAGAGTGGACTGGAATAAAAAAGCTTTTTGGACATGTGCAAAGAATTTACGCTTTAATTCTTCTTGGTACAGTGTATTGATTTAAATCTTGCCTTCAATTATTTAAAAACAATCAAAAGTTTGGGGTCAGTATGTTTTTAAAAGAAGTCTTTAAAGCTGCATTTATGTGATCAAAAACAGTGAAAATGGTCATATTGTTAAATATTATTACCATTTAAAATAACTATTTTAATATATTTTAAAATGTAATTTATTCCTGTGATCAAAGCTGTATTTTCAGCATCATTACTCCAGTCTTCAGTCACATGATCCTTCAGAAATCATTGTAATATAATCAGATTTTCTGCACAATAATTTCTGATTATTATCAATGCTGAAGACAGTTGTGCTGCTTCATATTTTTGTGGAAACTGATGTCTCAGGATTTTTCTTTTTGTGGATAGAAAGTTCAAAATATTAATCTGAACTCTTTTATAACATTATAAATGTCTTACTGCCACTTTTGTTTGGTTTAATGCAGCCTTGCTGAATAAAAGTATTAATTTCTTTAAAAAAACAAAAGAATCTTCCTGACTTCCTGACCTGCAAGTTACAAGTTATTCTTGTGTGCCCTCACCTCCTGCTTTGGGGGATGAACTCCTGGAATGTGAAGTTCTGGAGAGGATGGTCGGGCATGTGCTTTCCCAGTATGTACTGGAGGTAGGGTTCACCCGGCTCAAAGGGCCTGCAGGTCAGCTCCAGGTTCTGGTAGCCCAGAGGAACCATCTCAGTCTGCTGCCGCTGGTAAAAGAACATGTTCACCGTTGCCTGACAGAGGAATAAGACAGAGACTTTGATCGAGAAGCCATGGATGAATATACAAATATAAGTGTGTAAACTAGATACGCTGAACATTTGATGACTAGGGCTAGCCGACGCAAAAGTCATCGCTATGCAATTGCTAGGGTGTTTTGTGGATGCTGGGGAATTCTGAGTGGTTACTTGTATGCCCACTCTCTATACTATACTCTGCTTCTTATTGCATTTTTGTTTTTTGATGATTGATAGACTTTCACTGGATATAGCAGATCTTCCCTTCACTCTAAGTAAAGTGGCCCTGTTTACACCTGGTGTTAAGATGTGTTTTGGTTGATTGGATCACAAGTGGACGATGCTAAATACAGGTGTAATGCTAAATACTTTCAAACATTTCCAGAGGTAGTCGAAAACACATTCGACCGGATTGCTTTCGTAGTGTAAACGCTCATGTGGCCACAAAAGACGCCTGCTCCCCGCCTACTGATCGAATATGTAAACATTATAGGAAGTGCGCTAGCCAGATGGGAGTTAAACTTTGTCGGCTGAAGACCCGAGTTTGATTTAAAGACGAAAAACATACCAAGTACGATGTTCTCTCACCATTCCTGATTTCTAACACACACTCAGTGTTCGGCTGGTCTTGCAGCTGTCAGAACATAAACGAAACCTGCTGCTCTCCGTGTGTTTTTACGTCGTCTCTGGTCGTGTTCATATGTAAATTGCGCGAGATTATCTCATCTATTAGTTTAAAAGATCTGAAAAAGCCTATAAATTTACCCACATCATAGACCCTCCCCTCTAAAAAAATCAGGACAGAAGTGATCAAAGTGGACAAAAGAGACAGATTAAAACACCAGGTGTAAACAGGAATGTGTCTCCCTTGTCTACTTGTGATCTGATCGACCTAAAGTTTCTCCTTCATGTGTAAATATTTACTTGTCGCCTTTTCGCCTCCCAATCTGTCTCTAAAGGCTGGTGAACCCACCTCTTTCAGCACAGTGTCTCCTTGACAGATGAGCTTGCGGGTGTGGACGATGATTTTGCGCTTCACCTTCTCCAGCTCTCTTTGATGGTTGTTTGCTTCACTCACACACTGCTTGTACATCATCTCAGTCTCTGTAACCTACACGGTAGCAAAGAACAGTGATAATAAATATCTTCCAGAAGAGATAATTAACATGACACATATTTACACTTTTGGTTATCTGCACTATTAAAACAAGAAATACTCCTTTATAATCTCACCGAAATGTTTAGGGTACATTTCATGTGCACTGTTGATAATAGTATTTTTCAGAACTAACATATTTTATTAATGGAAAGCATATTATAATCTCACACAATTTTTTGTGCACACTCTGTAGTAGTTTGCTTGAAATGATCTAAATATCCCTTAAATTACAGGTTTTGCAGTGTCAATTTTTAAAGCAAGTCAGTCTCAAGTTCAATATATTAAATAAAAATTGTGTAAAGTCAACATTATCTATATAAAATGTATTTCTTAAATCTAAATGTAGTTTAAAGTTTAATTTCCTTTAAATGAAGTAAAAATTATTTTTCTTAAAAACGTGTACATTATTTAATAATTAAATTATAATTAAATGTTTAGGTCTTCAAAGGTTCTTTCAACTATGTTACTATCCGAACAACCCCCTGCAACTTAAATATCACATGGATATCTGCAAAAAAAAAAAAAAATGCTTAAAATTATGGCAGATTATGTGGCAGAATAGACAAAAGAACCTTTTGACAAATTCACCAGGGAAAACATACTTTCCCTTTTAATGTCAAGACTAAACAAATGATTAAACTTGGTGATTAGCAGATATGTTAAACTGATGAAACGTATAAACTGAACACAATAGTAATGTTATTGCGAAAGCATATTGTTTTTGTCCTTTTTTATTAATGTTAAACTATAGAATGAGCCATATACTCAGGATGACCTTAGTTTGGGCGTCATCTCTGGACTTCCTCCTCTTGTCCAGAGTCTTGTAACCCCCGGTCTCCTCTTCAGCTTTGGCTGTCATGGCTTTGGCTTTCTCCAGATCCTCACAGCGCTGCTGGTATTGCTGTCGAGCCCTCTTCAGCGCTGACACAGCATCATTCTGATCATCAAAACACATGTCACATTACTGGACTGATAAATTAATGAATACACATACAGTATCAACCTCAGTACTAAGAACTGACCATTCTCTTCTGTTCTTTTGACCACTGCTCTTTGAATTCCCGTCGCCACTTGTCGATTTCGTTCTTCTTGGCCGAGAGAGCCTTTGGGATAGATAGATATATAGTTAAACCCCACACGTCACATGTTATATGTTTCAGATGTCTTGCGTTTGTCATAAACATTGATCAGATGGGTGTTTGTGCACCTGGTAGCAGCGCTGTTGAATGAGTTCAGCAGTGTGTTTGGCTGAGGTGCTGCTTTTGAGATCATGGTCCAGGGCCTGGGTGTAGATATACTGAAGAGGCATCATGTCCTGTGGAGAGTGTCCAAACAGATTTAAGAGCATTAAAGTGGGCTGACAGTAAACAACATGTTCCTTATGCAACAGAATAGTTGCATCAGGGTGTTTGGTAACTTCTGGATTAGTCCCAGGGACTGCTCTTTTATTCAGTTTTATTTTTAAACAAGCATTTTACCTTGACTTCATTATTTATTTTTGAAAACTTTATGTATAGATTTTATAAAACCTTAGCTTAGATTTCAGTATAAAAATTAATCATAAAACATGAATTATTCGATGTATAAAACTATGTGTGTGTGTGTGTATATATATATATATATATATATATATATATATATATATATATATATATAAACTGCTTAAGTTACGGTTATACACTAGGTATTTATTCATAAAGTTATACAAGTTAAAGGGGCTATATGTAAGAATTTTCATGTATTAATTACATTTTATTGCCAATGCGTGAACAGCTTGTAACGAAAATGATAAAACAAGACTGTCCCAGACTTCCCAGGTTGTCTGTGAAAGCCTGTAGAATGATTTTATGTGAAGGAGGAATCGGGACGTTTTTGCCGGGAAAATCAAAAGGATGTGATGTTTACGCGCGAGAGCAATGTGCTGGATAATGTCATAAGAGAGCCATTTTGTACTGAAACGTCAATGTGCCATGCAAAGAAAAGGGATTTATTCAACTATAGTCAGATATAGACAATGGTCTCAATTTACTTTATCAAACCATCAAAACAGTCAGTCAGGGCCCTATTTTAACGATCTAATGGTGCGTTCAAGTCCTCCTGGGAATTTCGTACGTACGAGGTGGGAAGTCGTGTTGACGACGTGAGGTGCGTTCAAGTCAGTTTCGTCGGAGCAAGATGGTGGTGTACCTTCTTTTAATGAATAACACGAAAATATAGCAAGTTTTGTTAACTCTGCTTATAGAAAATGAAGAACAAAGAATGCGCATCGGGTGTGTTTTTCTTTTTATGTTTTTAATTAACTTATGAAGCCAATGTGAATTAACTGTATCATTATATAATTAGTATATATATAATTTTTATATTACAAGTAGGCTATATCATATATTGTGCAGAGAGCTTACTTTGTTATAAATGAAAAAGCCTTACAATGTCACTGCTAAATACCTGTATATTGTGATATATTTGTGATATATATATATCACTTTGCTCAACTACAGACGTTGCATTCATTGATTCCGCCATGTTTCTCACTGACACGCCCCCAACTCGTACAGATCGGGGCTTAAAGAAAATCCCGAGCTCCCCACTGGTATTTACGACATTGTGGTGGCGTTCATGTGCATTCAACTCGTAAATACGATCTATACGAGATGACTTGAACGCAAGCTGGATGCCAACCGCCGTAAAATTGGAAAGAAGAAGAAGAAGACTTGAACGCACCATAAGCGCATGGTCTAAAGTTCTCTTAGGGCGTGTCCGAATCCATTTTTGCTAGTTTAACGACGGGAAAAATGGTCGGCGCGCCAGGCGCATGATCTAAAAGGGTTGTCCCTATTCTTTTAATGAGTAATGAGGTGTGTTTTGGGATTTACGTGCGTTAAACCAACCAGAGTCTCATCTCCCACTCCCTGCAAGTTGCGCTCGCGCCATGGCAGATTCTCTATTTACATGACGGAATTTGATAGTGGAAAGACCGAACGCGTCTCCAGAGCGCAAACGGAACTGCTCGTGCGAGGTAAAAGTGCGCAAGCAGACCATCTACATGACAAGCCAGATTCCACCATATCTTTATGTACACAATAATAATATTTTACAATGTAATCCTGTTATTTAAAACATTTGGCATGTTTGTGTGCTGCTGTGTCCCTGTGTGTTTAATAAAGCAGAGTGTACGCGCGTTGTGGACCCGCCTATAGGCGCACATTAGGCTACTAACGCGCTCTTAAAAAAATATATATATATATATTGCGCCATTGATTTTAGGCCAGGTTTCAGTTGGTCAATGGCGCAGTCTATTTCTGTTGCCTCAAAATAGCAACGCCCCAACAATGCGGCAGGACACACCTCGTTTTCAGACCAGCACGCCCATGGGCGCAAATGCATTTGCTATTTAAACAACGTGGCAGGACGTGAAAATGATAACTGCGTCGGGGTGAAACTAGCAAAAAACACTTGCATTGCGTTTGGCGCTGCATTGCGCCGGGTGAAAGAAAGTGTCATTTTAATTACCTCATCTGTCGATCGATGTTGCCTGTGAATTGTAGAGCTTGTGCAGACATATCCACATCGCTATGATCAGATGCTTTCTTGAGACTGCTTTCTTAACAGCTTTGCTTATTTTGTTAATAAGAGGGAAGCACATATTTACATATTCATCTAAACGTCGCTCTCAGCAGCGTGTACTGCGTCGGGATGCTTGTTAACCATAGAGTTGTAGGCCTATTTTTTTATTTTATATTTTACTTCTAAACGAAGAGGAATGATGAATAACTTCACCGTGAGTTTATCAGGGCCTTGAATCACGTTCACGTGTGAAATATGTGCACAAGTTCGAGCCATGGTTAGAGCACGAGCAATAGCCTAAGTTTAAGTTGCTGGCTGCAGTTCACTTAACGGCCACAGGTGTCACTAATAACGAGAGTTTCTGAATTCTACAGCCCCTTTAAGGTTATATGAATTATTTATTTAGCTAATTTTATGTATAGATTTTGTATTAACCTTAGCTTATCTTATATTAGACTTCCCAAATTATAGCATAAAAATCCATCCAGCTGTTATTTTATCAAATTATGCAAAACTGTCATATATTATTTAAAACGCTATCTATGAAATCAACCGTAGCAAAACAATGGAGTTAGCCATTTTATTCCCAAAAGTTTTAAAATGTAATTTCTACCAGCATTATTTCCATTACAGAATGCTATGGATGTTATTCAATGTTCATGATTTTCATGAAAATAAATATACAAAAATGCTACTGAATTCTCAAGCAATGAATGTATACGGCTGAATATTGTCAATAGAGAAATTAATAAACCAATTAGATTTTGAAAAGTGTTTTAAAAGAGTTATCATCAAAGTCCACATGACCAAAAGTGCCAATAGCTGTATAAACTCTCATTACATGTTTTACACACACACACACACACACACACACACACGCACGCACGCACGCACGCACGCACGCACGCACGCACGCACACACACACACACACACACACACACACACACACACACACACACACTTTTACCTGTTGAGCAACACATGACTTGGCTGCATCTGCCGCTCTCATAATACTCTTTGCAAACTCTTGCTCTGCAAACAAACAATCATTTATGATTTTATTAATCATATATTGCTCAGAATCATAATGGTGTCTATTACGCCAAATTCTGAATATTTGCTGACATTGACATACATGTAGAAGAAAGAGGTTAATAAGCAAAACACCAGATGGAAAATACGATTGACTGATAGAAACAGTTTGCATCTGTATTGATGGACACACAACAAAGTGCTTCAAAATATCAATAGTACAACAGTGAGCGGACATTAGGTGACATAACTTTATCAGGCCATAACCCATTAGCATTACAGCTCAATGGAAAATAGGATATTCATCATCACCAATTCCAGGAATACAACACCGGGTAATGTATTGTATGCTTCCCTCTTCTGTTAATTCATTATTAGGCTATTGATGTCTGGCATTGCCTCTGTTTTATATTCTGTCTATTTTTGCTCTAGATTTTATCATACATACCTCTTCATGGCTGTATACACTTAAGTACACTTTTAAAGAGTATATACTTTGCCAAATTAAAAGCTTTACTTGCTAATCAAAGTTTTAAATGCTAATAATCTTTTGTTGTGCACATATTTTGATATGGTAAATTTCTACTTCATTGCAAATGAGTAATTACAAATATATTTAAATACGTGACATATACATTTACATAGAAATAACATTAAAGTATATCTTAGTTTACCATAAATGCATAAATAAATTATTGTCAGTACATTCAGCAGGATAATTTAACCACATAAAAAAAAAAAGAAAAAAAAAGACAGTAAATGTAATATTAAATTACATAATTATGAAAATGTATTTAAATCCAACTTCAGTGGGTGAAAAAAACACTCTAGGAGAAGTTGAGCTAATTGCATTTAATATAAATACTAGAATACATTTTCATTTAATTATAAATAACATGCAAATGATTGTCCAAAAACATTACATTAAGTTCACACTTAAGTATATTGTTTTAAAGCATATTATTTCTGTTATAAGTACTCTTTTTAGAGATATATGCTGAAGTGTATTTCTTTTCCACAAAGGGTAACCTATCAGTAACCTTCCACTAGAGGGCGCTGTGCAAGATGATGACGTGTTAAAGGTTACTTCATCCTATTACAGGTGTTGTTCAACACAAGTCATTTTCTATCAGAGATCCAATTTTAGATTCTCATGCTAATTCCAGGAAGAGGTCCCTCGGCTTCTCTTCCAGGCAGAAACGATCTATAATTACTGGCAAACAAATCCAGCCTAAACATAATATGTCAGCACATTCAAAAACATGAGTCTAAATGCTAGTTTTCTATATTTATCTGACAGTTGGATGTGTGTTCCTCTATGTGACTCTGTGTAATCAAAGACTAAACTCACCCAGGCTGATTCTTTTGTCCATCCAGGTCAGCAGGTCTTTGGCATAACGGCACCACATTTTGGCGTACTGAAGAGCGAGCTCCACGCCACTCTCGCAGCGACACAGGGTCAGGTCGGCATCCTGGGCTGAGGTGGAAGACATCAGCATCAACGGTTTGTGTGCATGCCTTACTCTATGTAAACTAAACCCCGCTCGGGACTAACAGAGGGTTGTCCTCAACCAGCTTTAACGATTCTGTTGGCTGTCACTCATTACTCAGAGGATAAATCTCCCGTATCTTCAAAGGATGTAAGGCAAAGCTTTGGAAAATGCTGAGTTGCAGTACATGTCCATCATAACACAGACACAAAAAAAGCAACTTAATTGTTAAAAACAATGTTGAAAGACATTATTCTCTAAAAGTCTAATAAAGGTGTCGGAAACGAGCTCAGAATCATAACATCTACGTCGAAAAGTCGAATCCCTGTGACCCTCCAGCACAATATTCCGGATTGGTAATTCAATATCCATGCAAAATGCTTGTATAGGGAGCTCCTGGGCTCACTCAGTATTGTCCAAAAGGCTTTGGGACTCAGCAGTGAGTGTGTGTGAGGATTTCCGAGACTGTTCACCCTCCCTCTGTCTGCTGTCTCCTCCCTGTGCATTAAATGCTAAAAATCGGATCTGATCAAAACATCAGAACTAAAAACCTGAATCTGTTGGAGTGCCACTATCCCACTTCCATCCTGCCGTACTTCTTGGCTTGTCATGTTAAAGCATATGTGTGTGTGTGTGTGTGTGTGTGTGTTCACTTTTGGCACAGAGGGGAGTGGAAATAATCCAGGACAGTAGCAGACTGTATAGTGATGGTCTTTAGATTAGGGTGGGGTTGACTTCCTGATATAAGGATATAGATTTCTCATCATTACTTTACGGTCTTTTAAACACACTCTCTCTCATTAAATTTAGCTTGACGTTACTGTCACACATATTGTTAACGATTTTCTCAGCACAATTGTACACACAGGTGAATCTCATGGCAAGAACATACCCAGGTCTCACTCATATTTCTACCCCAAAATTAAGAAAGTATATTAAAAGATATATTGTAAAACAAATGTTTCTGTTTTGTGACAATGTAATACAATAACATTACAGTGATGTGAAAAAAATGTCATTCTCAATACTGTGATGTGAAAAAATGTCATTCTCATTACCAAGATGTAGAGGAAAAAAAGTAATACTCATTACTGTGATACTGTGAAAATCGTATTATCACCGTGATGTAAAATCTCATTCTCATTACCGTAATGCGAAAAATATAATTCTCATTTCTATGCAAAAAAAATCTCATTCTCATCACCATGATGCTAAAACATATCTCATTCTCATTACTGTGATATAGAGAAAAAATATAATTTTCATTACTGTGATGTAGAGAAAAATATAATTCTCATTACCGTGATGCGAAAAATATAATTCTCATTACCGTGATGCGAAAAATATAATTCTCATTACCGTGATGCGAAATAATCATGATACATTATTTCATTTGTAGAGTCAATTATTACTACTGTTATTTAACATTGTAGTATTTGGCATAAATTTCAGTTATTTTGATTAAAAAAAGAAACATTGAAAATGTGATTTTTTGCATTGTGGTCATGAGTATTTCAAAATATAATTTCTTTTACTTTTCATACTACTGTCTTTTGAAATTGGAGTGAAATATGGATTTTTTTTGTTGTTAGATTATCCCACCCAAACTGGTGAATCTAAAATGAATACATATGATTTAATATGATAGTTAATAGGATACACAAAACATTAAACTCAGTTTTCACCAGGTAATTCATGAAATGTCTCTGCTTAGTCAGTCCATTTGGCTGATCAGATTGCTCACAGTGGGGGTTAGAGAACTAGGCTGAGACTGCATAGGAATAAATTGTTGATACTGAAGTCTGTCTCAGGTGTACGTAAAGGAAGATGATGTGTTTTGTGAGTACAAGCCAAGAGATTGCCTTCGATAGGTCACCATGTGGATGTTTTATTTAAACTTTGAGTGTTAGCGTAATCCCTAATCTCAGCTAGCAAACAGCTACATACTCACAGAGCAGGCAGGTTTTACTAAGTTAGCACCCATGGAAAGGTGACATCACTATATATATATATATATATATATATATATATATATATACATATATATATCAATTCAGTATAGCTATTACCTAGTTAAAATATATCTCATCTCATCTTCGGTTACTCATCCCTTCTTTATAATTTATATTTTATACCTATTTTTTTTTTCGAATCCAACTTTATATAAAGATTACAGTTCTAATGCTAACATTCTTTCAAACCTATGTAGTTCTTGGAGAGATGGATCAGTGGGAAAAACAGAGAGCAGCTGTCTGCCGATTTAATCTGCTCTCTAACCCCCGTCCGGTGCTAATCTTGTTAGCAAGGGGCCATTAGTCCATGTGGCTAATTACACGTAAACAGTTGCAGGTTAAAGAAGAGAGATTTAGTGGCGTGACACGATGCCTCCGAGTCTGATCAGTCACTCTTGCTTTGCTTTGCTCCTCTCAGATATCTCAAAGGATGGACAGAAGAATATGTCTTCTCTAGGGTTCAGTACGAATATGGCTGGATGTAAGATATTCATTCTAATAATTATGTGAGCAGCACAAACAATGTGCCTATTACAAATCTCATTAGTCCTCCACCCTTGTTAGTCTTCCTCCAAATGTCCAACAAACAAACACTCATACACAAAGACGTTAAAAAGATTTACCAGATACGCCTCCGTCCTTTTCCTCCTCTTCACGGCAGATCTTCAACGACTCCGCATCTTCACCCTGGGAAACATGCGGCTTTTAATATTCGCTGTAACACGTTCTTGCTTGAGAGAGATTGTTAAACCCAAAAGTATCAAGAGATATGAGTATGTGAGGAAAAAGAGTGGGAACAATAATTCATCAATCATGTCTCACTGTAATATCGTCCAGATCGGCGTTCAGTGTGGTGTCTGCCGAGGTGTCTGTTAAAGACAGAGAGTCTGCTTCTTGTAGAAGCTCATCCACAGTCCTGAGAAATCAAATCAGCAGACACAACGATATTAAAAATGAAACATGGTGGTTCTCCCAGAGCTAAAGCATTCAAACTGTTTTATATTTCTTAAAAATAAAGGTTCTTTATTGGCATCGATGGTTCCATCAGTAACTTTTAACATCCATGGAATCTTTCAATTGGACTAAAGGTTCTTTTTTAGTGAAAGATGGTTCTTTAGATAATTAAAAGTCCTTCACACTAAGAATTTTTTTTTTTTTTTTAAGAGCAGTTCACTGCAAACCAAAATGGTTTTTCTATGGCATCGCTGTGAAATCCCCCCTTTGGAACCTTTATTTTCAAGACATTTCACAACAGACTGAGAAGGTCTACGTACGAGCATGTTAATGACAGATCCAAACTGGCATCAAAATCGCGAAATATCTCACTGTAACGCTTGACTTCTGAGTGACGGACTGGGGTACCACCATCTGAAACAGAAGGAAATGTGATGATGCCACGTGTGATTTTTTTCAATGAAAATCTGACAAAAAAGAAAAAGAAAAAAGTGTAACACTTTTTTTAAGGTGACCTACTTACACGTTACAACACGTGCTTACTATTACAATAACAGTAAATTATGCATAATTACAAGTAACTAAACCTAAACCAAACCCTAACTCTATAGTAAGTACATTACTCAGTACTTATTTGAGTAAGTACAATGTAACTATGTCATCTTAAAATAAAGGGTTACACATGTACTATAGTAATAACAGTAAATGTTGCATAATTACATGCAACTAACCCTCAACCAAGTCCTAATCCTGCTCTAACCCTATAAGTAAGTGCATGTAGTTAATTAATATTACTCAGTATTTAAATATATAATTACACTGAAACAAGAACACCTTAAAATAAAGTGTAACCAAATAAAGTGTAACCAAAAAGGTTTTTAATACAAACCTTTGTTCATTGGTTTTGGTATTATTTGTATTATTACTTCTGCAATACTTATAATGTATTTGTGATATATAATGTGTGTAACATGGACAGTGTCAAATAAAACAAGATAAAGCATGACAATACACTTCTTTGTGAAAAAGGGTTTTGATTGTGGTTAAAGTACATGAACATTTGTGTGAAGGCTTGCAGGAACTGGAACCTAAAGCTAGAGTAATGACACTTAATGGCACCGGGAAATGTGCATTTGACATTAAGACAGGAAGTCACACTACTGTAGTTGACACAAATGTTTTGTGACAGAAGCAGTAAAGAGAAGGCATCAAGAGTGAGCCAGCATGTTCACTTGTACAATAACATTAAAATAAAGTATTTATAAATCACCTTGGACAGATCATTTCATTTGAGACTTCAAAGCACAGGTAAATTACGGCATCGATTCAGATCATTTAAAGTTTAGACATGCTTTTTACTCATGGACTCTCTGAAGCCTTGAATGCACATAATGCTGTAGATTTGGCTCTAAACTTGCAATGTGCCACTCTTGTACTGCACTAACAAAGAAAGCATCACCGTCGTCAATCTCTTTCTCTCTGTGACATGCACCATTTAGGTCAACCACATCCTGTATAGGTTTTTTTTTAACATGCTCTGCTATAGGGACAATAAGGACTTGTTTTTGATGAAGAGATTAGTTCAACTGTATGGATTAAGATTTTTGTTTTTGTTCATCTCCATTTTGTTTGATAAAAATCACCCACCGGAAGTCAAAGTCCTCTCAAAGATGGCACTGCTGTTACACTGTCAGTTGGCACGTTATGCTGTTAGTTGTTACATAGAATGTTACATTCTAATTCTGATACCAGTTGCAAAAATGATATTGTTAAATGTCACGTGATACGCAATGTGGTAGAAACGAGAAGAACTGCAGCAATTACAAATTGCTTGAAACCAGTGCATGTGACTTCCTCCCACTGAGGTCTTATTCAGGTTGTTTATTTCCACATCCTGGGCTCATTAAAGTTATACATTTTATGTATTTATGAGAATTTCTAAATTAAAATAAATAAATAAAGTTAATTAACAAAAAACTTCTCAAACCATCATGCCAAAAATAAAATCTTGGGTTGATTTTTTCTTTTTCTTTTAACATTTACCTTTTTTATTTATTTTAAATGTAGAAAGAAACAATATGACACCCCAAGATGCAGTCTTGTTAAAAAAAAAAAAAAAAAAAAAAATGCTGTGTACATGAAAACTTCCTTGAGATGCAACTTTTGCACAAAGGCAAATTGAACAAGACAGGAAGTGCTCTGATCATGAACATTGCATGCAACACAAACACACAAGCACGCATATCCAAAGTAAGAGAGCAAGATAACTAATAAATCACACATATGCAGCCTAAAGCTGTGGTTGGGTACAACAAAAGCACATTTCCCTCAACATCTGTTGTAACTCACCCTGGACTTTTGGTTGCCTCAGCTGTGCCGTCTCTGCTGCCTCCTCCATCTAGTCTCTACTGATAAACCAGCAGCTCACAAGAGACGTGTTCGTGTTGTCATCCAGCAGTTAGTCCATCCACCCCTGTCAGAATCATCACCTTTCACAGGCGAACACTAACGCAGGACATGAAGACGGACGGTGTGGTGTTTGATAACTGCCCTCTGTTCTCTCACAGCGCCACTTCTCTTCCTCTAAAGTGGAGGTTGGCCAATGTTCTTTCACCATCGCATGAGGAGGAAGTTTGTCTCACTATCACTCTCAGACACACCTAACACCCCCAACTTCTGCTAAGGCCTGAGATATTGCTGGTAATTTGTGGCTGCATTTGTCATTTTTTTCTTTCTTTGGGATTTTTTTTTTGTGGCCTATCGAAGGCTCTTGAATTTGCAAATACTTTGTTTATGCAGCAACTTTAATTAATCTTATATTTAAACATCACTGCTATCATCACTGCTATCTATTTTTGGCATAAAATGCCAAATGGGAAATATTTTGAACTTTTGTAGCTATCACGCACAGTGTTGGGTAAAGTTACTTTTAAATGTAATGAATTACAATATTGCAATACTCCCTAAAAAAGTAACTGATTGTGTTACCTAGTTACTTTTTAAGGAAAGAAATGCATTACATTACTTTTTCTCACCTGGGCTAGGCTTGCTTTTTTGTATTTCAATAACAAAAAAAACCAACCGAATGTTTTATTTTTGGCTAATGTAAAGGCCCTTTCTCACCAAAAGTGACATGAATAAGCCTCAGGCTGAAGGAAATGCAAATTCACTCCTGTTCAAAACTCTTACTTCAGCAGTAAAAAAGAAACCCAAATGTAATGTTTATCTAAAGTCAATAAGCATCATGTTCACACAGAACACACAAGCCTTGGCACTTTCTCCTGATTTCGCTCAACATGGGGACAAGAGAACTGTCAGTCAATAAATGGAATACATAAAAGTAACTTGCGTTACTTATTTGAAAATTGTAAATTTAAAAGTGGTGCATTACTTGATTAGATACTTGAAAAAGTAATTTGATTACAACCCGCACTTGTAATGCGTTTCCCCCAACACTGATTATGCAGTAAAAACCCCTTGAAGCAGCAGTAAATGAGCCTGAATCTTTCTTTAGTATTCAGCCAATGAAATTGCCCCCTATTGGCTGATGGTGGTTGAGACACAGGAAGTGCATTAAGGAGCTGCATGACACACTTCCACTCACATATACACCTGGGAAGATGGTTTCATATATTGTCATATATAATGACTCTAAAAATGTAATGGGCTGTAACCATTAAGTAAAAAGTAGTGCAAAAAACTATTATTTCTTACACTTTGAATACATGGCACATTCATTATTTTTCAAAAAAAAATTTATATATTTTTTCCTGACCTGGTGATCAGGTGGGTTTGTGCAGAAAACACTCACAGCTCCAGGTCAGCTCCAAAACTACAGATAACTGAACTCTAAAACCCATATAAATCATAATTACTCATAGACTACTGTTCAAAGGTTTGGGGTCAATACGATTTTTGTTGTTGTTGAAAGAAATCAATAGTTTTATTCAGCAAGGACACGTTTAACTGATCAAAAGTGACGGTAAGGACTTTTATAATATTACAAAAAATCTCTGTTTAAAATAAATGTTGCTATTTTATTCATCAGTGTTTTTTTTTTCTTCTTGGTTTCCACAAAAATATTAAGAAGCACAAGTGTTTCAACAAATTATTGATAATAATAAGAAATGTCTTGAGCACCAAATCATCATATTATAATGATTTCTAAAGGATCATGTGACACTGAAGACTGGAGTAATGATGCTGAAAATTCAGCTCTGCGTTACAGGAATAAATTACATTTTAATATATACTTAAAAATAGTTATTTTAAATTGTAATACTATTTCAGAACATTACGGTTTTTACTGTACTTTTGATCAAATAGATGTAGCCTTGCT
Source organism: Leuciscus leuciscus (assembly GCF_965113295.1). NCBI lineage: Eukaryota > Metazoa > Chordata > Actinopteri > Cypriniformes > Leuciscidae > Leuciscus > Leuciscus leuciscus. The sequence goes on along the minus strand of NC_138725.1, from coordinate 41,862,736 downwards.
GAGCATAAAACTAAAAGACCTCTTATATTATCTTAAAGACACCAAACTTTTGAACGGTAGTGTAACTCTTATGTTTTCTGGAGTTTGCTCTGTACAGGTCTCTGCACTTACTTTATTTTATTCAAAGTTAAAGTGTTTAGTGACACAGGTAAGTATTTCAGTACAACATAGTCTCAATATAAGTCTCAACATATAAGTCTCAATACAACATTCACAAGCATGCTTTGAAAAACTGAATTAACAAATTAACCGATAAACCCTTTTTGTTTTGGACTGACAAAGCCAAGCAACATCATTGTGGCATCTGCTGTGCTTCACGGCACTGGTATAATAAGCATGGAAAGCCCCTGTTAAATATGCTACAAATGGTTTGTTCCCTTTCACTCACTCACGTTCGACGTCGTCATCTTCGAGTATTGATAAAACGAGCCAATGCACACATTGGCGTGCAAGCTTTGCATCCACTGAGGGAAGAAAGTGAGTGCTTTACTGGTACAGGCTGCACCATCCCTGTCAGTGTTGCCGTGATCATTCCCCTGTGTGCTCCGGCACTGGTAAGAGTTTTTCATTTCCTGAAAGAGCGTCTTTTTCAAGATATCATTCCACCCGTGCGTTTCTGGATGCGGTCGTTCCCTGTCCCCCTCTGACGGTCACATTAGTTGCATCACGTGTTTGGGGATTACAGAACGCTGAAGCATCTTTTGTGGATAGTTCATGTTCTTATTGCGAGAACATGACTATCGCTGTGTTGCGATCGAGACTCGTCTTCGTCATTACCACACCCCACCCTAGGGTGCCGTATGGGATGGGTGATCAGAGGATCATAGTGATGGCTTCCCTGCCCGGTAACCAATCCCTGTGGGCCCCTCACTCCTCTATCACACCGCAGCTGGTGGAGCCCCCCGTTGAGCGCGCTGGTCCCTCTGTAATGGACCGACCAGCCAGGCCTCTGGAGATGATGACTCAGCTGCTATGCTGAAATGGGCCGCTGAGGCTGTCGGGCTCACGTGGAATCCTCCACCGTGTCCCAAACATTCTCGGTTGGATGATTGGTTTCCTGTGGGCGGGCCGCGCTGGTTCTCAGCCCGCCGCCCCAGTACCTTTCTTTCCCGAAGTGCATGGAGGGCTTACCAGGTCGTGGACAGCACCTTTCTCTGCCAGAAACTGCCGGAATAGCTCCTCCCACCTCACTAGCCTTGAAGGAGGAGCAGTGAAGGGTTAAGAGGCTATCCCGCCTCCAGTGGAGTGGTCTGTCGCGACGCACCTGTGTCCGGCGGCCGCTGCCTCTTGGACGGGGATCCTCGTCTCCCCTCTAAGGCCTGTGAGTTCTCATCCGTTCTTACGGGCAGAGCTTACAAAGCCTGTGGGCAAGCCACTTCCTCTTTGCATGCCATGGCGTTTCTACAGTTCTACCAGACCAAGGCACTCATGGACATGCACGAGGGTAGCCCAGAACGTGCGCTCATAGGTGAGTTCTGCACCGCAACCGACCTTGCCCTCCAGGGCACGAGCATTGCGGTTTGCACAATCGGTCTGGCGATGTCCACCCTAGTGGTCCAGGAGCGTCATCTCTGGCTCAACCTGGTTGATATGAGGGATGCGGACAAGGTTTGGTTCCTGGACTACCCCATTTCCCAGGATGGGCTGTTCGGTGATGCAGTGGAGATCTGCGCCAAACAGTTCTCTGCTGCCCAGCTGCAGACGGAGGCCATCCGGCACATCCCACCCAGGGATGGGGGGGACGAGCTCTTCAGATGGTTACCGTTCCCCGAATTGTCAAAGAAAGAGCAAATTCCTCTGTTCCTGGGTCCCAAGAGGGCCAGACTGGCGGTGTACGACCTTGTAAAGCCTTGCACCCCTCAGCCCCCTCGTGTCGCCAGCCTGCAGCTGGGTGCAGTTCGTGGACCCGATTACGCCTTCTCACGCACCCCCTGCCGACCCGTGGAGACAGGTAGGTGTTGCATCGCACACTCAGACCCCGCTTCGGGCCGCTCCTGGGCCTTCCAAGCCGGGTCCCTGTCCTCCACCTTGCTGCACCACAACTTTTCAGAGGCTCCTGGGGCATATGGCAGCCGCAGCCGCAATAGAACGGCTTCCTCCATATGAAGACCGCTTCAGTACTGGCTTCACGGTCGAGTCCGAGCGAGCAGAGAACCCTCGGCACGGAGACACAGGCACACAGCTGGCCCCCGGGGCCGCCGCAAAGATGCTTTTCAACAGTGAGCCTTCTTGCACAACACTGTGCTAAATCAGGGAGGATAAGGAGCAGGTCTTGCTAGTTGTCCCTTGTTGGCCCAGCCAGACCTAATTCCCTCAAACTTATGCTCCTCTCGACAGCCCTCCCTGACCCATTCCTCTGAGACATTCTCAGGGACGGGGCACCGTTGGCACTCACGTCCAGACCTCTGGAAACTCCATGTCTAGTCCCGAAAGGACGGAACGCGGAGGTTCTAGGTGATCTTCCACAAACAGGTTGTAGATACCGTCCCTTCTGCGAGAGCACCCTCTACGAGGCTTGCTTATGCCCTGGAGTGGAACCTATTCGTTGAATGGTGTTCTTCTCGTCTAAGAACCCCAAAAGGTGTTCGATCCCTCCGTGCTTTCTTTCCTGCAAGATGGGTTGGAGCGAGGGCTGTCTCTCTCCACTACTACCTCTCCGCTTAAAAGGGACCAGGTGGTGAACCTGCAAGCGCTGCCCCAGAGATTGCAGACCCAGCCCTGGCTTTTCTCTGTCCTGTCCGCTCCTGCGGTTAACGTGGACAGAAAGCAAAGCCTCAGGACCTCAGTCCAGCTCTTTGTCTGTTACGGAGACCAGCAGAAGGGAAAGGCTGTCTCCAAGCAGAGGTTGACCCACTGTGAAAAACAAAAAGATAGGGGAGGCCATCGTCTTGGTGTATCAGTCCCAAGACGCACCATGCCCCCCTGGGTTGCGAGCCCACTCCTCTAAAATGAGAGTGTAGCTTCTCCCTGGGCGTTGGCACAGGGTGCCTCGCTGACAGATGTTTGTAGAGCTGCAGGTTTGGCGACACCAAACCTGTTCGCTAGAAAAATAGCTTATGTGTTGAGCCGGTTGCTTCCCGTGTGCTTCCTTCACATGACGCCAGTTACACTGTAAGCCCGGTTCGAAGTGTCAGCTTGCTGCGTCATTCCCCTCCTATGGACCAGATACCTAGGATACGCACTTTTGTCTAGGCACTGGAAGGTGGCAGCACTAGTGGCGTTTTAATAGGGATCCCAATCAGTCGACATGTCACCTACGTCTCACGTGAGCGACTGAAAGGGAACGTCTCAGTTACGTATGTAACCCTCGTTCCTTGAAGGAGGGAATGGCGACGTAGTCCTGTCGCCACTATTGCTGAACCACCGCTGACTCCTCAGCAAAAAAACAAGTGGTGCGTGCATCCACTTTCGTATTTATACTCGTGCTGTGGGGCGGAGCGTGGATGTAAAGCTCGCACGCCAATGTGAGCATTGGCTCGTTTTATCAATACTTGAAGATGACAGGCTCCCTAAGCGTGATCCCAATCAGTCGACACATCGACTACGTCTCTGTTCCCTCCTTCAGGGAACGAGGGTTACATACGTAACCGAGACGTTCCGATTCAAAATCTTTTTAAATATCCTCTAAGTGTTCAAGCTAAATTTACCCAGCAATAAACCGAGATCTACACTCAAAGTAGTAGTCACATGATCATCTATCTTCATTCAGCATGCAGGATAGTGGTTTGTAAGCCTATGCCAGCATCATCATTTTTGTCTTGTGGCTACGCAGCTGTGATATAATTAACCCTGGAAGATAGATATAGATGTTATATGATGTCAAATAAAATGGTCACAACAATCAGAATCTCTACAGAAATTACATGCAGCCTCCATCTAACAATTCCACCAAAAAATAAAAAGAGACATAATATTCCTTTCAGTGACATGTTTTTAACCATTCTTTATATTTAAGGCACAGTAGGTGAAATACAAATACAGTCACAGTTACAAACATTCTGATAGTATGACAGTGTGACTAAACAGCGCAATCGCAAGGATTCACATCAAGCACATTTGAAGCCTGCTAGGCAAAAAAGCAAAGAGGTGAAGACCAATGTTGCCGTGTGGAATGTGTGTAGACCTTTCATTTCTGTCCTGATGATATGACAGCAAAACCACAAAGTGAGGCGTGTACGAATGTTGGCTTTGATGAGGGGAAGTGACAGCCTGAAACGCCAACAAAGGTGGTAATAGTATCAAGGCCTAAAAATAACAACATCCTCCATGTTAATATAACATGCTTCATGCCTTAAAATAGCAACATGCTTCATGTGTCTTTTATTATTATTATTAAAATGACTATTTTCATGTCTGGAATGCGAACACTGCAAAAAAAAAAAAAAAAAAAAAAAAAAAAAAGTTTCATGTGATTATTTCAGCAACTTTTTGATTTTAATGTTGAAATTATTATTAACCAAAGATAATAAATGCTTTAAAATATTTTTTTGAATTACTATTATTGTTAAGCTGTTAACAAATTGAACCTTACTATAATGTGTTACGGAAGATAATCATAAACTGTTTTCAAAGACCTTGCATCTTTATCGCAGGATGAACAGGTGCTGTGCTCATTGTTACCAATATGATAATCTACAAATTACAGGACAAACGTTTAAGCTCAACTTCTTTTCTGGCAAACAACAATAATAAAAAAGAAATCTCTAAAAGGGCCTCTTCTGCTCACTCATATTGTGCTTATAAGGTGGAACGTCCTCCAGAAACGACGTGTCCAAAACAATGTCTCTCATAGTTCGTCTCGGGCCGTCCTGTCCAGAGGAGACTGGAGCACATCTGAGTTTTGGGCCTCTGTGCTGATCTCAGCCTGTTCCCGGGTCTTACCCGAGCGCTTCCTGTCCCAGTCTGTGCGCACTTTCTCATTGTCCCACACCGTGGAGGTTTCAGTGTCACTGATGTACCCAGGTTCGCCTGTGTAGTGTGTAGGGAACACAAGCAAGGGCTCCGCTGAGAATGCTTTCAGGTCCCTCGTCTCAAACTGCTCCATGTAATCTGATCTGAAGGTGATGATATTAGATGTGAAGATGAAGACCGAGATGTTACATTAGACAAAAGCAAAACATATCATGATATATAACAATAATAATAAATTAATAAATTTTCCGGCATTTACTCATTTATAAAAGATTAGTTCAGTTCAGAATAAAAAATTCCTGATAATTTACTCACCCCCACGTCATCCGAGATGTTCATGTCTTTCTCCCTCATTCGAAAAGAAATTAAGGTTTTTGAGGAAAACATTCCAGGATTTTTCTCCATATAGTGGACTGGTTATCAACCAGTGGACCATGGAAGGTCCAAACTGCAGTTTCAATGCAGCTTCAAAGGGCTTTACACGATCCCAGCCAAGGAATAAGGGTCTTAACTAGCCAAACGATCGGTCATTTTCTAAAATAAAATAAAAATATATATACTTGTTTTTAACCACAAATGCTTGTCTTACACTGGCTGTGATGCGCCACACATTACGTAATCATGTTGTAGGGTAGGGCGAAAAACTCCATCTCATTTTCCCCTCCAACTTCAAAATCGTCCAACATCATTGTTTTACCTTTTATTCATATTTGATTTAGTCTCTGCATGGTTGCTTTGTAAACACTAGGTCGGTACGCGTGACCTTTCAACGTGATTATGTAATGCGTGGCGCATCACAGCAAGTGCAAGACGAGCATTTGTGGGGTTTTTTAAAGCGCAGATGGTTTTGCTAGATAAGACCCTTATTCCTCGGCTGGGATCGTGTAAAGCCCTTTGAAGCTGCACACTGAAACGGCAAATTTGGACCTTCAAACCGATGATAACCGTTGAAGTCCACTATATGGAGAAAAATCCTGGAATGTTTTCCTCAAAAACCTTAATTTATTTCGAATGAGAGAGAAAGACATGAACATCTTGGATGACGTGGGGGTTAGAAAATTATCAGGAAATTTTAATTCTGATGTGAACTAAGCCTTTAAGCACTGGTTTTAGCGTTCTGCGTGTTTGATTGACTGACATCAATTACATTATAAAACTCGCTTTAGACTATAAATCACAGGACCTTGAAAAAATATTATTCTGCAACTTATATTCTAGAAGATGATCTAGGAATAATTTAGCTAGAACTATAAGCAAAGTTATTGGCATATATGGGATGTATACTTGGGATGGGAACTTACACAGGATGCTTATTAAACATAACAGGAAGGAATTCGTCCACGGGCAACATTTTACTGAGTGGTTCTGCGTTGAGGAGCTTTTTGGCTCCTTGCAATGACATCATGTAACCCAAGGTCCAGTAGGAATAGTCCGCCTCCACCAGGTTGCGAATTTTTGGTACTGCTTTTTCAGGCCGGTTCACTTGCATCCTCTTCCTCCCAATATAACTGCAAGGGTTCAACATACAATATGAACAATCTCTAATCAATACATGAACCAAAAAGTGAGTGCAGTCAATGAAAGTAGACCCACTCACATGAGGTCCCAGTCCAGACCATTACTCTTGACCTCACTCATTAAATTCTGCAGGCGTCGCTTGAAGAAAATCTCAAACCGCAAATCATCTTCAAGCACCAGCGAGGTCTTCAGGCCTCTGTCTACAATCTGCGTAGCACAGTACATAAACATCAAAGCTTCTGATGCTCACAAAACCCTTACTCTACATTCACACTCTCTTCCAAAACCCAGTGAGCTGTCTATCTATTCGAGATTATTAACACAAGGCTCTTCCAAAATGTCGGAAGCATTTTATCATCATATTAAAATGATTTCTGAAGGATCATGTGACACTGAAGACTGGAGCTGAAATTCAGATTTACATCACAGAATGATGCATTTAAAAGAATTTTAAAAGAATGTTTTTTAAATGGTAATTTACTGTATTTTTTATCAAAAAAATGCAGCCTTGGTCAGCATAAGAGTCAGCTAGGTGACTCACTAGATTTTGGAACATAACTATAAACTGGTATGTGTGCCAGACCTCTTTCCAGATGTTGTAGTGGGACAGGAAGCAGCCCAGCTCTCCTCTTGTGAGAGGTCTGCCGTGGTAAGGGTCACTGTAGCCGGGAAGCATGTGGATTCCCATAGCGTTGATCTCACTCTCGTTCATAGCTCTGGTGTAGAAGGAGAGGCAGTGAGCAAATGTTTTGTCCTGGATATGAATGCTGCATTTGTTTGACGGAAACAGAAGTGAACTTACTTGCCATCAACAGCAGCGATAATCTTGCAGTCGATCTCTTGCTCTCTCAAAGCCCTCAGCATGCGCTCACGGCGGTCGTCCCGTCGCTTCAGGTTGATCATAAACACCTTTTAAAACACATAAAAGCATTCAATGAAAACAACTTCACCTAAGAACCATTTAATCGCTAAAATGGACCCAGAACTCAAAGATGATGAGATAAAAGCCCAGTTACCTCATCAAAGCCCATTTTGTCAGGGTTTTTGACAGGTTTGGCCAAGTATCTGGAGGGCTCAACTGGAGGATTTCTTACTGTAAATGAAAAGAGGTGGGGTAACACTTTATTTCGATGGAAAACTTTAGACATTCTTCAACTACAAGTAACTTTGCAACTACAAGTCAACTAACTCTCATTACAGTATTAGTTGACTGTCTGCTTAATTTCTGCCAACACTTTATTTTGATGCTCCCCTTTAGACATTCAACTGAGTATAAGTAAATTTTGCAACTACATGTCAACAGTGCAACAGTAGGTAGTAACTGATTGCATGTAATCTGGAGTAGTACTTGTAATTAGATTGTATTACATTTTAAAATACTCGTAATCAGACCAGTTACTTTTTTATTGATTACATGTTATTGCAATTTGTAAGTAATCTACCCAGCACAGCATGTCAACTAATTCTACTAACCCTAACCTGACGGTCTACTAATACTGTAATGAGAGTAAGTTGACATGTAGTTGCAAAGTTACTTATAGTTATTATAGACTATCAGAATAAAGTGTAACCGGGGTGATTACATTTGATAAAACATAGGCAGACCTTTTTCTTCTTTGTAAATCTGAAACGTACCATTGACCTCCAGCACTGTATGAATGAAGCTGTCTGCCTCGTCTTGCAGAGTGCTGTGGGCACGAAGAGGCACTGGGAGATACCCGTAAGTTTCCTTGTTACAAACAAACATTTGAACCTCTGCAAAACCACAGAGAATGCAATTTAAAATGTGAAATATTATGCATAATATCCTCTTAAAGGGGTAGTTCACACAAAAATGTCATAATTCTTAAATTCTCATAATTTCAAAATGTCTTTCATAATTACTCGGCCTCGTGTATGTCTAAACCTGTATGCCATTCATTCTCCTGTGGAACAATGTTTTGGACCCCACTGACTTTCATTGTCAATATTCTTTAAAAATACACTGCCCGGCCCAAATTTTTTTTCGCTGTTTGGATTTAAAGAGGCAAATGCTTAAGAGTCAATGACTGGATCATTATTGCAGTGATTATTATGTTTCTAGCATGTTATAGTTTCTTAACCCCAGTTGATGGAGTGTTTAGCTTTTCATTTCTTAAACAACCATGTAGGAAGACACATCATGGCCATATTCCAGGATGACAATGATTCATCAGGATCAAATTGTGAAAGAATGGTTGGGAGGAAGCATGAAGAATCATTTTTCACACATGAATCGGCTCCTCTGAGTCCAGATCTTAAATTCACTGAAAGTCTTTACAGAGTGCTGGACTCTTGCATTGACAATACAAGATCTTGACCAAATATTGATGCACCTCTTGATGGAAATAAATGTTGTGATGCTAAGAGGTGCATCAATTTAAGGTCTGGACTCAGAGGTGCCAATTCATGTGTGAAAAAGAAAGAAAGTCATGCAGGTTTAGAACGCCATGAAGGAAAGTAAATTATAAAATTTTTGTATGAATTGTGAGTATCAGTGTTTTCTGTCGAGGCACACACCTCCCATGCGGGCTGAAAAAGAGAAGACTATGATGTCGTCAAAGGCCCAGGTGTAGTCTGAATGTGGCGGGTGAAAAGCCAGCATTCTGGAAGCTTCTTTCCGCAGGTCCACCAGGAAAGTCGAGTGCACCATGGGAACGGCAAAGCAACCCCTACGCACTTGCTTACGCATGGGGATGTAGGCAGGAGTTCGCTTATAGTAGCCCTAGTGTAGATTGATGAAAAATATATAATTTTTTTTCCATATTCCTGAAGAAAGGGTTATGAAGTATTACATACATAATACACAAGACCTGTACCTGGGATGACATTCCACACCAGAAGTTTGAGTAGGCAGCACGAGACTCCATCATCGGTGCCACGATTGTCTTGTTCTCCTTTATTAGTTTCCATAAGACGTCTCGGTTGATCAGAAGATTATCACAATCAATCATCTGAAAGATTTAATATAACTTTTATTTTTTCGTGAATGCATGACCAGGCTGCCTGCAAAAACTACATTTCTGTCATGACAACTCTCAGAGTGTTTGGTATGGTAATGGATGTGACAATGTTGATATGTTTGATCTTGGCAGAATAGATCTGCTACACTGCTGCTGCAGAGCAAGTACAGGACTTGCTACTGCCAATACATACAGACACGCTGCTGTGAGCAAGTAAGACATGCCGCTGCTGTACAGTATAGCGTACATGAATTACCCAGATCTATCTATACAGGTGGAGCTGGGGAAGGAGGAGAGTTTCTGAAGACAAATGCTCACCAAGTACTTGAAGGTTGAGCAGCGATCTCATTGGCTACTGATCACCATGAAGCAATCAACTGTGCACTATAGAGAATGATGTGATTGCAAGCAAGTTGAGTTAAGGACCCATCAGCTTGCAACATCTAGAGCAGGGGTCTCCAACACGTCGCTCGCGAGCTACCAGTAGCTCGTGGCCTGATTGGAGGTAGCTCGCCAATTGCCGTTCACATATCGCGTCTTTTGTGCGCACAAGTTCGTTATTTCAAATAACTGAAGCGATGCGCTAATTTTTTCCAGGCGCAGTGAGTCAACATGAAGGATGGGGGTGCACCCAAACACTACGGGTGTTTTTTTCTTCTCCGTAAATAAATCTTGTAGCAGAGCTGCTCGGTGGTGGAAATCCATTAGCCACTAAAACTTCATTGTCGTTGTGGAGAGCGCAGTGCATGGTTGCATAGCAACGACAGACGCCACGGGAAAATCGGACCGAATTTTACTATTAAGAATAAAAGATTGTAAATGTCAGTAATTTATCTTTTTATAAAAATGATTTAAAGGCTGAAATATGCGAGGTTTATCTTTTTATAAAAACTTTTGTCAAAACTTTATTTGAACTTGTAAATGTTAGTAGATTACATGTTGCAAGGCACTCCTTTAAAATCTGGTCATCATTTTTAATGTTATTATTTTAATGTTTATGTAAACAAAAAGTGCATATTGATGCTAAGTTTATTTGTTATTTGCGGGTTTTCGACATAAAACTTGGTGAATTGATTTTATTGTGTAGTATTAGTACTTTTTAAACAGGATTCTGTGATAACCGTGATCATTTTGGTCACTATAATCATGAAATGAAATTTTCATGCCATTTCATCTTTAGTTATCATGCACTATAAAATCATCTATAATTATGTGTTTTTACAGTATAATATGCAAAGTACAATTTTCTATATTATGGGTCAATGACGTGGCGTGTCAATTCTGGTGTCCCAAGCATATTTATAATATAAAAATTTATATATTTTTAAATGCACTTCATTAAGTGACTCAACTTCCCCCTCTTTAATTACTCATGTGAGAATTCATTATAAATAATTAATCTTTAAGGAACTATTGAGCTCAAAAGTCTCAAAATGTAATTCCGGGTAACTGTCCCGGCTTAAAATCTGAATACAAAAATACAACAAACATTTTAAAAATATATATAAAAGTATTTAAAATCTACTTGGGCATAATTGTATTGATGTTTTCAATGATTCCTACAAATATAGTGATAATACTAAGCTTATTTACATTTTTATGACAGAACGACTTTTGTCCCCAAATTGTGATTTCTCTAATGTCAGTCCTGGATAACAGACATCAATGACCATTTTGGACCATAATGCATTTTGGTATGTCATGTGACATAATATTGTATCAAAAAGAAGACCCTGAAGGAGCACTAGAACATGTGCAAAGGTCAGGAAGCGTCTCTTAAAATGTCGATATTTTGATATTTCGGTCACTGGTGCACTTTGTAGCAATATCATGTGTCCTTTTGGATAACACTAATAAAACATTTATAATGATTTTATATAAAAAAACGATCTATTTGATCTAAAAGGTTACCTTAAGTGATGATAGCTAAGTTGTAGTTTTCCATAGGTGGTTATGTTAGTGCCTGATTATAAAGAAAAAATATTGGTTTTTGTCATTCCTGGATAACAACATGTCATTGTTGTATAACAAAAAACCTCTGTTAGCCAGGACATGTCATCCGTTATCCAGAATGACATATGCACAACAATCTAGTTTTTAATTAACATTTGTAAACTTTTAGGCAAAGTTATTTGTTATATTATTAACATTAACATTATTTACATAATTGTATGTTTTTTTGCCATATTTTAGCTGTCATTCATCTTGATTTCACATGATTCAATGAGTCACATGGGTCATTATCAATGAATTTAAATTTTTTAAATCATTAAAAACTTGTCAGTGTCTCTTACTTTGTTTCAAGTTTGAGTGTTGGAAAGGAAAAAATGATACTGAGGATGGTTTTTATGGTAATCCTGAAAAATATTGCAGAATGTCCTTCCGTCTAACAGTATGTCATTCCGGCTAACAATGACACAGGCAATTCATTTAACCCATATTTGTGTGTTAGATTACACAATTCAGTTTTTTGTTGAGTTAATGATAAAACAAGTCTTATTTACTTTATTGGAAAACATTTTTAAACATTTTCCAGCTTTTTTAAAAATTTGGTTCTGAATTTTGAGTTATCAGCAGCCAAAACTGAGCCCATGTCTATATGAAATCCCAAATGTATTATATTAATTGTGATTAAAATGTAGTTTTACGAGCACTAGTTGTTTGTTGAGCTCCAATTATGGATATCAGTACATTTGTATATGCCAACAATGGTAGAAATGTAATTAATTAAAAAATTCATTACGTTACCCAGGAATGACATTTTCATGGGGAAAAAGATCTGATTCACCAAAAAAAGTGGTTAATTACATTCTTGAAATGTCTACATGTCATTGCATTACATACACAACACTCTAATAAGTATAGAAAGTCCTACAATTAATTTTTTTTTGGCAGTTTTATTTTTTTTCACATCTTAATCCTTATCCGTCATTCACTAAATCTCTGATTCTGTTCTTTGACATTTAATATAGGCCTACAAAAACTATTTTAGGTCTAAAACAGTTTGGATAGTTGTTAATATGAGAGTTATGAGACATAATTTAAGAGATTTAAGTATTGTATTACATGAGTAGCCACTCGTCCACTTTCATTTTTAAAAAGTAGCTCTCAAATGAAAAAAGGTTGGAGACCCCTGATCTAGAGTTTATGACAGAACTTTGTATTTGCTCAAGCTCGATCTTGAAGCAAAATCAAGGACAATCATGACTCTAATTCAACTTTCTGATTGTGCCCGCATTTAAGGGACTAAGTACAGTATGTATATATCATATATTACACAGCTTTTCACAACATAAACATGAAATGTTGATTTGAGAGTAATTGTACTTGTTTATTATCTTATACTCCATAATAGTGTACAAAACAATTGCTCTTGTAACAATATGAACAATATTACCACAGGCCTACTATTCATATTGATCATTTTACAGTAAATAACAGTCAAGAACTAAGGCACAAGATGGCACCAGCCGCGTTTGATTGTGATACGAGAGATATGAAAGAAATGCTGACCTCAAATACTCAATTACACATTTTTATGAATTACACCAATGGCCACAAGTCTCTATTTACCAACTTAGAGATTCATGGTCCTAACAATGAGAATGGATCTCACCAAGATATAGTCTGCCCACATCTCTCGTGCAGACTCAAGCGCCGCCTGCCGCAGCTTCATGACGTAGGCGTAGCGCTCGTTCGTCCACTCCTTTGGTCCTTCCTCATTATGATATTCTCTGAATAAGTAAGAGAAATGCCAGGAAATGCACAAATACACTAATTCCATGAAATCACAAGTGAAGAAACATGGCAAACCTTGGTTCCTCCTTCGGCCTCCACTCCACATAATGGTAGAGTTTCTGTACATTGATGAGCCAGTCTCGCAGTAGGTATGTAGTGTTGTCAATATTGTGATCGGTTGCTACCCTGTCATTATTGAAATAGAAACATAGAGATGGTGCTCATTATGTGCACTTTACTTTCTACAAAGAACAATATCGGGTAAAAACTAAAGATCACATGAGTTAACCGCAAGCTTATGATTACCTGCAATAGTATAATCGCACCATATTTTAAGAAGATCTTTCAGGGCGTAAGGTATATTTCGACCAGACATAGGGAAAATAAATCAAGCTCTAAATTAAACTACTTCCTTACAGCATAACTAGACTAAAAGTGTTGCAGAACATGAGAAGTGAAACTGCAAAGCTATCTGGTTATCATAGAAACACAGGAGCAGAGATAAAGTAAACAGATGAGCAAGAGCATGCGCCCTACTTTTCTTTGGCTGTCTTAGCAAGAACAGAGATTCTCATTGCAACATGACTTCACCAGTCCAGATGCGTCTCCTGCAGCAGCGCACAGCTGCGAGGCCCAAGAGTCTACAAATCCAAACAGAGTTTGAATGCCACACAGACAGACCTGTGGGAACACAACTCTGGCCAACAACTACTACTACAGTACAGACGGATTCAAGACAGGAATACGAGACAGATTGTCTATTTTGAAACAGTTATATCAGTGGTTCTCAACTTTTTGACTCAAAGGTCCCCAGTTGTCCAACACAATATTCGAAGGCTTCCCAATATTAGGCCTTGTCCGGTATTATTTGTTGTTTTGTATGATAAAGTTGCTTGCTTTCAAACTTACTTTTTTATTAACAGAAACTAAGAGTCTGGATATTAAATTAACCACCATTCGTGTGTGACATCGGAAGTTTCAAGAACTGTGTGTTCTTCAATTAAAAACAACAGTTATTGAGGGGAGAAAATACATATTTTTATTTTATTATTTTTATTATATTAAATAAGAAATACATTTAATTTACATTTTTCTTGCAATTAATGCATATTTTTTTAGCATTTTAATTTAGAGTTTGATTATGCTAATATTAATTTAAATACAAATGTCATCTTGAGGCCCCCTGGTGGATTATATGGGTGAGAGCATAAAAAAAAAAATGCTGTTTAAGGTTTATGAACAGTGTTGAGGGTAGTAACGCATTACAAGTAATGTGAGTTACGTAATCAGATTACTTTTTCAAGTAACTAGTAAAGTAACACATTACTTTTAAATTTACAACAAAATATTTGAGGTACTTTTTCACATAAGTAGGCTAATGCAAGTTAGTTTGTTTTCTCATTTATTAACTGACAGCTCTCCTGTCCCAGTGTTGAGAGAAATCAGGAGTAAGTGCAGAGGTGTAGTGTGAACATGATGCTTATTGTAGTTCTATACAGAATGTGAGAATTTACTCATATCACTCGCAAAAAACAGATTCAGTATTACTCAAAATGAATGAAAACAGTGAAATGCAAACTCAGAATATTACGCAAACCTGAATTAATTAAATATGTTAAATAACACAAACTTTATTCAATCTCACTTTATTAACTAATGTATTTACTGCTGACCTTCAATAATTAAATTCAACCATTCTAATAAGCAAAACATCACATTTGTGTTTTTTTATTTTTTATTATTATTATTTTTTTTATTGTTAAAGTAAGTGTTGAACTTTATTCTCCTGAATGGCTGCACAGCGGAAAGGATTGTAAAAGTAACTTAGCTAACACATTACTTTCAACAAATAATGAAATTAGTTACCTTAGACTAGAGAGTAATGCAATATTGTAATGCATTACTACAATGTTTATGGACATAAATTTCCCCTTCGGTTCAGCTGTTACCCTTAAAAGCTATTTCTACTAAATCTAAACTATTATCTTCGCTTGTGTAACTTAATGCAGTCAGGTGAATTCAGTCATCATAAATTATGTTTTTCACATGAATGAAACTAATTTATTTGGATGGACTTAATTACCACATAAAGAAAATATACAGTGAAGTCTTTTGGCCTTTTGTTCATAGGCTACATAAAACATAGTAAATGTTGCAGGTAAGAGGAGGAAAATGGGATCTCCAAATGACACAAGCTAGATTCAGTCTATCAGCTTGTTGGAGCATGTGCACTAACCTCTAGATCACAGCTCCAACACCTGACAGCTTTTTATTATTAAGAAAAGCTTAATCCACATGTTGCTTGTGAGACTTTTAAAAGACCCATATTATGCTAAAACACACACACACACACACACACACACACACACACACACACACACACACAATTATTATTCCTCTAACATGGTTGCTAACTAAATTATGAATTGATTACACATCTGGAATACTAAAGTCTGATTGGTCAAACTCTTCATTTAGAGGTTAAATGTTTCAGAATGAAGTTACCAGTTATTATTCTAAAACCTTTAAACTCTAAATGGAGCGTTTGACCAGTCAGAATGAAGTATTGCAGACGTGTAATAATCTAATTAGGTTTTAATACAGTGATCAATAACATTTCTAAATCTAATCTAATGTTCTACATTGTTCACTCTGCCTGTTTTTGCAGAGCCAAATAGGGAGCTGAACTGGCTGTATTACATGTTCCCTTAATTGCCATTGACAGTTCAATCAAGGTCAAGACGTTCGAACCGTTCTTGGTAACTGATACCATTCACTGTAAAGGACAACTTTACGGGATAAAATCAATCTTGGTAGGGATGAATGAGTGAGTACTCTAGAGAAACCCCTCCCATCTTTTTTTTCTTTCTCTCTCTCTCCAGTTTGTCCCTTCAAGCCTCCATATTGAGCTGGCAGACAGATGTTCACAGACATCCAAATTAAGTGATACTAACACAGAGACAGGCATTATGACGTGTTCAGAGATTCTAACATCATGGCATCAACAGAAACAGAACCGTTACACACACACACACACACACACACACACACACACACACACACACTTACCAGAGCGCTATTCGGTCTTTGGGGTAATTGAGGCGCTCAATAGTTCCGAGGAAATGCGGCAGAGAGTGCTGTGCGTTCCTGCAGATGAGAGCGATCATTACTCGGGGAGCTAATATAGGAGACTCCGGGCTCCAGCGCTCCTCATGGAAGTATCCTTGAGCTGGTCCAGGATTCATCACACAGCACCACAGCACCGACACGAACGACACGAACCGGAGCATTCTGCAGCACAGACTCTTTACAAACAGGCATACGAGCTCTTACTGCTAAACCAGAGTTACACCCAGTTCACGAGGAGGTAGAAAGTTAAAAAGGGGTAACTTTAGTTTAAATAATTCCGCCGACCAAAATCAGCCTGCATTGACAACACTGCAGATGTAAGACGAGCGAGTTAAAGGGGATGTTACGCTGACGTTTAAAGGGGAGGGAGCCATTTCATATTCTGGTGTATCACGTTACAACAAGGTTTCATTAACTATATTAGTTAACATGAACTGCACTTCTACAGCTTTTATTAATCTTAGTTAATGTTAATTTCAGCTTTTACTAATACATTATTAAAATCAAATGTTGATTTGAACAAACAATGAACAGCCTTTTAGTAACAAATTTGAACAAATAGGCTGCAGTAACAAATGTATTGCTCATGGTTAGTTCATGTTTGCTAATACATTAACTAGCTAATGTTAACAAATGAAACCTTATTGTGAAGTGTTACCATAATATCTTTCAATTATAAGCCATTATCAATCTTTACAACAAATTAGTAGTCTTTGCACATTCTATTATTCATTTATTTCCACGTATTTAACCCGTCCATTAATTTCTGTGCCATTAGCAGTATGGTACCTATTTCTACAGAGCCCCTAAAGGGACACAGTGGTGGAAAAAAAAGAATAAGTCAATGCTTTTGTGTTCTCTCACAAATGTTTTGTGTTCCCCCAAGAAACTTTGCATTCACTCATAAAACCTTTGTGCTCTTTCTCGGGGGAACGCAAACATTTTGCGAGGGAACGCAAAGTTTCTCTGGAAAATGCAAGCATTTGCAAGAGAACACAAAAGCACTGACATATAATTTCCCCTCTCATCTCATATTGTTTTCCTTCCCCATTTCCCTTTAGGGGCTCTGTACTGTAAAAACCTTTAACAGAGGAAAATTAAAGAGGAAGTATTTGTCTGAACTTACAAAAGGTTTTGTGAGAGAATGCAAAAGTTTTGCAAGCGAAAAAATTGTCTTCAACAATGAAAGAAAATATGAGTTGCTTTTAAGGCAAGTCATTTCACTCAGCGGCCATCTTTGAAACGCCTCTCGTGAAGCTATTTCAGTCATGCAGGTATGGCCCGTCTCTTTGAATGGGGAAAAATCTAATATTTTTTCAGCTGTTCACTAAGCTCACAGTTAAATTTTACATTTTAAATCACCAATGAAATCTGACAACTGTCTCATAAATTTTGTTTTTAAAGTTTTCAGGCTGGACCAGCCAAATGCACATGCGCATATGCGTCTCTAATGGCAGCTGCAGTGGCGCAATTACTTTACAGATTACCGATTGGCTCTTTTATTTAGAAGGCGGGGTTATATTCCACTATATAGTGCATTGCACTTTCTCCCATTCATAGTAATACGAGTGCACCATCTATTAGCAAGTTTTTACATTTAATTATTATACAACCAGTGTTGTTTTAGTATCTTTGAGACACTATTATCGTTTTTATTACTATTTTGAATTAGCTTAAATATTTTCAGTCTTCATTTTAATTTTATTACGTAATGTTGTAGTTCACTTTTGTAATTTTTATTAGTTTTTTGTATATTGTTGTAGTACATCAAGTTTTTCATCAGAATTTAAGTACAGGGTGTCTACAGATATAAACAAGTTAAATTTAAGACTTTTTAAGACCTTTTTAATGCCACTTTGAATGAAATTTAAGACCAAACCTGTGATGGAAATACATATTATATTACATGCGTATATGTAATATTTAACCTAAGTAATTGAAATAATTTAATATTCACTCAGGGCCTGAATTTCATTTTGAAAAATGGGGGGGAAATTTGAGGGGGGAGTTTAGACTTTTTTTTTTATTACATGTATCTCGCTTAAATGTATGCTCACTCATTGCATTTTTACAATGGGGTAATTTTGGTCTTAAGAATGTACACAACACAAGGAAGCTTGATTTCAATCTTTGAATTAAATTGAAAAACGTAGCACAAATAAATACAATAGAATAAAGATACCAATAAATAGAAATAAAGAGAAAAGTTTTTGCTTAGGTCTAACACTAGTATTCAGAAATACTACAGAGACTGAATAAAGTAATCAAATGTAAAATAACACTGGGTAGTATTTTAGTCCTGACTAAATTAAATACATAGGCTATTAATCCTGATTCCTTAAAATAAAAGCTATGGTTTGTTGTTTTGACAACCAAATTAATGACAGACACATATGGCTGCTGTCCCTTTAAGAGCTAGTGCACGGGTCCTGTTTTCATTATACGGTCACGTGCGATTTATGCTTAAGACATAACCGACTGTGTTTAGAGGATACTCACCAAGACCGAAATTGACATCATTTTCGCATGTTTTTGACTGTTACAGCGATAAAATCCACGAAAAATAACTTTTGTTACCCGTGAGCTGTTTGTGAGGCGGCTTTACTCTATGTATGTGTGCAGAGAAAAAAACATCTCTCTCAGACAGCGCGCAAGTACTGAACAGTTTCAAATCGCGTGAATGTTTAATCAGGTAAAACTTTAAAAGACGTGCAAATGGTAAAGTTACTTATGATGCAATGCTGGCCCGATTATGCAAGTGACAATTCCGTCTATCCCGACTTCCGAAACGCGAGAGTGTATTTTTACCTCAGTATGTTTCTTCTGGGAGTTTTTTTGTTTGCCGTTATGCTCATTTGTTTTGATTTCTTCCTATAAAATCTATAACAGAGACAAGCAGCGCGAGCCTCAACAGCGTTACCAGAAAAAGCCTACATTATCATTATCAATAGCTGTTTATGTAATAAAATCTGAATCATTCTCGCGATTCGATGCTTCACTGGTTATTTGATGGATATTAGGTCCGTCAGACTGGAGAAATTTTAGCGGTAACGTGACCAGAATATTTAAGACCTATCGAATCTGAATTTAAGACATTTTAAGACTTTTTAAGGCCTTTTTTTAGGAAAACTTTATTTAAGACATTTTAAGACTTTTTAAGGACCCGCGGCCACCCTGAAGTAATCTTTTTTATGATTTTAGTTTTGGTTAACTATAATAACCCTGCATATACAGTAACACCATAGAATAGTTTTTTGTTTGCACTCTTGACACAATGCATGAAATACAACAAAAGTTATTAACCTCCAAAAACTTTATTCAAAATGTTTGGGCATTTTTTTTCTGTTGCATCTAACAAACATTTACAATGGTAACCATCATTTCCACAGTTATTGTTATGACAATAAAGCTATGGTAACAACTTAAATGACAGATTCTGAAAGCTTCAAAGATCTCTCTCTCTCTCTTTTTTTTTTTTTACAGTTTACAGTAATAACGATAACTGCAGTAATTACAGTTATGATTTTCATAAGTGCTATGAAGAAAAACATTTTGCAAACACAGTGCTTTTTAAGGACTCCATAAGAATACTAGAAAGTGCTTCTACAAGTTGTGTCAGAGTTTTGCCCCAGGACCTGGCCTCTCCACCTGAGACGTGAGCAAGGCAGCCGCCGGCTCGTCCACAAGCCAGAAGAGCTCTCCCTGTCTAGGAGCCACCAGAGCTGACGGAAGTGCGGGCCCTTCTCCACCCTCCAATACGTGCTACAGAATTAGACAATTACAGGATTAAAAAAAAACCATTCATCATTGTAGATATACAGCGGGTCTGAGGCACTACTGAAAGTGCTTACCTTGAGTACAGGAGCTTTGCTGCCTCCTGTTGACACAAACACCACACATCGGGCAGCGTTAACCGTGGGTAATGTCATAGTGACGCGCTGAGGGGGTGGTTTGGGGGAATCAGAGATTGGGGCCACTGTCTTCTGGCTTTCCTACAATGATAAATCGATACTTTAAAAAAAGAAAGCCAATAAAATACAATTCAAAACTGATAAAAGGGAGGGTTTTGTGGGAATCTAAATTATAAATAGGATTCTATAATAAGTGGGATTTAACAATGCTAAACTAAAAGTACATGTTGTGTATAGGAAATCTTATTCTAGTTATATTCCTATTAGCATGTTATCATCATCATACGTTATTACATTAATCTACTGAAAATGAACTCTGATGCTGCTTTATTATGATTTGATCTGAAACCTGTAATAAAGGATGATCTGGAAAGAGAGAGCAGGTGTGTCCATCTGGTCCCATTCCCAGCAAGAGCATGTCAAAAACTGGGATTTGCTCTGGGCTAAAGGCCTAAAATGACAAAATTCTATTAAGAGCTATGAATTAACAATGAATTAATCAAATTAGTTTAATGTATTTTGTCTATGAACTGAAATCGTACCTTGCTCAGTTTGTCAGCATAATCATCAGCACATTCTTGCACAGGTAAAGACGGATCTATAGCCAAAATCCTATCTTCTGGAATGTTGATTTTCCCAAACAATTGATTCTGTAAGATATAAAAAGCAATCACTATTCATAGTTCAAATGACATCAAACTCTCATAGAAACACAAACCTGGAGGATAAAACAAGGCGTTCTTCCGCTGCCCACCAGTTATGCATTTATTTTAGAGCTGGGCAATGATTAATCGCATCCAAAATACAAGTTTGTGTTTACATAATATATGTGTGTACTGTGTATAATTATTTTGTATATATAAATACACACATATGCATGTATATATTTAAGAAATATTTGCATGTATATACTGTATATATATTTACACATAATGTTTATTATTATATATAAATATTTTATATATAAATAACACATTTTTCTTAAATATGTACATGCATGTGTGTGTATTTATATATACAAAATAATTATACACAGTACACACATATATTATGTAAACACTATATAAAGGGAAGCAGATGAACCTAAAATATGAACGCAACGTGCTGAAAAACATGAATGCTTCACGGTCAATTTAGCACATCATGTTCATATTGTGGGTTCATCCGCGCCCATGCATAAAGTATGCATCATCAATAAGGTGTATACTGAATTTAATCACTGTCTTAGTAAATTAAGCCACATTAAGTGTTTAAGAAGTTTTTTCACATTAAAGTCAGCATGAAACAGAAGTTGTGATAGTCGATGTGGCGTATATCTAGGTTAGGGATGGGCAACTTCGGTCCTGGAGGGCCAATGTCCTACAGAGTTTAGCTTCAACCCTAATCAAACACACCTGAACAAGCTAATCGAGGTCCTCAGGATTACTAGAAAGTTGCAGGCAGGTGATTTTTTCAGGGTTGGAGCTAAACTCTGTAGGACAGTGGCCCTCCAGGACCGAAGTTGCCTATCCTTGATCTAGGTGAAACGGCTTCTCGAACAAGAAAAGTTTAAGGCGGGACTTGATTTTGTCCATGGGGAATTGATTGGATGGTTGGGATTTGCTATTGGTCGATCTCATGTGAGTGACAGGTTGATTCCGCCCTCGCGCCAGTAAACACATCATCAGAGAAAAGAAGTCGCTGCAAGAGGGAGGTGAAGTGATTTTGATTAAAGTTCCCAGCAACAGCATGTCAAAAAACAAACTTTAACAAACTGGCAGGTCGTTCACATATCTGTTTCTTTTCTTTCTTTGTTTTTAATTTTACAAGGGTAGCTAAATATTTGTGGCTTGAAACAGATGGAAAATTGACAGGCCTTTGCTGCAATTCTATGGCTGTTTTGCCAGTCACATGTCTGAATGAATGGACTATGAATGGACTTCTCCATTACTAAAAGAGCTCTACAGGCTAAGGGTAAAAGATTGCGCAGAGTCACCTTATATAAGCCATAAGTGCTCTCAGGATCACTGAAAGGAACGAGTCTCTCATCACAGAAGCCGATAAGCCATCGGCTGCAGTCCAGGTTCTCCACAGCAGGAAGATCCTTACTCAGCATGGAGACCAAACTCCCACCTGAAAGACCCAGAGAGAAGGAGCTTCTACCTGCGCTCAGAGCTTTCTCTGCACGGGAGGACACCAGCTGAGCCAGAGTTGGTCCAAGCTCGGACACAGAGGGGAAAACCACCACTCTTCGTCCAGACATCTGAAATTAAGGAAAGGTGCTTAATGAT
Organism: Leuciscus leuciscus; assembly: GCF_965113295.1. Taxonomy (NCBI): domain Eukaryota; kingdom Metazoa; phylum Chordata; class Actinopteri; order Cypriniformes; family Leuciscidae; genus Leuciscus; species Leuciscus leuciscus. Next base: position 41,840,278 of record NC_138725.1, on the reverse strand, counting down.
TATGCCAGTCAATTCAGATATGAAGCAATGCTGAAGCCAACTGACACAGCAGAACTCAGTACAAGCGTCAAACAGTGGCATTACCAGAAAAAACAGGTTTGACAAAAAGGACACAATAAGTGAACCGCCCTCTGCAATAATCTACTGGACAAACGTGCACTGTTTAATTTATGTATCATGGTATGAGTGCACATTAAGAGTCTACCGATAACCGCGTTCAATAAAAGCACGTCAAAATGATGCTCTGTGTCTTCCACGCTAAATTATGGAAGCTGAAATAAATTATAAAATGACTTTGAACTCACCGTGGAATGTTTTCTTAGTAGTGAGGTTCTCTTTACGTCCTGCTCATGCGATCTGACGAACAGCCAATCACAGCGAATGTTGCTTACTGTTGCATTCTGGGTAATGTAGTGCTCATTTGATATGAATCAATTCCCTGTTTCTTTCCATATATTCAGTGGATTTCAGATCCTTGGAGTCTAGTTGTCATGTAGCAACTGAATCACAGGTCTGAAAATTATCCTTTCGATTAGTTTTCATGTCTGATATGCTGTTTATTATTTTTTATTTTTTTTGATAATATTATATATGATTTATATTATCATTTTATTTAATTATTTTCTAATATACTGCATGGCAGCTATGTGTGAGTTCTATAAGCACAAGCACCGTGCAGTTGAAAGATATATAATATAATATAATATAATATAATATAATATATGATTTGTATTATCATTTTATTTAATATTGTTTCCACGTATATTCTAATATATACTTCTATACTTCAAGTGCAGTTGAAAGATATATAATATAATAAATAATAGAATAATAATAGAATAAAATAATGAAGTACAGACGTTAAAATATGCAGTGATCATATTTATTATATTATCACAATATGTAGTAATCAGAATTTCAATTTATCTACGACATTCACATGATTTGGAAGCCTAAACGTTTTCTCTATGGATGTAAAAAGCACGTTACATCAGCAGTAAATAATCGAAAGTTTGATATTTGTATTTGCCCAAATAACAGTCTCTGGCTCTCACTCGAAACGCTCCACTTCAGTAGATGGCGCTAGTGAGCAATATATTGAGATAAATCTATCACACTGATCTACACACGTACAAGAAATAGTAGGAAAGGGAACCACACTGTTGAACCATTTTAGTTATTATTATTATTAAGTTAAAGTATATACAAAATTATTATTATTATTTTAGAAGCAAATTCTGTATATCAAAAAAAAAAAAAAAAAAAAAAAAAAGCACAAAAAAAACCAGTTAGTGTTTTCCAGTCGAGAGTTTGGGGAAATATTAGAAGATGTTGTCCACTCTGTCCTCTTTCCAGAGGCAGTTATCTTCCATCATGGAAACACTGGTGCAAACAGCTGTACTGGAGATCAGCAGACTGGTGGATGTGGAGTGTGAAGTGTTGCTGTCGGAGCTCACCCGCAGCCGCAGTGAAATCTGCTCACTGAGAAACACACTGAGCTCGACCGAGGACACTGGACAAACACTCACACAGAGTTCCACATGTGTCAAGAGGTACTTACGCTTTTGTTTCGGTTTTTATGATGCATGAAAATACATATACTTTATAAGGCACATGCATGCAATCATATAGTACCGGTCAAAGGTTTGGACACTTTTTGAAAGATGTCTCTATGCTCATCAAGCCTGTGTTTATTTGATCAATTCATATTGTGAAATATTATTATGTGAATAAAATAAAATGTAATTTATTTCTGTGATGCAAATCTGGATTTTCAGCATCATTACTCCAGTCGTCAGTGTCACATGATCCTTCAGAAATCATTCTAATATGATGATTTATTTTTATAACCTATTTTTATAACCTGTGATACTTCTTTCAGGATTCTTTGATTAAATAAAAGAAAATAAAAAAAAGAAAATTTATTTGAAATTGAAATATTTTGTAACAATGTACACTATCGTTTAAAAGTTTGGGGTCAGTCATTTTTTGCTTTCTTTTTTTGAAAGAAATTAATACTTTTATTCAGCAAGGTGTTAAATTGATAAAAAGTGCTAGTAAAGATTCATTTTGTTAGAAAAGATTTCTATTTTAAATAAATGCTGTTCTTTTTAACTTTATATTTATCAATGAATCCTAAAAAAAAGTATCACAGGTTATAAGCAGCACAACTGTTTCCAACATTGATAATAAATCATCATATATTATCAGAATGATTTATGATGGAATCATGTGACACTGAAGACTGGAGTAATGATGCTGAAAATTCAGCTTTGATCACAGTAATAAATTATATTTTAAAGTATGTTAAAATAGAAAACCATTATTTTATTATTACAATATTTCTTGTATTTACAATATTTTTTGTATTTTTGGTCAAATAAATACAAGCTTGATGAGTATAAGAGACTTCGTACAAAAACACAAAGAAACAGTAATGTTTCCAAACTGTTGACCGGTACTGCATATGCAGTCAGTGTTGGGTAGATTACTTACAAACTGTAGTCAAATTACATGATGAAATGAGTAATTAATTAGCAATTAGTAACTAATTAATCATTGTAATTACATTACAGATTTTAGGTAATATATTCAGACTACTTTTTGATTACTTTTTAGAATAATTTTGGCCTAACTCGTTTATCACATTGATCAAAAGAAAACAGTTCCAAAAAAAAAAAAAAAAAAAAAAAAGATGTAACCATTAACAGATTATAGCCAACTGACTAGTGGTTGGTCTGTGTGTGCAGTTTCCCCCTTCGAAATAAAACTTGAACCTACTTTCCGAATGTATATAAAGAAAAAGTAGTTGAATGAAAACTTTTAGAGATAGACTTTTAGAGGAAAATCAATAAATTATGAACAATTTATTGCCATTGTGTGAATAACATGTAATCATAAAAAAAGTAGCCTAACTGTAATCTGATTATGAGACTTTTAAAACAATCTAATTACAAGTACTTACTTACTTTGGAATCTGATTACGTAATCCAGATTACATGTAATCAGTTACTAGCAGTGTATATAACATTTATATGATCTCATGTCCATGGATCATACTAATCAAATTTATTGGTTACACGTTCAATTCAATTCAATTCAATTCAATTCAAAAACTGTATTGTCTGTCCCCACAGGGGTAGGAAATTGTCTTTGGACAAAGGCTCAACAAACAATACAAAAAAAGTTACATGTTGTTACTATTGTAATAACTAACAACTATGCATATTACATGCAACTAAACCAAACCTTAAACCTAACCCTAACCGTTTAGTAAGTACATGTAGTTAATTATTATTACTCAGTACTTAAATGTATAATTACACTGAAACAAGGACACCTTAAAATAAAGTGTAACCCTTTTTTTTTATTCAGTGAATATGCCCAAGAAGAGATGCAGAACCATTTGAACCAGTGTGGCAATGAGGTTATTTTTATAGACAGCCCAACAGGAATTCAGCAAGACCAAGTAAGTTCTCTTCATTGTGTAAATATCCACATATATTTCCTGTAAATATTTTGAGTACAATAGCTGATGTCTATATATATTATACAAAATATAAGATATAATGTGATGTCAAAATGTCAAAGGACAGTCCACAGCAGAAGTGTGAGGTCAACCAGCCAATAGGTATGATAAAGCAAGAGCTACATGAAGTAGATGTTTGGATTGGGCAAGACAACAGTGAAGCGGGTAAGACCGGAACTAACTGTTGTATAATGGTGGATAATATTAATAGCAAATGCTTGTGAATAATTTGTAACTTCCTTCCATCTGCAGTACACTTACATCACTTTCACTTAACCATAGGAACCCACTGCAGTGAAGACGTGAGCCTGTCACCCACCAAGGAAGTTCGCAAAACTGTCCCTTGTGTTGACAGAAAAAGTAGAGAAAATGCAGCTGCAAGAGTCCCGTCTAAATCAGAGTCACTGAACAAAAACGCCTCACCCGGAGAAATGATGGGGAACCAGCCGTTGTCTAAGAAACGCACATCTGAATCTGAAAACACTTCATTTAGTGTCACACAGAGTTTGAGTGCATCAATGTCCACAAGAACATGCGGTGCCAATACTACGTCAGGGGACAAGCGGTTTGTTTGCACCTACTGTTCAAAGTGGTTCAGGTGTTTTAGTCAACTTACAATACATCAGCGGAGCCACACAGGTGAGAAGCCCTACAGGTGCACTCTTTGTGAAAAGAGGTACATTCAGAAAGGACACTTGTACACCCATCAGCGCACCCATACCGGAGAGAAGCCGTATCGATGCCCGCTCTGTGGAAAAGGCTTTATTCAGAAATGCACTCTTGACATGCATCTGCGAAGTCACACCGGAGAAAAACCCTACACCTGTATTAAATGTGGGAAAGGGTTCACAACGAAGTTTAATCTTAACAAACACATGTCTTGTCAGTCTTGCAACAACATCAGTTAAAGCTTGAGGAAAGTGTGCTCTTGTTTGACATTGGTTTTAAACTCCGCATTGGTTTGAGCTATTTATTTGTTTCATTATTATGATCACAGGCATTGATAATTATTTGTATTTAATTTTTTACAGTTTTCTATAATTCATGTTATCAGATCAGCATTAAATACAAAACATGTTCAAAAACAATGAAAATTGTTTGATTTATTTATAATTTTTTTGTTTTACTTTAAAAAACACCGAGCATTTAAAAAAAAAATTTTTTAGAATGCAAGTAAATTGGAAAAATAACTTTGATATTCTGTCATCATTTCAAATTACACAGTTTCCATGAATCTGTTATTATTTTCGTGCTATTATGTATACAATGAATCAATGTTATTATGAAAACAAGCTTGTCTACACGTTGGTTTACGGTAATTCATCCCATAATCCTTTTCGGTCACACGCTATTTATGGTGTGTTTCTACAAAAAGACAGTGGAGAATATAGCGACAGTGTCTTTTAGATGAAGAAACGGCTATATTAAGAATTTTCTTGTAACGTTAAAGGTTCCCGTAAACAATGGACATCATGAATACCACCGATTTTCAGACGCAGTTAACATCGATAATGGAGATTATGGCGAGAACCGCTGTTGTTGAAATAAGCAAACTTTTTGAGGAGAATTCGTTGCTGCTGCGTTTAGAGATTTCACGATGTACAAACGAAAATGAATCTCTGAAAAAGAAATGTCATTTTTTGGAGAGTGAACTTCAGTCTTCTCGGAAAACCGCTGGAAAGATGAACGGGACAGAAGCTCCATTCAGCCATCCGGGACTTCGAGGTGATTTATAAAACGCGTGTTAAAAATAGACTGATACTCTGAATTTTGTCTTAATTAAATGCGAATTATGATGTTCCAGGAGAATGAGAAGCTGAATTTAATATCTGAGATGGTAAACTGAAAGCCGTAAAACAAAATGCTCCACAAAAGATGATCCCTGTGCCCTTGAGAGATGTTGTTTGCTGACTTTCATGTCCATTTAAGTTGTACTTGGTCATTCTCTGGAAAAGGTTTCGGTTCCCATTAGTTACAATCGGTATAATTTAGAGCTTAGTGAACATGGTTTGATAGATTGGCTCTGTTAATTCTGTAATGCACAAACTTGAAAATAAGGCCTTTGTTTTAGTTAAAGGGGTAGTTCACCCAAAAATGAAAATAATTTACCCACCCTCAGGTTATTCTAAACCTGCATAAAAAAATGTCTTCTGTTTAACACAAAAGAAGATATTTTGAAGAATATGGGTAAGCAAACAGTTTCTGGTGCCCACTGAGTTCCATTGTATTTAAAAAAATATATATACTATGAAAGTCAATGGGGACCTGAACATTTTGTCATCATTTACTCACCCTCACGTCATCCTAAACCCGTAAGAATTTTGTTCATCTTCAGAACACAAATGAAGATCTTTTTTTTATAAAATCTGAGAGCTTTCATTAACAGCTATGCAACTACCACTTTGACACTTCAAGAAGTTCATAAAGAGCTCGTAAAACTAATCCATATGAATTGAGTGGTTTATCCAAATTTTCTGAAGAGACACAATCGCTTTATACACAGAATAGATTGAATTTAAGCTTTTAGTCACATATTTAGGCTTATTATGCCGTGCATTTCTGCCCTTTAAAAAATAAATGGCATCTGGTATCATGGAGCTCAACTTTATTTTCTTTTAATCATTAAGTTGTTTCTTAGGATATTCCCCCCTGACATTCAATCCCAAAACATTTGGAATAGATTTACCACAATACATGTTGTAAAATAAAGTATTATAAGAGAAAATTACGAGGATGTTGGAAGATCTCGATGAAGAAGACAAAGTATGTGATGCACCTTGGGTTCAAAGGAGTAGGAATTAACTCAGAACTTTCTAAACTCAAACAGTTAAAATATAAGCCCCTTTTACACAGCACTTTGAACCCGGGAAATTGCCGGCAAATTGCCAGAGCGCCTTCTGTGTGAACGCAAACTCGACCCGGGATTTATGCCGGGATCGATGCCGGGTCGGGACCTAGTAACATTGCCGTGTTCAGTCCCGGTGTTGTGCCGAATTTCGACCCCCTGCCAAATTATTACCCCCCTCGTTGAAGTCAGTACCTGATTGCCTAATCCTAACCCCACCCCTAATCCTAACCCCTCCCCCACAGCTAATCCTAAACCTACCAATACTAGGGGGGTAATAATTTGGCGGGGGTCGAAATTCGGCACAACACCGGAAAATCACTGGCAGTGTGAATGAACCAAAATCAAACGAACCCGGGTCAAATCCCGGGTCACTTTATCCGTGTATTTTCCGGAATCTCTGTGTGAAAGGGGCTATACAGTACTACCCCTAATGTAAATTAAGTTTATCCTGTTGTAACAGCTGCTATCTGTATGTTAATGAACTTCAGACAGACAATTGTCTGAAATAGATCTCAGATGGTCCCCCACCGCTCCCATTCTACAGTTGATGGCCATTTGTTTAGGATCTGATCTCCAGAAATGGTACAATATTGAAATATTGTTATATTTTAAGACTATAATCAGATTCATTTGGCCTGTGGTGGGTAAATAAGATTTCTCAGTGGCTACCTTTTTTAAATGTAATTGTACTTTTTTAAATGCCTACATGTTCAACAGACACTGGACATCGTCCCACAATTGACAATGTCTTCGGTAAGGAATGGTGCATGAACCTCTGGAGACACCAGGAGTCAAGTATTGGTGAGCAGGAGGACGACACACACCTGGACTCCTCAACCATCACAGAAGAGGTTGGTCTCATGTACTGCTGAATATGGAGTTCTCTTAAAAACAATCATAACACAGCTAACTAGCTCCCTCTTTTATTTCCAACCCTTTAGCCAGTAAATTTGCTGGATGAAGAACCAGATGTAATTATGATAAAAGAAGAGACGCTGAAGATTGACGATTGCTCTGGGAAAAATAAACCTCAGGCAGACCAAAGGAGCCGTTTGAGAGGTTTGTGGAGAAACAACTTGAGAACAGCTGCTATTAACTCTTATTATATTCAGATGTTAATGTGTCATTTATCGAATTGCAGGTCCAGCAATGACCAGTAATGAGAGATGTGTTGCCCAGAGCTCAGAGGATTTTATCACATACACGGTACCTTCAGATGAGCAAGTCCATTTGAACGTGCAACAGCCACAAGCCGAAGAGCAAGCTCTTGAAGGAACAATTTCGACACATGGAGACTGTACAACAGGGTCAGATTTGAGTGCTGATGTTGAATTTTTTCCAAATCACCGGAATTTCAACCAGATTTTTACACAAAAGAAGAAATTTAATTGTGTGTTCTGTGGGAGAAGCTTTGAATATTTAAGCCATATGAAAAAACACATGCGGACACACTCCGGAGAAAAACCTTATGTCTGTACTGTTTGCGGTCGAAGGTTTGCTCAAAAAATATATCTCACAACTCACGAGCGCACTCATTCTGGCGAGAGGCCGTTCACGTGCGTGGAGTGTGGAAAGAGTTTTTCTCAAAAATCTTCTCTGAACGTTCACCTCCGAAGCCACACTGGAGAAAAGCCATTCAGCTGTTTAGAATGTGGCAAAAGATACGCGTACAAAACTGCCCTTAAATCACACCGATGTGTTAGTTAGAATAGAAATTATATGTTACTTATGTAACAATTGTTACTTATGTGTACTTAGTTTTATTATGAAACTACTGTCTGGGGCTGCGTTTCGTTAGCTAAGTTGATCGTTGAGACCATTTGATGCTTTTGGGAAACACAGCTTAGATCATTGTATTATATGTTGGTTGAACAGAAGGATAAACGTGATACTATTGAAAAAAATCTGTATTCAAAATTTAAAAGTGGATGAAAATGCTGATAGTACAGGTTGTGTGTTTGTGAACATTGTGAAATGTTTTCTTGTGTCCAATTTTCTGCTACTTTTGGAGAACAAGAACTATGGGTTTATTGCTGTAACTTTTTGATAACTAACTTTGATAACTTACCCTATAACTTAAGTATTTTCAATTTGTTTCCTGAATAAAATGTCTTTTTTTTAAATAAATGTGGTAATATTTTCACAAACAAGTGAAAATAAGATGATCAACTGTTTAAGAGTATTTTTCAATTGATGCATTAAGGACAAAACCACATACACACACACAAATCATGCGTTTCAACTAGAAAATGCCTTTCACAATCAAATTCATATTAAACTTTTCAATTTCACATTAAACTTTTCGCTTACACTGTAAGGTTTAATTTGTTCATATGTTTTATTTACACTAGTTAACATGAACTAACAATGAACAATACGTCTACAGCGTATATTAATCTTAGTAATAATTAAGTTAATAATTAACATTTACTAATACATTTTCAAGATCAAAAAGTTCCATCTGTTAGTTAATGCTCTGTGATAAAGATGTTATTTTTGTAATGAAAGATGTTATTTATTTTTAATGAAAATTTCTCATTCACAGACGAAAATGGTCTAATTAATTGTCCTCTAACTTTTCTTTTTAATTCAACTCTAATGTCATCCCCAAACATGAGCAAAATGACAAAAGTATTAGATTTTTTGAGCTTTATGATAATTTAAAGTAACACTTAAGTTTAGCTGCTTATTTGCATGCATGTTACTAGGATATTGGCTGTTTATTAGTACTTATAAAGCACATATTAATGCCTTATTCTGCTGGACCATATTCTCTACATCCCTTAATCCTACCCAATACCTAAACTTAACAACTACCTTACTAACCAATAATAAGCCGTAAGTAGGAGTTTATTAAGGCAAAAAAAGTCGTAGTTAATGGTGAGATTTGGACCCTAATCTAAAGTGTGGCCTAATTTTATGGCCCTAAGCTTGACAAGCTTTTCAATGGGAAAATCTATCCATTTCATGCCTTTAAAAAAGGGTTTTGTTCGTCAAACCTCCTGAAGTAAACACAACTGCATTCCAATGGACTATAGGGTAGGCGCCTCTACACGGTGGTTTACGGTAATTCATCCCATGATCCTTTACTGCCAAACGCTATGCTTTGTTTCTATCTTGATAAATAGTAAAGGTAACATACCGCCATTGTTTGATTGAGGTATAACTAGACATCTGTTGTAAAACATTCATTGCGCTATCGGGTCGAAGGACGAGTATTTATTTTTGAAAGTTCCCCGTAAACAATGGACATCATGAATACAACTGAATACCAAAAACAGTTAACATCCATAATGGAAACGTTGGCGAAAACAGCTGTTGTGGAATTAAGCAAACTTTTCGAAGAAAATTCGACTTTCCTGCGACTAGAGATCTCGCGATTTACAAGCGAAAATGAATCTCTGAAAAAGAAATGTCATTTTCTGGAGAGTGAACTTCAATCTGCTCGGAAAACCGCTGGAAAGATGAACGGGACAAAAGCACCGGGACTTACAGGTAGCTAATATTTAAGATGTTTACTTTTTCTGAGTCATACATCTGTAGATATATTGATGTTGATAACCTAAAGACTGGAGGTTCAAACATCCACGTTGTGCCCCTGTCTCTATACCCGCCTAATGATGAATGTCCACATGTTCAACAGACACCGGACATCGCCCTGCCATTGACAATGTCTTCGGTAAGGAATGGTGCATGAACCTCTGGAGACACGAGGAGTCAAAGCTTGGGGAGCAGGAGGACGACACACACCTGGAGCCTGCGGTCATCATAGGAGAGGTTGGTCTCTATCATGCTGCTGTATGATGAAGTATGGAGAACAAAGCAAATGTCAGCAAGTTCCCTTTTTTATTTTCAACCCTTTAGCCAGTAAATTTGCTGGAAGAAGAGCCTGACATGATTATGATCAAGGAGGAGGCATTTGAAGATTGCTCTTCAGAAAGAATTGAGGAAGACCAAGATAATCAAAGTGTGAAAGGTATGCCGTGAGATAACTTTTTGTCTTGTGTAGTTATTTGGTCATCACCTCTTCTGATGTACAAGAGTTATTACATCACAGCTGACCTCATACACATACATTGTAAACTCTTGTCCCCCAGTTTCACAGACATTAAGCCTAGTCCCAGACTAAAATGCATTATTGAGCCGTTTTAACTGAAAGAAACTTGCACTGATTTGTATTAAAATACGTCAGTGCCATTGTTTTGTCTCATGATGCACACCAGTAATGTTTTTTTCTTAGGCAAGTTTATAAAAGCTACGTAAATATCCAAATCCTGGCTTAATCTAAGCCCTGTTTGTGAAACCAGGCCTATGTGTTTTAAATGATTTATTACCATGTATAAGGGTTAATAGATAGTAAATGACTGGTAAATTACTGTACCATCATGAAACCCTACTTTTGTAGACTGCGAAAGTTGTGGCTATATATTTGGAAAGATAACACTGAAACCCTGTTTACAACTGGTATTAAGATGCGTTTTGGTCGATTGCAAGTGGACGACACTAAATACAGGGGTAAAAGGGGTCTAAAACGTTTTGAGCTTGTCCACTTTTGACCACTTCCAGATTGCTTTTGCAGTGTAAACGCTCATGTGGTCGAATGTGTTCGAACAGCCACAAAAGACACCTGCTCTCCGCATACTGACCTAACACGTAAACATTATGGGAAGTGCACTAGCCAGACGGATTTAAACTTTGTTGACTGAAGACCCAAGTTTGGTTTAAAGACGAAAAACGTATTAAGCACAATGTTTTCTCACCATTCCTGATTTCTAAAGCCAGACTGGCTCTAGTCGGACGGCGTCTGGGTTTCTTGGGCCGATTCAGCATGTTGAAGCGGCGTCTGGCCGTCAGTGAGAGAGAGAACTCTGATTGGCTGTCCAGCTTAGTGAATGAGTCAGTGCATGAGAATAATAGCAAAACAGGAAATAAAGAAGTCAAAACGGTACGGATAGAATGAATTTGATGTCATCTTACCTGAGTGTTCCTGGGCGAATATTTTAATAACAGGAGCGCACTGGAATAAAGAAAGTGATCAGATTCAGCAGGATTGAAATTCAAAACGGTTAGCGCGCGCTGCTTTGTTTATTGTTTGTGTATCTGCAGCGTCGATTTCCCTTTATAAATAACGAATAGACTAATAGATCTGCAGAAATAGACAGTTAAATAGACATTTACACGCAGGCGCAGAACACACGTGCTAGTTGACAGTTGGCTGTAGTTCTCTCTGTGTGTTCAAGTGCCGCTTTTTTGGTTTAAGCTAAGTCCTTATAGATGCAATGCTCTTTTTAACCCCCTACAGGCACAATTCAAGAGGAAATCAAAAGAATTCTCCCAGAATTGGACAGTAACAAAGTTCATAATGTGGTCAATCATCTGTCATTTGTGGTGGGTGTGGAGAAGTCCGAGGACCTTTCCTTAGTAGAGGTGTCAGATCTTCAGGACCTTCTGGAGCCAATACAGTGTCGAAAACTAGTCAAAACATTCAGACAAAGAGGTAAGAAACAAACTTAAAAGCCTGTTGTACTCATAGCACCTCTGTTCGGTGTTGTCGTGTCTTGCTTTTTAATTTTGTTCTCCACTTTAAAGGATTAGGGCAGGGTTCCTCAAATCTTGCCCTGGAGAGTTTAGCCAACCCTGATCAAACACACCTGTGCAAGCTAATCAAGGTCTTCAGGATCACTAGACAATCACAGGTAGTTTGATCAGGGTTTGAGCTAAACTCTGAAGAGCATTGGCCCTCCAGGACTGGATTTGGGTGTTTGCACAGTGTCACTATTGCCACTTTTGCATGAAAGAGTCTGCCAAACTCTCTCAGAACCAACCAGTGTGCGCACTGAATTAAATGCTGCTATGTGTGAGCCAATATAAATGTGTGGTAGATGGACGTCTGATAGTTGTGTTGCGTCTCGCACTTGAGTGGCTATATTGCGAACTATAGTAACTGCAGTATTAAAGTAACTATTGTGAGCAAAAACCATATTGATTGATCATCCCCTTTTACGCCTGTCAGTCAAATTGGACGGCAATCTAAAGCACTTCTCATCCAGGTGGATAAAGAAAACACAGCAGTGTTCAATCTTAATTTCTGATGAGTGACATGACATCACAGCTTAACGGTAATCATTTGAGAAAGGGACTGTTGACCTACAGATGTGGCCTTTGAAAACACACTTTCCCACCCCAGGGTTCTTCACAACAAGAACTGTCCAAATCAAGTTGTTTTTTGTTTGAGAAAAGCTTACAGGCACATTTGGTCATCCAACCTACCTTCAAATTCAGCTAATGGGTTTAAAGTGGGGTTGCAGGTATTTCTTGGGGGTGCATCTCTTATGTCTTTGTCACAGAATTGGGGTGGGTGTGTAATTATCTCGGATGTGATAATGGGGAATGCAATTTCGTCAGAGGACTGTTTATGCTGTGCTCAAATTGCCAAATCTCCCCCATTTACGCCTGGCATTAAGATGAACCTTGGGTTATCGATCATAAGTGGTCAGTGCTAAATATAGGTGTCAATGTGGCCCAAAACAACATTGCATTTGTGGCCCTGTTTACACCTGGTATTATGATGTGTTTTCATGGACTCGGTCACTAGTGGACAACACTGACTAAATACAGGTATAAACGGGGTCTTAAGTTAGTTTGTAAGCAGCATAATGGCTTTATTCATTCTATCTTAGGCCCTGTTTACACGAGAACGCTCGCGGGTGAAAACGTAAAAATATTTTATCAGATGTGCCTTTCGTTTAGACGGCGACGGCGTTTTTGGGGCTTAAAAACGCCAAAAAGTGAAACCACCCTCCAGAGTGGAAATCTTAAAAACGCTCCACCGTCGCGTTTCCGTCTAAACGGTAAAAACGCAAAAGTCTGCTAGACAGTGAAGGCACCGATCAGTGCTTCACATTGCCACCTAGCCGCCTGGAGTGCATACTACATCGAATTTCACACACTTTTGCGTCACCGTATGCACGCAGATTTCCCCCCCATAACGCTCGTCTAAACGCAGAGTAAAAAGTGATCACTTTTGCGGTTTCTCTTCAGATCGTTTCCGTGTAAACGTAGCCTTATTTGTGCTCCACACTTGGCGCTCTGGCGAAAGTGATGTAGAGTGTGGCGACATGTAAGGGGAGGGTCTTTGTGGTAATGTGTCTCGGCTGACCATTTGTGATCGGATCGGATCACTGAAAACACATCTTAATACTAGGTGGAAGCAGGTATTATGCATTATATTATATGTGTTCTTGCTTGGTAGCAACAAAAGAACACCTTATCAACCAACGCACTCAAACAAGTGTTTAAAAACTTTGCTGGTTTGAAATGTAAAGCACATCCGATGTGGCTTAATACAGATACTAAAATACACCCCAAATACAGTTCAAAAGGGACCACTAAAGAATGAACACTACATTGACATTGAAATATACTGTATTTAGGGTGCGTTTTGGTGTAATTGAATATTGTTTCATGATTTATTTTAATTTTATTGGTCAACCAACACGCAGCAACATGTAGTGTGTGATGTAGGCTATGCACTCACAAAGTCAGATACTCTCCCCTTGAAATCTGATACAAGTGGTCAGAATAGACTCAATGGGATCACTTATACTTTTAGCATTTATGTAAAGTGATACAGCATTATTTTATTTTTAATTTTTTTAACTACCTTGGTAATAGCCATGGGAATTTAAGTGCATTTTATGGCCATTAATTTGGTTGTCTGTATTTAGAACAATATAAGCTGTATGTTTTTTCAGGTGTCATGTCTGCGGACTCCTCACCTTCAATGGCCTGCGCTTTCAATCGGCAATCGTTCAAGAAAATTAAATCCAGCCCTGATCACGCTGCTTCAGCAGATTTACCATCACAGACAGACCAAACTCACAGCTCACTAGCCAAGATTTCGACATCTGATCAAACATCTATGTTTTCAACGTCAACGATTTCACCCATTTCACCCCAATGTTCTTCAGTGATGTTTCCATTTGATTTGAAACTGACAGAAACTCCAAACACTTCAAGATCCGAGCATCATGATTTTCGGTCTATTCATCAGGGGGTGATTCTACCTGATGTGTGTTTAAATCCAGTTTCCATGAAAAAGGAGGAAAAACTGTACCTAGAATCAGCTGGAAAGGACAGGAGACCGAGGCCAGAACGCTTTGCTGTGCTTCTGTTTAAAACCCTAGTACCACATGAAGTTTACAGGGGCTGGTCAGGTGCTGTCAACTATGACGGCTCCAGGGGGAAAAATGCGCTACCTAACAACCTGCGGAAAGCAATATCACAAATAGTTCGCCGGAAATTCCCCAACCCTACACCCCGCGACTGGAAGATGATAAGGGATCGGCTTAATGAACTTCTCCGTACTAAACGACTCACTTTCCCCCTTTTTTAAAGCCTTTGCTCTGTACCTCAAACTCAGTAGGCTACAGAAATATCTGCAGAATTCACTAGGTTAGTAAACTTGCTAATACTTAGCAAACTGATGACATGTTTTAACCTGCTGTCATGTCTACAAAGCTATAAAAAATGTCTTTAAAAAAATTAGATATAGTATTAAATTAGTGGTCTTACTGTATGTCCTTATGTCCTACAGTTTTGGTGTAATATAGTGGTGCAGGTATGACGTCACTTTGTTGGCCAATCGGCAGTTCGCATCACACTGGTTCCCTTGACACAAACCCAATAGGATTTTCCCATGGGCTTTTGAATTATCACAAAAAACAAGCTCTGTGATCAACAAAAGTTTATGAAACTTGCACAAGATAATTTTCACAGATAAACACAGCTTTAATGAATTTTGAAGCCTAAATGCAGTCGCCAGAAGTAAAAAGCTAAAGGTAGGCTATAAATGGACTACACCACGATCGCTCGACTTCAACGTCACCACCACTAAACTTCCGACAACTCTTTCAGTTTTTATCTAAAAAAAAACATTTCCTCTGAAAGTTTTAGTCAGAATAGTTTATAAGCGCACAATTATAAGCATTCTGTAAAAGCGGACTGAGTTTACCTGTTCGGCGTGATGTTTAATCTCCCTGACAGCCTCTGTAGCCATTTAGCCACTTGTTAGTAGCCGACTTTTTCGAGACATGCAACAGCTTAAATAAATCACAAGTAAATGCTGATGTATTTTATGTCATAGAGTAAAACGTGAAAGTGTCTTTAGCTTGTGTTCACCACAGACCTTATTTCAGCCATTTCATTGGGCCCCCTTAGTCAAAATTGCAGAAATTGCGGGGAAATGTGTGCAATAGCTCTGTGCCCCCTGTACTCAGTCCAACTTTTACCCCCACTAGGGATGCCTGTGTTTCCACCATTTCGCCTCTAAAAATGTCCATTGATTTGCAAACGAGGAACCATGTCTTGAAATATGTAGAATTCTGGACTAAAACTAAAGTGGGTTATGTTCCCTGGAGTTGTGTAGTAGAGAGTACAAAGTAGTTCATCATTGAGTTTCTGTATATTTTGTTTGTTTACATTGTGAGAATATTATTACTATATGTTTTTTATTATTATTTTTTATTCACTGTTAACACTGTAAACATAGTCTGTTGTATTAGTGGTTGTAACCATTCATATCACCAAATTTGGAAAACATAATAGTTTAATTGTCAAATCTGATGAATTTGAATCTTTTGTTAATGTTCAGTAAATTACTTCTATTCAGGAAATGAAAATAATTTTTTGAGTTGGAGCAGTGAAAAAATAAAACATAACTGCAAATGTATACATCTTTTCCACAATTTTCTGATTTTGCTATTGCCACATTTATTGTTGTAATACAGCCAATGAAATCATTCTAAAGTATTAACTGACAGTGCCATTTTGGGAAAATGTGGTATCCCATGTGTTTAAATAACGGATTTGTCAATGTTGAGGAGTAACTAACTAAAATAGAAAGTTGGTGTTTTTGTTGTATTTGGTATAATTTTACCTGTTTAAGTTTTAAACCGTCATGCTTATTTTAATTGTTTATTCATTCAAAACCCCTAATTGTTTTTGTCCCTGGAAAAAACTGTGATTGAATTAGAAATTCTATAATTGGATATTTTTATTTTACAATGTATTTCCCAACACTGACTGAGACATACGCTGCGTCCGAAATCGCATACTGGTTGATTCGGTACTTCTTCGCGACCATTAAAATGTACACTCTATATAGTACTGATGTACCTACATCCACCATGTTGTTAGTGTCAGGTTGTTAGCGTCCGCCACGACATTTCCATTTGTAAATCTCCTTCCGTGGCACTTCAGAATCTCTTCGGTAGTAGTAGGTCATCTGGGGACTTTTTGCCAACTGTTTTTCCGAATACTATGTATTTGGACATACTACTCTTTTGATGTACTGTTTTTCGCATACTATATAGTATTCGTTTTTGGACGCAGTGCTTCTGTCCTCTAACATGACTGCCCTCTGTTGATATGGTCTCTTCTAACATTGCATGATATTGCATTGAATCTGGACAGGACCTGTTTCTTTTTCACATGTTTTCAAAAGGCCACATCTGTATTCTCTTCAAAGCTTGTATAGAATTAGCCTAAATAACTTGCATTTCATGATATTATAGACTATGCAAATTTATTCGGATTTCAAAACAATGGATCTCATCAACTAACTGTGTGTTCACAAATTTGTGCATGAAGTTTGCGTACAAACATTTTCATAAACAAATTATGATTCATCAGTAAGTTGTATTCTAAATTTACAAAAAATTTAGGAACAACAAAAACCGCTTGTACGCAAAAAAATCACATACTCTGGCTGGGGCTATAAATGTGTTCAGATGAAATTTTATACATTTATTTAATCATAAAAAAATAAGAAAAGGCATAAAAACACAGATATGCATAGGTCTGTAATCTGGGTCTGTATAAGAAGTGTTTGTGTTTGAACTGGTTTTGAGGATGGCACACTTGGCATTGCTCGGGTATTATTGCGTGTGCTCTCAGGTGTTCTTTAGAGAGCATTATATGTTCGCTGAGATGGACAAAAGGCTGTAAAGGAAAGGTTGTGTGGAGAGCCTTTACGAGGAGATGGTTTGGGTGTGTTTTATGCTAATTATTAACCTTGGGCACACGGTTGCTCATTTAGAATACTCCCAAGTTCATTCATGTTGGAACAAAATTAAGAACAAATTCACATTTTGTGAATTATGCTGAATTTATTCCTGAAAGGTTCTCCTGTGGTATAACTATGAGTAATCCACACAACTGTTGGTGAATGAGACCCAGCACATTATAGCAAAGTTTTACTGATAAATGATTGTTGAGAGGCCTCTGAAGAAGGTACTTTGTTGGCTCTTCAATCTATTTCAATTTCTCTGTATCTCTTTCCATGATTTTTTTTTACCAAGAATCCAGTGGACAAGTGGATGGAACACCTAACGAGATGACACTCACTCCATTATCATCAAATGAGTCCCTTCTTGAACAACCCATGAACAACCCCTTCATTCCTCACTATCCTATTAAGTCCAACTGGATCAGAAGTTTCCAGGTTCCTTGGGACCGCATGTCAGCAGCTCTCGTTCATGCAACGTCCACTGGAGAGAGGGCTCGACCTGGACCAAGAAGGGAATTTGTTAGGATTGTTGTGGCAGCCATGCAAGTCCACTGTCCAAACCCTAACTTAGCCGCCTGTGGAGAAGTGGCACGAAGCATCGTGACTACATACCCTCTGACATTTGGAGACATTTCTGAGGAAGGAGAACAACTAGGAAATGGCTTCAGTTGCCTACAAAGACAACTAAAAACTAGGGTAGAACATGTGAATAGAGACGTTTTGGAACACCGGATTCGTCGACCTAGAAGGCCATCAGCGAAGAGAGCTGGACAACAGGACAGCTACTCTGGGAAAAAAATCAGATGTAAAGTGGACAGTTACGGATGCATTAATTGGCAGCCTACCTCCGTCCCAGAAGGAGAGACTTCAGATTCTCTTGAAATGAAGAGGAAAGTTGCGGCAGAGATTTTTCAGTCTGCAGGCCCAAGGGCTTCAGAGTTGCCCAACGTAGACGACTTAATGCAGCAGACTTATGTTTACCAGCGCCACATGATCAACTCGTGCCCCCCTCCTACCATCAGTGAGATAGAGGGGCATTGGCCGTTCCTGTTCACCGAAAGAGGCCTCTGCAGGCACTTCAAAACCCTGACTGGGATTGACATCAGAAGCCGCTTTAGCGAAACCCTTGTTGTTAAAGCCAACAGAATATTGAACTACTTCACTAGTCAGAGACTGAAGTGGAATGAAGAACTCCAGAGTATCCTCAGTGAGATTGACGAAGACCCCGATGCAGCAAACAGTAACAGGACTGCCATATCAGCCATCCTGTTAATGATGAAATACTTTAAGGAAAAGGACAACTCTGTGTTCATCTTAGCAGATGTCAGTAACTATGAAGTGTTAATAGTTCAACTAAAGTTTTGAAGGGGTTTTGACAAAAGCTGAGTGTTAAAATGTTCTCTTTTTTTTTTTTTTTTTTAAGGAAACTGCTACCAAGATGTCCATCGAAAATGAAATGAGCTTACCGGCAACGCCTCGGCTCATCATGCTTGGTAAGACATCGCTACACTAAACTCATTAGTTTGTACTTGGATATAGATATATTTACAGTGATTCTTTATTTTTCAGGTGATACATTGCTGACTTCGTCCAAGTGGTTTATCAGTATTGAGGGCAGAGTAACACATTCTATAGACAACCAGCTGGACTTTGCAGCGGCATTGTCAGTGTTCTTTGGGTGCTTCTACGTTTTTAATATCGAGTACCAGGAGTCAGCCAGTGCCACCCTAGAGCTCATTCAGCGGTGAGTTTTGAGGACATTTGTAGATGTTTGTTTAGTTTTTTGGGGTATTTTACTTATGTTTCTTTTAGATCAGAAATACGTCCAATTATGGAAGTAAAATGGGTTGCGAATGCAGTTTCATGATGGCTAACTACTAAGCTTATTGGTTTATGTTAATAAATTATACATCATTCACCAGACACTTTATTATACTGTGACACTGGCAACACTAAGAGAAACTGAATTGCAGTCCATGGTAATATAATAATTTAATAGGATTAAGCCCTATTCGGACGGGACTAGTTTTCCAAGCATAGTTTGAGTTATAATTCTTTCACTCGGTGTCTGTGATTTCATGTATCGATTCGGATGGCACTAACATCTCTGTGTTTATTACAGAGGTGGGAGTGTGTTTTCTAGACATGGGTGTTACAAAAGGTCATCAGCTGTGCTTGCATGCCTTACATATATGATTTTAATGAATTACTTATTGGTATAACTTTATTTATTATTAAAACGTTATAGAAGTGGCTGTTTATAATAAACCCACATAAGTGAGCAGAGAAATCTAGACAAGTATCTTACCTGACACTGATATTAACATGGGCAGTCTTTGCAGTTTCCGCGATTTGGCTCTATTTATTCATTTTATAATTAGATTTGTTTTTCTTCGGATACCATCCATGTTGAAATTAAATGAAAGCATAGTTAAGATTGGTGCACAAACGGTAGCTCAGGTTGGTAAAAAAAAAAAAAAACAGTAGGTAATTTGCTCTAGAATTTTTACTGAGGGTTTTGTGAGAAAAACACAGACTTGGCTGATTCGGACCGGATTAAAATCACAAAGTATATCTGTGAAACACAAATTTTTCTAACATCCCCCTGGAAAACTAGTCCGGTCCAAATAGGGCTTTAGATAAACAAGGGCCCTGTTTTGGGTATCCTGCAACTTTTGTAAGATAACAAACTTCTTTTGTTAAAACCCTATAAACAGTGTTTCAGTGAATGACATGGTTGTAGTCCTTGTGAATTGATGTTTTTTCTAAAAATACATCTGCTTTTCTTCAGGTTCTTCGTAAGGATTAATCCGGAGGGGACTAAATGTACCTCAAAATCAGGTACAAGCCGAAGGACAGGTTCAGCTGTCCAAAGGAAACCCCAAAGCTTTAATACCCGTGTGGCTACATTTATGCAGAGGCTTTCAGAATTTGAGTGGAAAAAGACAAATTAAGTAAGTGTGAGCAGTTTGATCAAGAAAAAAAAAAATTTGATATGAGGGTTATGAGTTGTTTTTTTTAACACTGAGATCAATTTTTTTTTTTTTTATCTGTTTCAGCATTGTCTTCATCCTGGCTCTACACTGACTACAACTACCACCATTAGTTACTACTTGTGTGATAATTTAAACTCTAACTTCTTTTTTACTTCGTTACTTGTACAATTCTATTTCAATGTTGCTGGAATGTTTGTATTATAAATATTTTATTACGTTCATTTAAGTCTTTCATGCAACAATAAAACTTGTATCCACTGATGTGTTTTTCTAGGGAATAATATAATTGCTGTGATACTATAATGTTGTTACTACTTTTCTTACTTTATACAATAGTAGATTACAGCATTGGCTCTATTGTGTATTGTTTACTGTAAATATGTAATTGAAACCGTAACAGTAATTACTGTAATTACAGTAACTTACTGGTAAAAACTGAAAAGTCTTAACAGTGTACCTTTGAAAGTGCAATTAAATTTACAGAGACGGTTTGTAAATAAAACTATGGAAAATGAGAAAAAATAAACCTATGGAAGATGTTCTGCACATGGACCCAGTAAAACAGTGCCTAATTTCAATCCTGTATTCCTAGTAATGTCAAGTCAAGTTTATTTGTATAGCGCTTTTCACAATACAGATTGTATCAAAGCAGCTTCACAGTATTAAATTTAAATAATACAACAAAGTTTGTATTATTATGTGAAACATGTACCATAAACCATAAAATGTGGTAAAAGCTATGGGCTTAATATTTGCCTTACAGAGCAGAAATTGGGGATAGATAGACCTACCTTAAATAAATGACTGACAGATCAAATCTAGGAACCAGAATATAAGTGAGTTGGGTGGGCTTGTTTGACGTGGACCAGGAAGCAACCAATAAGATCACCCCAGCAACGCCCTGGCTACCATTCACACCCCAGCATCCACCTATAGCAACTCCCTGGCTACCATTCATAATTCATGGTGGGATGAAGGGTGAATGCTATATGTTTTCTTCAGAGTGCGCCTGCAACACAATTTTACCATATTTTTGTAAAATTCAAACTAGAACAGTCTAACAACTGGACAAGGATTCAATAGCAACAGTTGGCAAGGTACTACTGGCCAACCCGTTTTGGAGGCTGCCAATCAAAAGGTTACAGATCGTGCGCGCTCTCTACACGGTGGTTTACGGTAATCACCACGTGACCCTGTTCTGCAAGATGCTAGATATGCTATAATTCTATCCTCAGAAATATATTGAATCATACAGGGCCATTGCTTGCTGAGAAATTAAAGGACCTCTACACAAAGGCAATAGCGGTGGCTGTCAGATCGAAGGACGGGTGTTTATAATAAACATTACTGATAAATGGTCCAGTAAACGATGGAAATCATGAATACTGCCGATTTGCAGACGCAGATAACATCCATAATGGAAATGTTGGCGAAAACAGCTGTTGTTGAAATAGGCAAACTTTTCGAGGAAAATTCTTTGTTGCTGCGATTAGAGATTTCACGATGTACAAACGAAAATGAATCTCTGAAAAAGAAATGCCATTTTCTGGAGGGTGAACTTCAGTCTGCTCGGAAAACCGCTGGAAAGATGAAGGGATCAGAAGCTCCATTCAGCCATCCGGGACTTCGAGGTGATTTACTCATACATGACTCTGTGATTTTGCATTGCAAACATGAGTATACATCTGATTTCTAGGCTGAAGGTTCAAAGCCTGCAGTGGGCGTTCCCTATATCGTGATTGTGCCCTTGAACAATAGATTAACCTTAGGGTACATTTACACGACAACAATGTACTAAAAACAGGATTGTTTTTCCTTTGCGTTTTTCGCGTACAGACTACAGCGTTGTCAAGACGATCCCCGATCACACGGATCCACGAGAAGGATTAAAAACGCTGTATTATTCGTGTCACTTTGTAAAGAAATAATAATATGCTCCGATATACTGAACACGTGATACGCATGCGCATGACGTCACCGTTTCACAAAGTCACATTTTTGTAGTTTACCCAGAGACCATAACAGTATTGTTTTAAAGAACTTGCCCTTTGAAACCCTTTTTCAAAAGTTTGCGTTTTCAGGCCCCTAAAACGCTGTTGTACTGTAAATGAAAGGCCAAAACGCATAAAAAGTTTTCAGTTTTTAGTTGAAATCGGTGTTATTCCTGTTATCGTCTTCAAAACTACAAAAACGTAAAGTTTTTCTTTACAAAGTGACATCGCCAACTACTGGCCTGGCATGAAAAATACTGCGTTTTCAGTATAGTTTTCACAGATCCGTGTGAACAGGGATCATTTTGACAACGTTGTCGTCTGTACGCGAAAAACGCGAAAGGAAAAAGCTTTCCATTATTAGTACATCGTTGTTGTGTAAATGTACCCTAAAGTCCCCGATATTCTTCCAGCAAAATTCAAGAATGAACTTATGTGACATAATTTCGAACAAAATCATACCGAAACAAAGTTTTTTTGGAGTTCAAAACAGCTTGCCAAAGCAAACTTTCAGGAAAAGTTCGCTACAGTGATACCATTGGTTCATGGCGATTATGTAATGGTGTGCGGGGAAGCTCCGCCTTTTTTCACGCGGAAATCTTTTCCGGTTCACTTCTGTTCAGTCCGCCGAGGTCAGACGTCTGCGAGTATAAACATGATCACACTAGAGAGCTGCTTTATAGTAGAAAATGAAGTTGTACTTCTGATGAAACGAGACACTGACACTGTTTTTCATGTTTAATCCGATAAAGCTGCTTGATTTTAAGCAATCTATTGTATAAAGAGATACATAAGTAAAAGTGACATGACTTTACTAATGTGCCGAATTGCAGAGCTCGTGCACACAAATCCACATTGCTATGACCAGATATTCTTTATTAAAACACTTTCTGTTTTCTCTATTTTGGGCGACGTCGGATGTTCGCTAGCAGTATACCGCTGCTCATGTATTTCGAACTTCAATTTACCCCTGAATTCAATTTACCAGTGAAGAATGAAAAAGAACTTCGCCGTGTGAGTTACATTTCAGTGAGCAGAATCTTTTGACTCCATTCACCAAAATGATTCATTCTCACTCTTTCTTCTGGGTACATCGTTACACCAGTAGATGGCGACAAATGACCTACTTTGTCTGTTATGACTACGAACGAGTCAGGGAATTATTCACTCAACGGATTCGCTGAAAATGTTTTTTTCATTACTAGGCTGAATTGTTCTTCTTATTCATACTATTTGTTTCAGCTTATAAGACAATTCCTGGTTGTTTTTATATTGTCCATTATTAATATGAATATCACCCATATTAACCCTACAATTACCCTAAAAACCCTCAAGTCTTTAACTCTTTATTTATTTAGTGTAGTCATTGAGTAGTGTCATTCAGAAGAGTTGATATTGACTCATATATACGAGGTCAATACAATTCATTTTATTACACCAGTGAATTTCTTGCTTTGGTTATCAGAGGCTGTTTACACATGTGACTTGACCAAAAACAATGCATTTCCTACAGAGTCTGGACGTCGCCCTGGAGTTGACAATGTCTTCGGTAAGGAATGGTGCATGAACCTCTGGAGACACCAGGAGTCAAATGTTGGTGAGCAGGAGGACGACACACACCTGGACTCCTCAACCATCACAGAAGAGGTTGGTCTCACGTACTGCCTTTGATGTACATGATGCAATGTCAGAATACACTTTACTAGTTCTCTTGTTAATTTCCATTTTTTAGCCTGTAAATTTGCTGGATGAAGAACCAGATATGATCATGATCAAGGAGGAAACATTTGACGATTGCTCTAGGAAAAATAAACCTGAGGCAGACCAAAGGAGCCGTTTGAGAGGTTTGTGGAGAAAGAACTTGAGAACAGCTGCTATTAACTCTTATTATGTTCAGATGTTAATGTGTCATTTATTGAATTGCAGGTCCAGCAATGACCAGTGATGAGAGATGTGTTGCCCAGAGCTCAGAGGATTTTATCACATACACGGTACCTTCAGATGAGCAAGTCCATTTGAACGTGCAACAGCCACAAGCCGAAGAGCAAGCTCTTGAAGGAACAATTTCGACACAAGGAGACTGTACAACGGAGGAACATTTCCACAGTACACACAACCACACAAATATTTCAGAAGAGAAAAGGTTTGAGTGTGTATTCTGTCGAAGAAACTTCAATAAGTTAACCTACCTGAAAGCGCACATGCGAACACACTCCGGAGAAAAACCTTTTGTCTGTACAGTTTGTGGTAAAAGATTCGCTCAAAAAACGTACCTCAGAATACACCAGCGCACTCATTCTGGCGAGAGGCCGTACGCGTGCATGGAGTGTGGAAAGAGCTTCGCTCAAAAGAGTTCTCTAAACGTTCACCTCCGAAGCCACACTGGAGAAAAGCCGTATAGCTGCTCGGAGTGTGGTAAAAGCTACGCGTACAAACAGGGATTCAATACACACCAGTGCTTTGGTTAGACTAAACGGAATTATATCTGTATCTGCCATATGAAACATTAACAAATTGGAAGTATGTCCAATGTTTGTCCACAGAAATGTAGGTCCTTTAACATTGTTTGGAATCGTGTTATACTGAAGCATCTAGATGTGTGTATTAATTTTAAAAAAGAGAAACAAATAAACTTGACTTAAAACGAGTGAAATCATGCAAAATACTTTTTTTATTCGTACTCCAGCATTGATGAAAATACACACTGTACTGGTTGTTTGATTACACGTGCAATCTAGCAGACATCTGACCTTGAACAATCAACTCAAACTTGTATAAGCATTGTACATTATACATACTACTGACATCACACAGTTTCCAATCAGTAAAGATCAAGTATTGTTACTGGTTTCTATTCACTAAAGGCCCTAAACTGACATACATTATGATAATATTTTAAAGAAGCCTAAAGTCCTAAACAGGGATGCATTTACCTCTGGTCATCTTTGATCTGGGCTATACACAACCGGTCAAAAGTTTGGAATAATACAGATTTTTAAAATGTTTTTAGTCTCTTTTCTCACCAAGGCTGCATTTATTTGATCAATAATACAGTAAAAACTGCAATGTTGTTGAATATCATTATCATTAATATAAAATAAATGCAGCCTTGGTAAGCATGAGAGACTTAAAAGATGAAAAAGTCTTTATTTATTCCAAACTTTTGTCCGGCAGTAACACATCAACGTTACCACAGAGTAATACACAGCCATACCTGACTATACATTTCTGCTACAACCTAAAGTTAATACAGACATTCTTGTTAAGTTGCTGCATCCTCACACTTCCAGAGTTCATATTCTTCCCAAAATTATATTTCACACAGCTACTGCAATCTCAAATTGAGAGAAAGAGTGCTACATAAAGCTATATTTTATACCACGGTAACTTTTCCTTGGGTTCTTCCGTACTGGTTTAGCGGTTTGGTCATGGACAGAGAGGTGTTGTTGTAGGGTGACTTTCTGTGTGAAACCCTTTCCGCAGGTTATACAAGTAAAAGGTCTTTCTCCTCTGTGGATGCGTTCGTGATTACTTAGGCAGACTTTCTGGGTGAAACTCCTTCCGCAGGTGACGCAACTAAAAGGTCTTTCTCCTCTGTGGATGCGTTCATGGGTTTGTAAATTTCCCTTCTGGGAGAACCCTTTTCCACAAAAACTGCATTTATAGGGCCTTTCCCCTGTGTGAACTACATAGTGAACCATGAGATTGGTGTTTGAATGAAAGCATCTCCCGCAGACCTCACAACAAAACTTTTCATTTTGTTTCAGCTTTGAAAACCGATGTTTTCTGAGACGGTTTCTGGAAGCATTTTGGCGAACAAACACCCTACCGCCGTCAAAGCAACTTAAGTTGTTTGGCGGTTTCTGTACCTTAAATCTCTTTTCGCAATGTTCTGTAGTGGTTGCAGCATCCGCACATATTTCCTGTGCTTCTCCGTCCTCCCTGGACTCGGAGGGAAACTGGTCATTGTGCTCTACTGAAAACCTGTTGAGGACACAGTGACCATCAAAATCCAATGGATCGTCTATTGGTGCTATTAATTGGTCGACAGTGTCATCAATGGCAGTTATTGTAGTGTGTTTGTCTGTTGAATCAGAGGACGTGTTTTGTATTTCCGATATCCCAGAAAATTCACCAGACACAAAGTGGTCATTGAAATTTTTGGAGGCTGCTGAGGGCTCATATGCAGAAGATGGCAGCTGTCTTCTTGAAACATGGGGCGTTTTCCCTGTTGGGAGTATTGAAAATAGTTAAAATCAAATCATTCTGTGAAACATAAACCAAAATAATTACACCTGACTGAGGATATGTGTTTACACGACAACAAAGTACAAAAAACAGAAATGTTTTTCCTTTGCATTTTTTCACACAGTCACTGATCACACGGATTCTCTCCAGTTTAACGCATTAAAATATTTAACGCGGCATCCGTTTTTTCTCTTCATCCTTTGGCTGTGCTACAGTATATGATAATGCTATCATTCACTCAACTGTACGGTGGCCGAGAAGGGTCACAACACATACAAACGCCACAACAACTACATATTCAGAAAACGCCTCCAAATTCAGAAAACACATACAAACGCCACAACAACTACATATTCAGAAAACAACTTCGTCGATTTCACATCACGTACGCTGCAAATATTTACAGCACGAGCAAATAGGGAAACGAACTGCAAACTGCAAAGACACAATGGAAATGTTTCCAGGGGGGCCATAATCAGTGACGGACCCGTATCCATCCTGTTGTCTTCGCGCTGAATGTGCGCTTTTGTTGTCTATGGCTACAAGAGGTAAGTGTTTCTCTTTTATTATGACATTATGACGCTTATGATTTTATAAGCACACATTCAGATAGCGCGAAGATAACCGGATGGATATGGGTCCGTCACTGATTATGGCCCCCCTGGAAACATTTCCGTTGTGTCTTTGCAGTTTGCAGTTCGTTTCCCTATTTGCTTGTGCTGTGAATATTTGCAGCGTACGTGATGTGAAATCGACGAAGTTGTTTTCTGAATATGTAGTTGTTGTGGCGTTTGTATGTGTTTTCTGAATTTGGAGGTGTTTTCTGAATATGTAGTCGTTGTGGCGTTTGTATGTGTTGTGACCCTTCTCGGCCACCGTACAACTGCTATTAAAGTGCTATAAGATGCAAAACAAGAACTTGAATCTGTACTGGTGCGTGTCTGTGAATCTTGTGTCTGTATGACAGACACACTACTCGTGCACACAGAAAGACACTTCAGACAGCGCGCCGGCCACATTGAGTTCTCTTTCGTGTTTGAATGGACAAAAACACACAAAAGTATGCCAAAATGCCTGCTTTGTTGAGTATCCTCATAGCCACAGTCTTAAATGAGTTAAATAAAGTATTAAATGATGGTAAAGATTTGTGAGGACTTCTGATATGTGTCAGATCCGCGTCATGTGCGTCAGGTCTTAAAGTGACAGCAGTCTAATAAACCTGCTTCTAATGTAAATCAAAGAACAAAAGAAAAAGAGAAAAATCACTCACTGCTCTTGACTGATTAACTTTTGTAGCTTTAATAAGGATTAATCTATATTAAATAATTAATGCAGTGAAGATTGTGAAGTGTTTGATAACCTTATTCAATTACTGTACATTTCCTACCTGTTAGATCAAATATGTAAAATATACTGTCTTTATATTGTTTGTTATGTTGTTTCTACATTCATTTGGAAATGAACTTGTTGAAATGAAATGAAATTATTACAATATAAATATATATTAAATACTTTAATGTCAGGTGCGATTCATCACGATTAATTACAGGAAAATGTGCGATTAATTAGGTTTGTTTTTAAATCAATTGACAGCACTAAAAGAAACACTTGACTGAAATACGCATGAAATACTGTCATGTAATACGCATGCGCATGACGTCATCGTTTTCACAAATCCGCATTTTTGTAGTTTACATGGAGATGATAGCGGTATAATTTTCAAAAACTTGCACTTTCAATCCCGTTTTCAGGCTCCTAAAATGCCATTGTCGTGTAAATGAACTGCCAAAACGCATTAAAAGTTGTACATTTTTGTTGAAAACAGTGTCATGTAAACGGCCCTTAATTAAAGATCTGCTAAAAATCTAGAACATTACCTGCACAACTGGGATAAGCGTCCACTTCAAAACTCTCCTCTTTGATTAAGACCAGTTTGGAGGGGTCCTTTTCTTCGTGCTGTCAAAATAAGTAGATCATGCAAACCAACATTTTGTTATTCCATTTTATTTACGCAGGCTCGTAGAAATATGTTTATATTTTAAAGAAATAAGGTTTACCCAAAAAATTGCCCAAGTCTGTGTTTCTCTGTCATTTGATTTTCAAGGGTGTGTACTTGGATTTTCACAGTACAGTTTAAATCATTCAGAATTAGCATTTTGATTTAGCATTGCAATGCATACAACACGCCAGTGTCATTAGCACAACCTTGAAAATGTGCAAAACAAAGCTATTCAAATCAAGTTCATGGGTCCATAAAAAAATTTAATACTACAGTATGTACAAATTTAATTGTAATTTCTATATTCATCGCACTATATCAACTATGAAAAATGACTGAACAAAACTCTAATTGGGTAGATGGTGCAATAGGATTTATTTAGCTTAATCTCTATTGTACCATGTCAAGTTCATGAGACCATAGAAATGGTTAAAGTAACATTTTGATTACACTGTGTATTATAGGCTACCAGTGTCATGTGTAATGCACCCTTTGAAAGTGACAGATAGACAGCTTGACAGTCTGACTATCATTTCTCTTGCATTTGCAACTTTATTTTACAACTTCCTTTTCTTTACAAAGTTTAAGAGCATGCCAGCCTCGTAACTGTTGGCTTTTGAAACAAGTTTCATTTTTGGGAACCTAAATTAAACGAACCTTATAAGGCGAAACGGGGTACAGGTCGACATCGATCGCCAGCTCATCTTCTCTAGACTCCTTCCTCCGATCCCACAAACTGGAACACCACTCCTTTCCAAATATCCCTTTGATGGACGGCTCTGGTCCTATCAGGAGTAAAATATGTATTACAAACATATTAGTGCACATGAAAACAACTGTTTTAAGCGGAGGTTATATTTACCATCTTCTGTTTGAACACAAATGGAGCGATATGTTTTGGAGCCAGCGCGCGCTCCCTTTGTGATGCGCGTGCTTTCGCTTTGCCTTTCGCTCCCAAGACAGAACATTTCGTCTTTAAGTACTGTGTTTTCACTCATGACCCGAGACAGTTCTTGTCGTAAAAACGCAAAATCGCTGTCTACAATTTTGCATATTTCTTCTATAGCCGTTTTAGTCGTTATCTCCATTATGGAGCTTAGTTGCAAACGAAACGATAGAGATTTTGACATATTTTAAGAGTTTTTTTGCTAGCAATGCAAGAAAAAAACTGGCTTAAAAAACCGTAAGGTCAGTCACCGAAAAAACAATTCCATTATGTGCAACTGTGGAAATAAAACCCCGGATATAAAGTGTAAGCATGCAGACCTCGGCTTTTATCTTGCCTCAAAGTATCGTTAGCTTCCGGTTTATGTGGAGGAGTTCCCTGTGTTGGAAAGAGGGATCACCTAACAGACTTTCCCTGCATTCAAATTCTTATACCATCTGCCCCAGAGCCATTATCTCTAAATGGCTCTGATCTGCCCTAAACAGTTTCCGACATAAGCTTAATGTGTCCCAAATCATAGAATGCTGACTATTTCCACTGGATTTTTGGAAATGCAGATGCTTTTTTTCCTGCTTATATGGATTTCTGGTAACATTGTCCACAAGCCTGGCTAGACGGAGGAATTTGTAGGAATTTGTAGCATTTTGCTCGAGAACTACAAACATTAATAAGAAACCATCATCACAAAAGATACAACATATTAATAATGCAGCATTATGACCACTGGGTGTCAATATAATGCAGTAAAGTAAGGATTTTCAAACCCAGCACTACACACTTTGGATTAATGTTCGGTTTCACAGACATGGCTTAGATTAAGCCAGGATTAGGCATTAGTTCAATTTAATATTTAAATAGCTTTTATAAACATGCCTTAGCCTACTGGTGTGCATCTCGAGACAAAACAATGGCACTGACATGTTTTAAGCTGCCAGTTTGCTAAGTTTCAAATGAATATTGCAGCAAACACAAACTATTGAAAACCGGCAGCCCTTAGTGAATGAGGGTATGGGGGGCGATTTCGGACACAGCCCTTGTTTTGCTGGTTCTGATGAGTCTCCAGGCCCCCACAGCAGGGATGGGAAACTTCGGTCCTGGAGGGCCACTTTCCTGCAGAGTTTAGCTCCAACCCAAACACACTTGAACAAGCTAATCAATGTCAATCAGCTCCCTATCTCCTGAATCTGGCTTATATCACGTACACAAATTCGGGCACTGGCTGCTACTAAGAACCCTAGCTCACTATACAACAGGCTTATTGTCAACGTCACTACTGTATTTATGAACAACAGCAGAACTGATATTTTCTGCCATTTATGTTTTTAATGTTATTTAAAGAAAAATATCATAAATAATTTGATTGTTGTAACATATTCCTAAAAATAAATTACTTATAATGTTAGCTAGATTATGTCAAGTACCATTCTAACGATGTGTTTATGTTGAAATATAATTGAATCACTTTTTTTTTTTATCAAAACATATATTGCGTGTCATTATGTGTGGTGAGTTGGCTCGCGTGATGCACTTCAGAACTACCGTTAAAGGGTTACTTCACCTAAAAATAAAAATTCTGTCATAATTTACTCAACCTCGTGTCGTTCCAAACCTGTAAGACTTTCGTTCATCTTATGAACACAAATGAAGATATTTTTAATGAAACTTTTTGTTCCTCCGTTGACCAATGAGGTTCATTCTCGTGTTACGCAGGATGTTTGAGCTTCAGCAAGAACCAACTATTGTAGTAATTACATATTTGCTTAGTTATCACCAAAGCTCACTCTATTTTGATGTAGATCATTAAACTAATACACTGCCTCAGAAGTCTGTCTGAAATCAAATAGGTATAAAAGTATCAAACAGTAAAAACAGTACAATAATCTTCTACGTGTAAACTACAAAAATGTGAATTTATGAAAACGATGTCATGTGCATGAGTATTACGTGTTCAGTCTATAGGCATGTAATGTTTAATTAGAGTGACATCGCCAACTACTGGCCTGGCAGCAGAATACAGCGTTTTTAGTCGTTTTCGCAGATCCGTGTGAACGGGAACGTTTTGACAATGGTGTCGTCTGTACGCGAAAAATGCAAAGGAAAAACGTTCCTGTTTTTAGTATTTATCATTGTAGTATTTATTAGTTTTATCATTGTCGTGTAAACGTACCCTTATTTAAATACCCTCCTCCCATAAATGTTGTATCTGAAAGGGAAACTTTTACTGCATATGCAATAAGGTCAGCCGCAAAAATAACTGTCTTTAGTAAATCCAGACAGTAGTTTTTTAATGCCAAAAAAGGGGTTTGCGCTGGCGCAAGCTCTTAGTGAACCTGGTCCTAAAGGTGTGTTCACATTAGAATTTCAACCAAATTTAGAGGGCAAAAAAAAGTATATTGTACTACAGCATTTTTTTTCCCACAAGTGCCTAGAAAGATGGTAAGGAAATGGGAAGAGAGGTTTTCAGTGTCCCAGCGCCTCTAATGTTAGTGCGGTTTTTACAAATCTTGTTTTTCACAGTTCTGGAAGACAAACAAAACTCTCAAGGCTGTCCTCTATTTATCTGCAGCTCTTCAAAGAATATGTGAGCAGCATGGCAAAGTGCCTGTCTTCTGTATTGCTGAATGAATTCTGCATTCTCAGAATTCATACAAACATGCTCATCTTCTCAACAGGGGGTACACAAATTGAGCTCATGACTCAGCATGATGATGTTTAATATATTGTCCATCAAGTTGTTGCTCTGAGGTCTACAACAAATGTGCTCCCAAAGCACATCATAATCGAAATTATTAATAACAACGAATGCTGTTTTTACATCAGATCTCAATATACAAACAGCTTCTGCATGTCACATGTTTTCAGTATAGCGATCGTTTACATACAGAAGTCAAGTCTAAAGGTCAAGTGTCTGGAGAATGGGGGACACGTTATGAGCAGCGGTATTTTTATCTATATCGGTTAGGACTGAGGACACAACCAGTTCAGCTCATATCTAGAGATAAATGGAGGTTAATTCACTGCTCTTAGAGGAAGACCCTTGTTGTTCAGCGTGTGGGGAGGTGTTCAGCGTTCCAGTGGTCCTCTGCTGTATTTCATGCGGGTGCAGCTTCTGTGAAATTTGCTGTCAGCAGTTTTGGGAGACGCAGTGTCCCTTCTGCAGAAAAGAGGCCACTGGATCCCATCTCAGAAAGTGCAGGGAGCAAAGAATAAAGGTATTAAATACAGTACAGCTCAATGACAGAGATATAATAAAACCTGCATTATATTCAAGCTTACCCTGCAGAGCAATGCATGAAAATAACCAGTAATCAAAATGAATTATCTTGTGTAACCTGATCTTTTAATTAGCTAAATAAATGTAGGACGCCTTCAGCCCATTCCTCTCAGTATGTCAACAACAACCACCAGCAATCGTATTACATTGTCTGAAGGGACTGTCTTTATACATATTTTACTGGTAAATACAGTTCTATGAAAAAGTCTTTGCCCCTTGTTTGAATTTCTGAGTTTGTGCACATTAACATTGTATATGGTCAGATTTCATTATGGATTGTAGGAGTATATAGATGGTGAAAAAGTTACAAAGCCATTTCTAAGGGGCCGTTTACACAACACTGTTTTCAACTAAAAATGGAAAACTCTCTATGCGTTTTGGCTGTTAATTTACACGACAGCAGTGTTTTGGGGGCCTGAAAACGGGTTTCAAAGTGAAATTTTTTGAAAACGATATTGTTTATGCGCTTTACATGTTCAGTCTATAGGCACATAGTGTTTTTTTTACAAAGTGACATCCCCAACTACTGGCCTGGCATGAATAATACAGCATTTTTAGTCGTTTTCGTGGATCTGCATGAACAGGGATCATTTTGACAAAGCTGTCATCTGTATGTGAAAAAAGCAAAGAAAAACGTTTCCGTTTTTAGTACATCGTAGTTGTGTAAACGTACCATAAGTCTTTAAAGGCTCCACTAAAGCACAATCAGAGTCATATTATCCACATGACTTGGACAAGTTCATCTCTTAGTCACAAAGAACCCTAGAGCACATTCTAAAGATCTTCAAGCCTCTGCTTTTTATAAAAATTGCCAGTCAAAAAACGATGGTAGTTGTGTGATAGTTTGGGAGGCATCAGGAGCTAAACATCTTGGCCAGAAAGAACTGCAAAAAACTATGACTTATGATAATTTTCCAGGAAAATAAAGCTGTCTGTCTGTAAACTAACGCTGAAGCCCAGCCGGGTCGTGCTTCAAAACAATGATC
This sequence comes from Leuciscus leuciscus, assembly GCF_965113295.1. Lineage (NCBI taxonomy): Eukaryota > Metazoa > Chordata > Actinopteri > Cypriniformes > Leuciscidae > Leuciscus > Leuciscus leuciscus. The sequence goes on along the minus strand of NC_138725.1, from coordinate 41,806,393 downwards.
CCTAAAACTTTTGAGATGGTCTAGTCACAGTCCGGACCTAAACCCTAATGAAATGCTGTGGTAGGATCTGAAACACACAGCTCATGCTTGAACACTGAGCTGAAGCAATTCTGCAAGGAGGAGTGGGCCAAGATTCCTCCATATAAATAACTACAGGAAACATTTGGTTGCAGTTATTGCTGCTAATGTGGATGCAACCAGATATTGGTTACCTCCATTAGCAGCATTAACATAAAATAGTGTTGAACGAATAGTGCTTTCTTTAATGAATGCATGAAAGATTTATCTCAATGTGTTGTTGTTCATGAAGGCTCCTGGAAGGGTCTTGGTTAAATATCTGAAGACATTCCGTGTAAAATATGTAAAAATACAGATAATCAGACGGGGGCATAAACTTTTTCACAGTACTGAATTAAAAATGTTCTAAGGTCGCTTCCATAGTCCAAGCTTCTGGACAGTTTTCTGTTTATTTATCCTGCCTTTTAATTTTATTTTTAAGAGGAGGCACACATCTTCTCGAATGGAATGAGAAAATCTTAACATATTTCCTCTTGCGTCAGTGCCAGGGTCAAATCAGTGCCACTATCTCCAGGCGCTTAATGTTACATAATGTGATGTTCAGGCATTTATCAGAAGATATCATGTGCCAGCCTAGATCTCACTCGGTGATGTATATTCTGAGTGAATACTGGAGCCAATCAGAAGACATATCTCCCAAGGGCAATCTTATGTGGGAGGGGAGGCATAGCACCCCCTTGTCACCCAACTGGGCAATGAAGGGCTCAAAGGAGCAATGGCCACCATGCAATCATATCTTGCAGATGACCTGTCGTGCCCCATCTGTGGAAATATCCTGCAAAAGCCCGTAGTGCTGTTTTGCAGACATCGCTTTTGCAAACTTTGCCTTGAGAACCTGTGGAATGGAGGAGGATCTTGCGAATGCCCGCTTTGCTGTCAGCCATCATCTCTGGGGGAGCTCATAGTCAACACCATGCTTGAGAAGACCTGCGAGGGCTTTCTGGAGCGCTGCAAAAACAACCCTCTTGCATGCAAGGAGCATGGAGAGACCTTGACGCTTTTTTGTTTGGAGGATCTGGAACCCACTTGTTGCAAATGCAAGTCGTCAGCCAACCACCAGGGTCACAGGTTATATCCCTTAAATGAAGCTTCACACGACTGTAAGGTATGTCTACATACAGATTCATGGTCGTCTGCATCTATGTTTGACATTTGTTTTTCAGACAATGTTGATTCCAATGTAAATCTTCAACAACTGCACTGTCAATTCAAGGACAGGAGGGGAAACCAAAAAGAGAATAACCATTTGGACAACCGTCCTTTCTCTTTAGGACCTCAGAAATAGTTATTTATGGATTCTTGGCTGGGTTCATTATCAGACTATTAATAGTGGTAAGTTCATGCTAGGGATGAGGCCTCCTGGTAGGACTGAAACCAGATGCCCATGTGCTCAGTTTAGAGTTGATGAAAGTATACACTCATATCTCCTCAAAATAATCTAAAAATCTTTTAAGGTCACGTATTAGGACCCTTTTATCACCCCACACGTAAAGGAAAGCAAGATATTATGATATCTGGTTTCACTTATTGTATTCACTTTCTTCAATTATTGCAACTTCACATTCTTCAGTTTCTACTTGTAATGTTTGGATTTTTTATTTTGTTTCTTATAATTGCACCTTTTCTTATGTCCATACAACCAGGATGTGAATTACACAATGGCCTTTAGGGGGGTCAGAGAGATGGGGAGCAGTTTGCTTCATACATTCAGTTTAACAGCATCAAAGAGGCCAAATGTTATCATTCAACTATACTGTGTATATGCATTTTAAACACATAATGTTGTTCATCAATTCAATAAATGCATATCCCTGAATGAGTGCGGTTTTATAGCGTATTTAGTTCTGCTGCTCAGTGCTCAGGTAATGTTGTATGACCCATTTCAGGGTTACGGTTATAATTTTAAATCAGTCAGTGCTAGAAATGTATCTTCTTATTAACAGGTAAAGCTTCATGTTATGGGTAGACTGCTTTCTTTGACCCCCACAACATCTTGTTTTGATGTCAAAACCCCATTCCCTTTTGCACCCTGCAAAACCATGGGCACACCAGATTTTGGAAGCTAAGCAAGGTTTGACATAGGGGTCGTTTACACAACACCGTTTTCAACTAAAAACTGTAAAAGAATGCGTATGTGCGTATAATACAACGTTTTTGTGGATCTGTGTGAATGGGGATGGTTTTTAATAATGTTGTCATCTGTACAAAGAAAACACTTTTCCATTTTTAGTACATCTTTGTGGTCTAAACGTACACTTAGTTAGTACTAGGATGGGACTGGCAATCCATCAAGGGTGTTTTGAATGGATGGTTGGATAATTGCAACTTTATATCTCAAAATTATGCTTGAAAACTGTAGCTTCTCATAATTCTAGTCCCATTGGTCTGGGCTATAATTCATCCTTGGTCAGGACTATTAACTCTGTTCACACTTCCAGGTTTGGAAAACAGAAGTAAACTATAACAGGGTAAACGTCTTTAGACAGGGTAAACCTCTCCAATGTTGCATTTCCATATGATGCTAAAGTAACAGTTTAATGTTATAAATGTACATTAAATAATTAAAAAGTTCTATAGATTAGAAGTTACGGCAATAATGTGTCACAGGCTGACAAAAGGGCCCATTCTTCTTTAATTCTGCCATTGTTTTAAGTTCAAAAAAGTTTGGGCCTCTCTAAATGAATAAATGATCAGGTGTGTTTAAATATGGGCACATCTAGTAATTACTAATTCTTTCTGTGTTATCGTTTTATTCACTCTTTATAGGAAGAACTTAAAAATGCTTTGAAACCACTTCAGGAAAAGCTGAAGCTCTTCCGAAAAGCAAAACTCACTTGTGAGCAAACAATAGAGCATATTAAGGTATTTTCACATTGAATTTGCTTTAAGCATGCAGGCGAACAATTATAGAAGGAGATTGAATTCTCCACTTCAGAAAAAGTAAATGATAACCTTCTCATTACAGAGTCAGGCCGAGAACACAGAGAGGCAGATACGAGAGGAGTTTGAGGTGCTGCACCAGTTTCTGCGAGATGAGGAAGCATCCAGGCTTTCCATGCTCAAGCAAGAGAAGGATCAGAAGAGGCAGATGATGAATGATAAGATGGAAGATTTGGAGAATGACATCACTTCACTTAGCAACACTATAAGAATCATTGAACAAGAGATGAGATCTCAGGATATACCATTCCTCAAGGTGAACATTCGTAAAGGAATGAGAAACACACATACAATTCACTTTTTGTAATATGCTTTTCTTTTTATTTCATCTAGAATTATAAGGACACTATAAAGAGGTACAAATCCTTTCTCAGTTATCAATTTCATTTAAACTTTTCCATCTGTAAGTATAATTTGCTCTGTGACCTAGACCCAGAATAACTCTGTATTCTTTTATTGACAGAACCTGGCGGGTTCCCCAGGATCCAGAGATGATAAGAGGTTCACTGCTCGATATTGCCAAACACCTGGGCTCATTAAAGTTTAAAGTCTGGGAGAGAATGAAGGAAATCATTCAATATAGTGAGTATATTCTGTACATGCATGTCCCTAAAGGAACACAAACTTTATCGGGGAACGCAAATTGACCATATCACCATGTCCCTTTAAGGGCTCTGTATGTTTTTTTTCTTATTTACTTACTTGTCAATTTTTAATCAGTGTCAAGAAATCTTTAATCACATTTAACCAAAAAAGAAAACAAACAAACAAAAAAAGACAAGAATTTCCCCCCCCAAGACTAAATCCCATGCCTATTATAATGCATTTCCCCCCCCATGCCTATTATAATGTCAAAAAAAAAATCTCATTCATATTACTGTAATGCAGTAAATAAATGTATAAAAGCACAGCTAAATAGTAAAATGTTTGTTGTTAAAACAATTGTTAAATTCATGATGATTTTAATAGAAAAATGGGAAAGTGGTTTAATTGTCATGAAAATAATAACAAAAACGTTACAATGCAATAAAATGATTAATTAAAGAATATTACTTTTTCATGCACTGGTTAATTTTGAGAGTCTGTCTTTTCAGACTAGTGGAAAGAAACCCAAAATTTTTTAGTACACTTTATATATTTGCGTCTCTAGATTTCAATTACACAACATATCTTTAAAGGCCGTTTTCTCCTGCACTGAACCAGAAATCTCAGCAGCACTTACACACACCAAACTTTACAGATTTATTCCTTTCTATATTCTGAAGGTTTTTTACAAAAGTTTTTTTTTCATATATCATTTGCCTGATTTAACATTTCCTAAAATGTAATCCATCTTTTCATTAATTCTTATTGTAAATCAGTCAACTGGGGAAGTATGGTGACATCTATTATTTATATTTTTTTCACCTAGAGTCTCTTGCTTTAAAGAATTTTTGCTTACTCAGCGACATTAGCATTTCACCTTTCAAACAATTGCTTCGCTGCAGCTCCAGTGACCCTTGATCCGAACACCGCGGCAAGCTGCTTCCTCCTGTCAGAGGATCTGACAACATTACAGTGCTGTTCCCAGACGTTTAAACTCCCAGAAAACCCTGAGCGTTTCAATGTCGGCGCAGAGGTGCTGGCCCATGAGAGCTTCAGCTCCGGACGATACAGCTGGGACGTGGAGGTCAAAAACAACACCTACTGGGTCATTGGAGTTGCAAGCGCATCCATCAGCCGAAAGGGAAAGCACGTGTTGACCCCCGCAGAGGGATTCTGGACCATTAGGCTACGAAACGGAGAGTATAAAGCCTGTACTGCCCCATGGTCCCCTCTCACTATGACTCAGGAGCCGCAGGTGGTGAGAGTCATTCTGGACATGAACAGGTCCAGGGTGACTTTCTACGACCCACGAGAGAGGACGCCATTATTCACCTACATGGACATCATCACTCCGAGAGCATTCCCATACTTCTGCAGTGCCTGTAAGGAACACCCACTGAAAGTGTTGCCAGCTTGGATCTCTATTAAGACAGACTGATGTGAAGAAGGTCCCTCTCAGCATTTCTCTCTCCACATCTCAACTCTCATCTCTCATGTTACAGTACATGTGCTGTGTGCGGGTCAGCTATGGAAATAACCTCCAGTTTCACTTGTTTTGGATTTTAAAAACCTGAACAACAAGGTGAATCTCCCCAAAACTGTCATAAAACGCATAGGTCACATTTTCCTGAAATCAAAAGAAAATATGATAATATTGTAATCCAACACCAGCGGTTGACACTGCATCATAGTGTGTGGAGGTATTGCACCTTATCACTGGTTTCCACCAATCATAAAATGGAAAAAAGAAGACAACAATGGTGACATAGTGTGTATGTACTACTGCCACTCAAAATCTTGTTGGAGGAGTTGATAGATATAGAAGAGAGACAGGCTCTGTTTACATCTGTTATTAAGATGCCGCGTTTGATCGATCGGATCACAAGTGGACGACGCTAAATACAGGTGTAAACGGGGTCTAAAATGCTTTCAGCTTGTCCACTTTCGAACAGTTCCAGAGGTAGTCAAAAACGCATTCGATCGGATTGCTTTCGTAGTGTAAACGCTCATGTGGTCGAAAGCGTTCGAACAGCCGAGAAAAGACCGTCTTCTCTCCACCTACTGACCTGATGAGTAAACATTCTGGGAAGTGCGCTAGCCAGACGGGATTTAAACTTTGTCGGCTGAAGACACAAGTTTTGTTTGAAAATGAAAAATGCACCGAGCACAATGTTCTCTCATCATTCTTGATTTCTAACACACACTCACAGATCATATGTAAATTGCATGAGGTTATTTTGTCCATTATATCGAAAGATCTAAAAAAGCCCATACATTTACATTTACATGCCCATAGACCCTCCCCTTGTAGAAATCAAGGCAGAAGTGGCTGAAAGTGGACAAAAGAGACTGATTAAAACATCAGGTGTAAACGAGTATGTGTCTTCCTCGTCTATTTGTGATCCATTCAACCAAATTGCTTCTTAATACCAGGTGTAAACAGGGCCACTGTCTACCCTCACCCGGAAAAAAGGTTCACTCGCCACTGTGGGAGTTTTTGGGATTTGGTAAAAAGAGGGGGTGTTAGAAACCCCAGTCTGCAGGAAATGCCATTAAATTAGTTTTTTGCGCTTTATTTGGACAGTTAGTCTCCGCCTCCCTAGTCTCATATTTTGAGTGTGATAGCAAACCAAATTTCTATAGATATCTATTGTTATTGTGAGTTTGGCCACAAAAAAAATCTGACATTGTGACAGGCCTAATAATAAACATTATTTACATATAACCCATACAACAAAGATTAAAGATTGATGTCAGGACATTAAAATCAGAAATGAGGCGTGTAGTGGAAACCTGATATTGTGACAGCCCAATAGAATTATATTACTTCAACATATTTTTGTATTTCTTCTTTTTCTTCTTTTTCATTTTAAATGAGCAATTTTATTTTTTATTTAAATATGACCATTTCCTTTCTTTGTGAAATTTCAAACAAAAATAAATGTCGATGTCAGGTCATTAGAATCAGAAAAGAGAAGTAAAATGCAGTAAAAATGTTTATTTATTAATTTAGATTGCCATAGATTCATGTAATTACACTGTTTTAGTTTTTCAAAACGTCTTTGTTCATGTATCTGTGTCAGGCCATTCATCTTGTCATATCACACATGAGTAAAGCTTGAGGAGGTAAAATCTAAGGCACTTTATTGTGGCTGTTTACAAAGCCTTTCAGCTCTCTAAAAGTCACTTTGGAGTTAGGCAATTTTAACAATGTTTAAGTAGTAAAACTCTCAATTTCGTTAATGTACACTAATCATCATCATTCAGGCTCAAAATGCATTTAACTTGCTGGTTTGTAGTGGGATAAGTCTAATGTCAAAGCCAGACATCCTAGTGGAGTTTCATCTTTCATCCAGTTGGCTTTGTGTTGTTGTTTTGGTTGTTAAATTGGGAGTGCACATGTATTTTGTCACCTGTGCACATCATCAACTAAGAATAACACATTAAAAGAATAATTCAATCTTACTGTCCCATCTATTGCATATTAGATCATTAGTTTGTCATTGCCAAGATACAGCTTGTGCTTTCTAGTAGGCTACCAAATCGAAGAAACCTCTTCAAATGCAATGCTATAAATATGAAGAATGTAAATGCAAAAGAAGTGTCTACATGCTAGCAGAACTAATCTGAGTGGTTTCTGTCGCAGTATTGCGCTAACACTGCGTACGGTCATGTTAGAAGATGACCAGGTAGGTTCAGGCTACCTTCTCTTCTTCGTCTCAAAGGGATATCCTGCCTTCTTCAAAAGCACTGTACAGCTCCTCGTTCACAAGCTCGTAACGGCCTGCTCTGGAGTTCAGAAAGTAGATCTGGTCAGTTGTGAGCCGTGGATCGTATCCTTCCCTCTGCAGTCTGGTCTTTTGAATTTTAAATGTTCCTGTGAAAGGGTAAGAGTAGGAAATCAATTCACAGCATACACACCATTTTTGAAATATTTGAGAAAAACAATGGGCCTTTATCAACCAGATTAACCATCATATGGCTATTGTGGCCAGTTAGATTCAAAATGTAAAAAAAAAAAGAATCACTAGAAATCACAATGAATAAGAATAAACACAATGCACAATTATATTTAATCATTTATTTCATGCTCATCAATGGCAAAACATTGTAATTAACAAAAATAATAACATTTTTATTAAAACATTTTAAATTTCAGTGAACACATTTGATTGACGCTGCAAACAAATTACTAAATCAGTTCTTCAAATTCTTTGAAACGCACAGTTTAAACTGATTCACGTAAATCAACTCTAACATTATGTTTGCAAGTGCAACACTGTGCACTTGTTTCCAACACTGTAATAAAAAAAAAAACGAATTGCAACTATTTACCTAGCAATTCTGACTTTTTTTTTCTCAGAATCAAAAGTTTATATCTCAAAATTGCGAGAAATAGTCAAAATTAAAAAGTCCTGAATTATGAGATAACTCTCAAATGTGAGAGTCAGAATTGAGATAGCTCACAAATGTGGGAAAAAGAGTCCAGAGTTATGAGATAACTCACAAATTTGAGAAAAAGAGTCAGAATTATGAGATAACTCATAAAGAGTCCCAAATTATGAGATAACTCACAAATGTGAGAAAAAGAGTCCTAAATTATAAGGTAATAACTCACAAATGTGGGAAAAAGAGTCCAGAGTTATGAGATAACTCACAAATGTGAGAAAAAGAGTCCCACATTGAGATAAATTGTAAGATAAAAAGTCACAGTGACCTTATTTATTTTTAATTCCGGGGCAGAAACAAGCCTCAGTATCACTTTATTTGACAGTGTCCTTGTTATATAGGTTACCTGTAATTAGTAATAACAGTAAATTATGTGTAATTACAAGCAGCTAACCCTAAACCAAACCCTAACCCCAATTATATAGTAAATAGATGTAGTTAATTAATATTACACAGTACTTAAATGTATGATTTCACTGTAGCAATGACACCTTAAAATAAAGTCTAACCGAAGCATTCATACATTAACCCTTTCCCCGCCAGCATTTAAAAAATAAATAAATTGCCAGCCACCACCAATGGCCTCCAGAATATTTTTTTGTATAAATATCTGCAATATATCAGAAGAAAGAACATAGCCTCTGCTTAAAAAAAAATAAAAAAATATCATGGATTCCTTTTTATCAACACTTGTGGGCAAGTTTCATAAAAAAAAGCAACATTTTGAGAAAATCGTCAAAATCTACAACATGCATAAGCAATGCTTTTATCGATTGTTCCTGCTCCTTTTTTGCCTGTTTTGATCCGGAGATTCTGTTCTCTTTCAGAAAATGCGTAATATGCGCCCCTTACCGTATAACAGTGGAAACATGGAAAGCCGTAAAATTCCGTCAATGGAGTTACTCTGTCCGGAAGGAGTTAATCATTGTGATATTCACAAAGTTGCTTAGCTTTACATCTCTAGAAAAACTACAGTGCATATATGGCAAAATACTCAATATATCACCCAATCCAGGCAGAATGAGTTTTGGGGATCTTTCCTCACCTGTGGTATCTACACATGGGGAGATGCGTAGAAATATTGGCCGTGCGTATGGAGGAAGAGCTTGCTGAACTTCTCTCAGGAAAGAATTACAGTTAAAGCTTCCGGTTGAGTCAGCGATGGCAGCCATTCCAGCTTTTCCCTCCACACCTATACAAACACACACACGTTTACATGTGTATATGGGGACACCAGATGATTAGACTTTGGAATTATGGGTCATTGGAAATTTAGGACAAAAGCTGCTTTGTCTGTCTTACCTGGTACGTTTACTCCAAACACTGCTACATCAATCTGTCCCAACAGGGTGCTCAGTGTTCCTTCCACTTCAGTGGTGGAGACGTTCTCACCTTTCCAACGAAACGTGTCACCACTCCGGTCCCGGAAGTACATGTATCCAAGCTCATCCATAACTAAAACATCACCTGAGAGACACCATATCAAGAAAATAAATTGACTGAGTAGTGAATGTTATATTGTGTTTGCTTTTGTGAGTTTTGTCTTGCAGTCTAAAACCATCCATAATATTTACATCCACGCTGTTAGAAAATATTAGACACTGCCACTTCTTTGCATTGTATAAAAGGTGCACCTGACAGATAAGCAGAGTCATTTTTCCTGAACACATTGTAGGCGATCTTCTTCCTGGTGGCATCCTGACTAGCGTATCCATCAAACCGACGCAGAGGATCCTGCTGATTAATTCTCCCCACCAACAGCCCAGGCTCTCCTGTCAGTGGAAGACAAAACATGAAGAGAAAAACCAACGATACGGGCACAAAAGACATCTCTGAGAGGAGAATGACTATTAATTCATTTAAATTAATTGGTACAGTTTATTGCAGTAAAATGCCAACAACTTTTTACTTGATAAGTGTGCGTGAGCTATCTCTATTTAAAATGCATGCCATTTGCTGTGATATTTTATGTAATGCAATGATATTCATAGATTTTAAAGTGTCCAAATACATATTGAGGCCACCAAATATTAGACTTAGACCAGATCTAAAATTGATGTAAAACCTACTGCATGACGACATGTTCAGCATATAAATCAAACAAGAGTTTTCGGCTCTGAACGCACCAGGTCGGCAAGACACACACAGTCCCTGCTTGTCTCGAACCAGCTCCATGGTTTCCTCGTTCACTTTCACCAGTCGGATGGGGTACACATTAGGAAGAATGCGACTGTTAAACCCACAAGATCCAACCTGCCGTGTTGAGAGTGAGTTTTTAACCATTCGTTTAACTGTTGCAACTGACAAAATTCATAAATCAGTTCAATATTTAACGTTCTCAGAACAACACTGATATCTGACCTTGCCGTCCATATTGGCAATGCTGCAGTTGCACTCGGTGGCTCCATAGAACTCGCCAATCTGTTTTACTCCAAAGCGCTCCACGAACGCCTCCCACACGCTCGGCCGCAGCCCGTTCCCCACAGCCAAACGCACCCGGTGCTGTCGCTCCGTGGGCCGCACAGGCTGGGACAGCAAGTAACGGCAAATCTCGCCTATGTACTGCACAACCTGGAAGAGAGGGAAAAAACGGACTGTTGTGAGAGTAAGAACGACACACTCTTGTATTTATTTGTGAATTTATTCACTCATAACACTGAATCATTAAAGATGCTTGTAAGTGACATTATGCTCCGGGATATATACATTTATTTAAATGTGCATTAACTCTTTCCCCGGCATTGACAGAATTTACCGTCATTTATGACACAACAGTTCACCGGCATTGACAGAATTATCCGGCAATCCATGTTTTCACTGTTATACGGATACATTTTCTGAAAGATATTCTGAGGGCCATGAAACTTTTGTGAAAGCAAACAAAAATGCTGGCGCTGGCTCGCAACTTAAAAAAAAACATTGGCGGGGAAAGGGTTAAAATGCACTTCATATAAACAATGACTTATACAAACCTGACATTAAACATTAAAATCTATTTTAATGAACATCTGATGCATATGGCACATGAAATGGGAAACACTTCAGAAGTTTCTAAGTCAACATCTGATTGGCTGAATTCTACAGGATTTCCGGGAGACGTTCTTTAACGGTCCGCCTGGAACTAAAGCCGTCTTGACCCTCGTAGAAGGAGAAAGCTGTTGTGTTTCCAACTGTGACAATGAGTGCTTATCAGGATCAACTAAACTTTTCAAATTTTCAAAAGTATGTGAAGTTCACAGCATGGACTCTTTAAAAGACGTCCAAGAGTTTTGCTTGAGGCACTTAGGCCGCATTTACATTACATGGTTCAAGTGTCCCAATTCAGATTTTTTTCCTCCCATGTGGCACATAATTAGACATAACCCATGAACGTGTAAAGCAAGAAAAAAGCACATGGATACCAATATTGTCAGATCAGTGTCAGGCCTCATTTATTATTGGAAATAAATCTGATATGAATCGCATACGAGCATTTGCGTCTGCCATGCAAGCGGACAGATCGGATTTTCTTGGGAATGCGGAGTCGTACATCATTGAAAAAGCGACGGTGACGAATGACGTACCAACCACAGCGATTACAACAGTGATCATTTCTACATTCCCCCAGGCTGCAACTAGGGCTTTAAGACCTTTAAATATGGTGCGGAAAGCAAAAACTTGTATCATCATTCCGTCGGTGTCCATTGCAAATCACGCCGTTTTTACCTCCTTTTAAGCCTAAGCCTGTCAGGGTCACTTCATCTAGCTTGGGTTGTTTCACCAAGTGCATAGTGTAAATGGAGATATCAGATATGGGAAGAGTATTATTTTCCAAGCCTGGCCAACCCTTTGCAAGAACTTGGAAGGACCCCGGAGTGATCTAATTTTATTAGTTGTGCGCCTTCTCACATCAATTATGGAAGCGGATATTTAGCAGCATATGTCTGTAAACATGAAAGAAAAGACGCTGACATCGCAGCTGGCCAATTCATTCTTGTGTTCGGTTCTCCCGAACTGCTTGTTGACATAAAAAAAAAGTGGAGAGATATGCTTCAAGCAGATGTTTGCACAACGTTCTTCAATGAATGATCTATGGTCTATTATTGATACTGACTTTACATTTTGACGCCCCTAAACATGATGCTGAACAAAACGAACTGTGATTGGTTGCTTTTCATGTCAATCAGAAGGCCTCTGGGCGGTTATGGGCGGTTAAGCTGCTATAGTGTCCAGATCTTCTGCAGTTAGTCTGACGGTCTGGCCACATGAGACTATGTACACTCAGATGTAAGGGAATACGAATTACTCAAAGCAAATTTTTGTCGAAAATGGTATATAGACTTTTAAAAGACCATATGAAACTAATGCAAATGTTAAATTTTCAATTGATCCTCATCTTGGGCATTCTTAGGGGGCATTTACACAAACTTTTTATGCGTTTTGGCTGTTCATTTACCTGACAACGGTGTTGTGGGGGCCTGAAAACGCAAACATTTGAAAATGGGTTTTAAAGTGTAAGTTTTTGAAAACGTTACCGCTATCATCTCTGTGTAAACTACAAAAACTATGAATTTGGGATGGTGACGTCACAACGCATGCGTATTATGTGTTCAGTCTAGAGGTGCGTAGTGTTTCTTTACAAAGTGACATGGCCTGGCATGAATAATGATCCATGTGATCGGGGATCGTTTTGACTAAGGTGTCGTCTGTACGTGAAAAACGCAAAGGAAAAACGTTTCCATTTTTAGTCCACTGTTGTCGTGCAAATGTACCCTTATTTGCCATTAATGACCCAAATGTAAGTGACTTACAGTGCAGTTATGTTTGATACAGTCTTCCCAGAAGCGACTTGCTGAGAACTTCTTCTTGACCACCACAGTTATACCGTGAATCAGACACTGGCCCACACCCATAATATTACCTGTCAATGAGTAAATCCAACAGATGTTGAGCTATTTGTGAAATCTGCAACAGTATGTTTAATTTGAAACCAACAATATCTAACAACTTATTTATAGAAATACATAGAGCCTATGAGGTCAGGAGCAACATGGCTGTGATATGCACAACACACCTGCTGAGTGGTAGAGGGGTAAACAGTCATAGATGATGTCATCTGGCCGCATACGAAAAGAATGGTACCCGAAAGCAGCAATCCTGTAATACCTAGGAAATAGAAGTAGTTTAATAAAAGCTTGTTTCATTTCTAAGGAAAGCTGTAAGATTGTGACGTGGCTGCGAGCAGGTTACCGACTGTGCACCACTATAGCAGCTTTAGGGAGTCCAGTGGTGCCAGAAGTGTAGATATAGAACAAACGATCTGTATGAGAAAGGGAAAACATGATGTGACATGGGTGATGCTTGGACTACTAGTTTAATGGTAACTGTCTAGTGTGCAGTGCATTATTCAGCAAGGATGCGTTCATTTGATTAAAAGTGACAGCAAAGACATTTATAATGTTACAAATAACTATTATAAAACCATAAAATATTAAACAGCACAAACTAGCATACCCATCATTTTCAATTTTAATAATATTTCACAATATTACTGTTTTGACTATATTTTGATCAAATAAATGCAGCCTTAGTGAGTATAAGATATAAAAAAAAATACATTTTTGAAAACATTTCAATGATAGTTTATCTTTTTGATTACTATGTAGTTCCTGTTCAATTTCTTAATGTTTATAATTTGGTTAATTGCAATTAGATATCTGAAAAACTTGAAATAAAGTAACCTTTATTTAAGTAACCTTAAAGGTGCAGTGTGTGATTTTTAGCGGCTTCTAGTGGTGAGGTTACGAATTGCAACCAACAAAGGTTTCGGTAGCGGGCAGGAAAAGATGTCATCGTATGAGACAGCAGAGAGTAGCCAGTTAAGCAATCTTTACAAAGGTTTCTTTACAAAGATAAATTAAGAAATTATGTTTACTTTATTATTCAGTAAAACTATATGTTATTGCGAATATTATTGTTACTTATTCATTATTGTGTCAGTGTTTTTTTCGCTGACTTTAGCTAGCTTCCTTGCACGAAGAACAACATCCGTTTAGGGCTACTGTAAAAACATGTCGGCGCATTTCAATGTACGGGGACCCGCAGTATGCATGTAGATAGAAATGGTTCATTCTAAGGTTATACAAACATAACGGTTCATTACGTAAGGTATTTATACACCACTGAAAACATAGTTATGTATATGATATTGCATTTCTGTCAACAGATCCCCCTAAATATTACACAATGCACCTTTAAATAAAGCATACTGGCATAAAATAAATAGCATTTTAGCTTTTGCTGTAGTATTGAAAATTGTATTGACAATTGCGAAATTTCATTATTAATATCAGCCACTGAAATTTTGATACGATAACATTCCTAGTGCACAATATACATACTACATAACGTAGTAGTTGGCTATGCTGAACATAGTAAAAAATACATTATTCTGACATTCCTAAATATTTCTTTACCTATATTTTCTGCCCTTTCTTTCTCGTTCTCAATCACACGCTTGTCTTCAAAAAGATTACCTTCTCTTATCATCAAAAGAGGTTTTAACAGAACTGAAGACCACTTGATTAATCACCATCACTTCACAAGAGTATCACAACCAGAGCTATTTGAGCTAATATATCTCTGAGACTAAAAATCGAATTAATTTGCTACTCAAAGTTGTGTCTGATTCAGGGCTATTACACAAATAAACCAATCCCACTGCCAGCAGCACAATATGAAGCGTTCTTATAACGACTTGTGTAATAGTCAATCCACCATATTTGTAATGAATAGGCTAGTCTGAGGATGAATACAATCAAGGAGAAGTGGAATACACTCTTATTCCTAGGGAGGACACGAAAAATATACTTTACACACTAATAACTGACAATAAACACAACTAGTAGCCCTCAGGATCAACAGATAGACAAGGTTTACAAATCATTCTAATATCTGCCCTAAAGCCTGTCCTTCATATGGACTCAAAACCAATTGTCTAGAAGTTTTTTTTAAACTTACCTCCATAAAAACTTCCATTATGGCCCACAACACAAAGTTTTGCTACAAAACTGCAGCAGCAGAGATCATAAAAGCACAAGATGTGAAATAAATGTAACACTCCAGTGCGCTGATAGTCAAAGTGAGGTGAAATTACAAACACTGATAATACCACTTGAGCCATCCATCAGAGACCTCTCGAAATGAGTCTCTACAGCAGGGGTGTCAAACTCATTTTAATTTTGGAGGGCTGGACTACAATAAACTTCAGCTTATGAAGGCCATTTTTAATTGGTTACACTTAATGAATGGGTCATGGAATCATTCACTTAAACAATTTGTTAAAAAATGCAGTCATTCATTAACTAAACTACTGTGTGTTGCTTGGATACGTGCAGTGGTTCAACATAAAGGGAATGCATGGACTCTCTCAATGCATTTTTTTATTTGATTTTTGCAAAGTTAGGGATATACTCAATGATGTCAGTGCTCATATAACAACAGCCCAAACCCATAAAATAAATAAAAAATGTCCACATGCCAACTTAGGCCCTGTTTACACCTGGTATTAAGATGCATTTTGGTCGATCGGATCACAAGTAGACGAGGGAGACACATCCTTTTTTACACCTGGTGTTTTAATCCACTTTCAACCACTTCTTTCCTGATTTCTTGGAGGGGAGGGTCTATGGGCGTTTTTTTCTAGATCTTTAGATCTAATGGACAAAAATAAACTCACACAATTTACATATGAACGCAACCAGAGAAAACAGAAAACCATACGGAGAGCATCAGCTTTCATTTCTGTTCTGACACAACTTTTAAGTTTTAAGGCAAAGTTTAAATCCCGTCTGGCTTGTGCGCTTCCTATAATGTTTACTCATCAGATCAGTAGGCGGAGAGTAGGCGTCTTTTGCAGCTGTTCGAAAACATTCATCCACACGTTTACACTACGAAAGGAATCCGGTCTAATGTGTTTTCGACTACCTCTGGAAGTGTTCGAAAGTGGACAAGCTCAAAACATTTTAGACCCCGTTTACACCTGTATTTAGCGTCGTCCACTTGTAATCGTCCAAAACGCACCAGGAGTAAACAGGGCCTTAGACTCCTCCACGATCCGTATCCGACCCATGGTCTGCGTGTTTGACACCTCTGCTCTACAAGTAAACCTTTGTAATACTGTGAATCTCACCGTTGAAGCCCTTGGACACAGTGCAGGGTGGTGGGTGTCGAGGGGCAGATGCCAGAATGGAGTCAATGGGCTGACATTTCAGAGCGGCCATCTGGTCTGGACTGAGGTCTCCCGTGCTGAACCGCACCATGGTCTCACTCAAGGAAGAGCTCACTTCTGACAGGGCTACATACACACAGGGAGGCACGTGCATTTAGTTGCATGGTCCAGATCAAAGAGTCAAATAGAAGGTTTTCGACTCACCGTCTGCTAGCTCTGCTCCAAACACCATCCCTCGGGATGCTGACACACCCACGCAGTGCAGGAGCGAATCCTTTCGGAGGTTGAAGTTAATGAGCGCAGCCTCCACACCTACTTTGGCCAGGCCAAGCCAGAGCGCCACTTGGAGCGGCCGGCTCTCCATGAAGAGCGCCACCACATCTCCTGAGGTCCAGCCCTGGCTCAGTGCCCAATGGGCCACAGCATTGGAGATCTGATCCAACTGGCAGAAAGTCCACGTTTCCCCAGTGGCTTCATACACGAGCGCAGGCTTGTCTGGGTGTTTAGCCACGGTTTGTGCAAAGATGGAGGGTATGGTGTTTCGGTGACGGATATGATGCCATAGCGCCAGTTTGACCCTCAGCAGCACATAAAGCCCACTGATGGACAAGAAGAGGAATAATCAGTTATTCACACCTGCTGAAAATATTATATGTGAAGCATTAGTCACTTAAGTAATTTTTTGTAATCTTTTGTAGCTCTCATTTGATAAATCATTCTTTAATATGTGCCACGCGAAATCCAGTCATTTTCAACAGGAGTCAACATGATTCGGAATATTGTGAGGACCAAGTATTTCCCCATGAAAATTTTGCAACAAGTACCGTTGGTTGCTGAACCATTGGTTTGCCACAATGGCGGCGAGTCGCCGCATTGGTTTGAAAGTGACTTCTGTGTAAGTTGTGCTTCATACAACATACACCATTGAAAATAGACTACATAAATAAGAAAGAAAATACACTTTATTTCCCTTAAAATATTTCTACCGTGACTGCCCCATGACAGCCATTCTCACGAGTCTCGTAACCAAATGAAAATTCGGGAATGAGATAGGAAAGATTTGATTTGTCAGATTTGACAACAAACAGTTGCATGGTACGGACGTTCCGACAGACTTTACTTTCAATGTGATGTATTTCTGAGTGAAATTGCTATTAAAAAAAAAATTAAATAAAAAAATTAGGACAGGGCTTGACACTATCCATTAGATGTTGTTTGGATTGTGAATGGTGAGTGTGTGAATAGTCATTGATTTCAAGCCGCCTTTCAATTTCGAAGTTTCACAAAAAAAACCGGTTTCATACTGATTTGGTAGACACGATAAAGATAGCCTACAGTTCTAAAAATTGTTCTAAATAAAAAAAGAATAGCAAAGTCCACACCACAATAACAATAACGGCACAGAGAAACAATATTGTTGGAATCACTTTCAGAATTATTTTATCCAGCTGATTAACAATAAAAACATTGACAGCCAATCAGAATCTATCCTTTGAGCTTGAGGATGTGATGCAATGCCATTGTGTGCTGGTGTGGATGCTAATATTGTTATCATTATAGTTATCTTTCTTGGTGTAAAAAGGCCTTGAATGATGACAGTAATCTATTTTTTTGGAGCAAACTATTTCCTAAAGTTGGAATAAGAGGCGGTTGTAAGAGGCGGAGTTTAAGCAGATGAAACGATTGGAGAAGTCTGCCAAAAGCCACCAGAAAGAAGTCTGTCATTTCAATGGAGTTATGACATTTTGTCACCAAGAAATCAAAATGGACAATTCTACTTTAAAAAATAAATAAAAATACTGCAGTATTTATAATAAATTATTTATCCGTGCTCCATGCATCATTATTTATTTATTTATTAATGTGTCATCTTTAATCAACATAACTTCCCATCCCTCTTGCAGGTCATCTCTTCTCTGCTGATGTGTTTACTTGCGAAAGGGTGAGATAACCTGTCACTCACATGAGATCCACCAATAGCACACCACAACCATCCAATCAATTGCTGATAAACAAAATAAGGTCCCGCCCTACATTTTTTCTTGTTCGAGAAGCAGTTTCACTCGGATTTATGAAACAATAGGGAAGAAAATAGTAACTATCGCAACTTTCGTTTAAACATTACAAAGTCATAAAAAAAAACACACACAAAAAAACATGCACAGATGAAAAGATCACAGTAAGATTAATACATTTAGAAAATAGAATTTGCATTTCATGGTGACTTTAACTTTTTAGAAAGCAGAATTTGTATGATATCCAAAATATCAGTCACTCACTTGATGTCCCTTTTAGCAGTACGAACAACCACATACAGGTACCGCCAGCCTCCTGTTCCTAAGTAAACACCCAGACCTGCAGCAAGGCTCCAGGACCAAGATGCCCCAAACAGACGGAGCAGGCCCAGAGAACCGAAGGACAGGGAGCCACTCGCCACATAGTGCATCCTGAAACAGGTACATGATGCAGCACATTACTTCTCAAACACAGCAGCGATTGGAAGGCATCACTTAACATTAAGTTAGTTATGACATACGGTCTACTGAATGTTTATGGTGGTATCATAAAATAATAAAACAGTGATGAAACCTTACCTATGGTAGACAAATATAGTTCAGCCAGCCCTGATCTGTCAAGACATGGGACGACCTTCCTGTGCAGTTAGAGGTTGACTGACCACAGTTATGTCCAAACTAGACCCCTGGGAAAGTTAACACGAGCGTCCGAGAACACAGAGCAGGGGGAACTTGCTATGGTAGTCCGTTATATGCAGAAGTACACTACTCGGGAAATATTTTCACTTCATGTGCAGCACGTTTTTGACAAACTATGTGTTTACTAACATCCACTGGCTGTTTGCACTTTGCAGGCAGCAATATGTCATGAAGCCGGAGTTGGTGAGAAAGCTTTTCAAAATGGCTGAAAGAGGCTGTTTTTCACAATAAAAGTGTAAAAGTCGTCGTGTTCTCGTCATTGATGCTGTTAAAATGTACTGTTTTTATTATTATTATTTATCGTTACGTACTCAAATAACACAGACACGCGGGTAATTCTGTTACTTTATATATAAAAAAATCAGTCATGAACGTTTTTTGGTGACAGGTGACATCACTGTAACTTTCATGTGTTGAATGAATACACAGACGCTTGCAACCATCAAAAAACGTAACCCTGTTTACAATTTATCGCCAAGTACTAAAGTTACCTACTTGATACGATACCTATTTATTATTGTAGAGACACACACACACACACACACACACACACACACACACACACACACACACACACACACACACACACACACACACACACACACACACACACACACACACACACACACACACACACACACACAATAGTGGCTGTTGTATTAGCCTATACAAATATTTTTAATAGAACATTTCCTGTCCATTAAAAGTATTGTATCATATAATTATATATTGTAGTATTTGGTTGTAACTGTAGTATTTTGATGGTTACTATAAAAAACAAAACAATTAACTATAAGGTCAACCCTTGTGAAAATGAAGTAGGCTACACTTTAGCAAGCAAACATTGAAATGTTTAAATTGTACTGACAAGCATTTATTGTAAACTAAAATATACTTTAATGTAATTTCTATTGAAACATGTATGTTATGAATTTAAATACTTTTTTATTTACACATTTTGTAATGATGAAGTTAAAATATTGTAATGTCATTACATGTACAGTGGTGGGCAAAATTATTAGAACTTCTGACAGATCTGAAAATATTGACTTTTTTCAATTCAAAAATTGAAATTTAATTTCATAATGTTCATGCAACATGCAGATGGTTGCTATGAGCACAACAAATATCAGATGAAGTGAGTCATACTGTTTTTATCCACTTTTACCTTTAATATTTGGTATGTCCATCTTTTGCAGCAGTTACACCAGCACACCTCTCTGGCATAGTGTCAATATATTTCCTGAGAAGTTCAACACTAATGGTATCCCATGCCTTCTGCAACTGAAGCCAAAGGCTTTCCTTTGAATGTACAATAGATCTGTTCTGTCCAGTTTATTTCCAAAATAAAATTTTCCCAAATTTGCTCGATGGTGTTGAGGTCCGGACTTTGACGGGGCCAGTCCAACATTTTCAATGCTCCAGCAGATTCCTTCCGTCACAGGTAGTTCCGGCAATAGTTCGAAGAATGTTAAGGGTCATTGTCCTCTAGGAAAATAACAACTGAAACCTCTTAAATATGCCAAGTGTTCTAATAATTTTGTCCCAACACTGTATGTGCTTTAGTATGTTAGTCAACACATTAAAATAAGTGTACTTTAAATCACAGCTCAAGATTATTTAAACAATGATTTATAATGTACTTTCAAATAAAATGTTTAATTTGACATTATTTAAAAAGTGCACTTTAAAAAAAAGTATATTTAAGTGTGCTAAGACATAACGTCATGAAAGTGTACTTTCTTTCAATACACTTCGGCCCTGTTTACACCTGGTATTAAGATTCGCTTTGGTCGAACGGATCACAAGAAGTCAAGTCAAGTCAAGTTTATTTGTATAGCGCTTTTCACAATACAGATTGTATCAAAGCAGCTTCACAGTATTAAATTAAAATAATACAACAAAGTTTGTTTCAAGAGGAATTTATTGATTGATAAAATAAATTTAAATATCCCCAAAATATCCCCAACTGAGCAAGCCAAAGGCAACAGTGGCGAGGCATACTTGTTTACACCTGGTGTTTTAATCCATCTCTTTTATCAGGCCAGTATGCGGAGAGCAGGCGTCTTTTGTGTCTGTTCGAACACATTCGACCACATGAGCGTTTACACTACGAAAGCAATCCGATTACACTACCTCTGGGAGTGGTTGAAAGTAGACAAGCTCAAAACATTTTAGACCCTGTTTACACCTGTATTTAGCGTCGTCCACTTGTGAAAAAAATAAATAAATCCTTTTGAGACTTAAAGTATGTACACATTCAATCAGTTAAGCGCACTTCTTTTCACTTCTTAATCACACAAAATCTTTATAAATATTTGATTTCATATATTTTTGGTGAATGACCCCACGTAAACATATTCGAAGTTAGTGTAAACAAAGGTGTAATCAGTGTAAACTCATTTGCTTTCTGTGCGAGTCTCTGTCGAAGCTGCTCTGTGTGAACACGGCTCTGTCCGGTTGCAGCAGCCGAAGGACTCTGCGCAGAACCGCTCGCCGCAGGAGGATGTAAACCCATGGATCCAGAATCTGGTTCCAGCTAGCCAAGCGCAGAGCCAAGAGGAACAGCTTCTCACACTGACGCACCGGTCTGCTGATTCCTTTATAAAACCTGCCAATGGATATGAGGATGTAAATCTGTGAAATGAAGAGGAAAACAGTCAAAAAGTCCAGAAAACACAAATGCAGCGAAACACAATCAAATGCACAACGCCTTACTCACAAGAAAGGGACTCCAGCAGACGCAGGAGACCACTGTTATCCCGGCCAGCTGAGTCATCATTTCCACATCCAGGGAATGCAGAGACGAAAATGAGAAGGATCCATGTTTCCGAGCAGCGTTTAACTTAACACATCGGTCCTTAAACCTTGCCTGGAGCAATTTCAGCCCGCTTATAGTATTAGACACAACTGAGACGCTCAATGTTACAAGCCCCAGTATGGAAAAAGCCAAAGCAAGGTTGGCGTCAACGATGGAAAGAGGACCGTTCACAGGTAAGAAACACCAGGTGCCGGGAAACTGTGGTTTGTAGTTGCCCACTTTCAGCAGAGGGAGTCCCGCCAAAGTGAGAGCCGTGGAGGCGATCAGGAGCACAGTGAGGCGGACGCGTGTCATGGTGACGACCGCCGGGTGCAGGAGAGGTTTCGTGATGCCTATGCAGCGCTCCACTGCCATCGCACTGCCCAGCAGCAGCGGGCAAAGGCCGAAAAACACCATGCAAGCTCCAAATAGTTTGCAGTAAACCTGAGGAGGCTCCACTGCTACTGTTGCCCCGTGATGCTTCACCCTTTCAAGATGGAGGTGAAGTGCAAAAGCGCCTGTGATCAGGTGACCTGCCAGGTCACTCAGAAGCAGGGCTGAAGCCAGCAGGAGGAACGGCGCTTTGGCCCGTCGGCGGAAGCAGGCATAGGAATGGGCTAGGATTCCTAGAGCGGTTAGGTTTGAGAGGGCACCGAGGGTCATGGTGAAGTAGGACATACCAAACGCTGGTGGGTTAACCAGAGCAGGAGTTGTTGAGTTTACTTTTTGGTTGTCAGGACAGAGAGTTGTGAGATTATATTCAGAGTGCTGGCATAAAACGGGGAAGGAAGAGGCGAAAAGAATATCCATGGTGTGGCTGAAGGACACCTTAAATCTTTAAAGGTGAGGGTCTGTGATGAATGTTTCTCTCCAGGGATGCTCCTGCTGGGAGCTTGATTGTAACCGCGGTCTGTAAGAATGGATTCATCTACTATTGCTGAAAGCAAAATCATTCAGAGAGAGCAATTCAGACTAGATATTAACTTCTGAAGTCTACATTCAAATTCAAGACTGGAAACTTGCTTGAGGAAAACTCTGGCATCCTTACATAATAAAATGAGGCTGGCTCAGTAGAAATAAATATTGCTGACAGGAAGACACAACTGAACAAGCCGCTTGGCATAACAATTGAATTATAATTGAGTAATTATAGAATTGAATAATTTTTAATACAAATGTGACATTGAAAATATGTTAGCAGTTATTTGGAAAACACTTACATTCAACCCGTTGCCAGATGGATTTACTTTGACACCAGAGTTATTTTATTATCATTAATACACTTCTTGTTAGTATTTTTTTTATATATATATTTTCTTTTTCATGTAAATTTGAGTTACATTTTTTTTTTTTTTTAAATATGTCTGTATATTTTATTATATTTTAAATACTTTTATTAAATTTAGTTTAAATTTTTTCTTAAACTAAATGAAAATGAGAAATGTTGTTTTAGAAACTGAAGATAAAACATTTTTTTAGATTGTTTTAATTTCAGTTCATGTTTTAATTTCAGTTCATGTTTATTGTATTTCAAGTAGGCCTAATAAAAATAAAAAAATGTTTAGGAATGCACCGATGTATCGGCCAATAATCGGCCAATAAAAACAGCCGACGATCAGGGCCGATTATATCCTGTCAATCAAAAGGAGGTGGAAAAACGTGTTCAGACAGTAACTCTGTTTACTGTGTGTGAAGAAAATGTCTCTTGTGTTGAATTTAGGGCAAGTTAACGAACAATAACGCATTAACAGTTAAACAATAGCGATGTTAAAGCAGACTCTATTTGAGCCTATGAGTCACCCGTAGTTCAAGCTAGGGATGCCAGGTCTGCGTTTTTTCCCGCGGACCTGTGAATAAAACAACTAAGTTTCAGAACTGTCATAATTTACTCACTTTCATGTTGTTCCAAACCCATATGAGTTTCTTTTGAAGAATGCTGTTAATCAAAGTTGATGGACCCCATTGACTTCCATTGTATTTTTTACTACAATGGAAGTCAATGGCTACTGTCAACTGTTTGATTACCAACATTCTTCAAAATATCTTCTTTTGGGTTCAGCAGAAGAAAGAAACTCATACAGGTTTGGAACAACATGAGTAAATTATGACAGAATTTCATTTTTGGGTGAACTATCCCTTTTCCCCGACAGTCCGTTAATAAGAGGAGCTTATTTACTGTTATGTATATTTGAATAAATTTGTCATGGAAACTACCTTATGTGCAACTGAGTTGCATTTCAGTTTTTATTTTAGTGTAATAATTATCTGGAAAAAATCTGTTGTTAAATTGAACCTCTAATATTATAGTAATGTACAAAATGAGAGGGTGTGAGAGATGTGTACATGTACTATATCTGATCAACAGTAATACATTTAAATACAAAATGAAAGGTAATAAGTAAGAATACACAAAGAACAAGACAATAAAGTATTATTACACTGAGTGTATAAATCACAACGATGTTAAGAACAAGCTACTCAAAGAGAACATGATTCTTTTTATGATTTTTATTATTGAATAGTATTTTATAAAAGTAAGTTCTTTATATATTTCTTCATTTCAGATTTCTAATATTCATTTTGTTTTATTTTTGTACTGTTGAATTTGCTCATTCAATTATTTGTTTTAGGATGCAATGCCTTCATTGCCTCCTCTGAGAAAACACCCCTGCTACAAACAGAAAGAATAATTACTAAATGAAGGCAAATAATTGAGGGCAAAATAAATAAATATTGGCATTTTTACTGTTGGCTGCATTATGGGCAAAGTGTTGTTGCTATTTATGGAATTAATTAAAACTTTTCTGTTTTCAGTTAAAACGGTGTCGTGTAAGCGGCCTCTAAGTTGATAATTAATGATTTTTCAATGGATGTGAATCAATCAAAAACTTACTTTAGAGCTGTTGTAAAGCCCAAACAAACTCTGTTACTTTAATTTCCTATTATCACTGTAAAGCTGCTTTGAAACAATCTGTATTGTTAAAAGCTCTATATAAATGAAGGTGACTTGACTGGAATAAAGGCCATTTGCCAGGAGGAAAAATTATCTTCTCAAACGGGTCAATCTTGTAAAAATATAGCCAGTGTATCTCTCCTTTTTCCACTTCTGCCGTACCAAAAATCCCTTCATTTATCTTCCTCTCCCTCCAGCAACACTGTCACCCTCTGCTCACTTAATTCACGCCTTTGTGTTGTCCTCTCTCCTGAATCTGTTTGCTATAGCATTAGATTTGCTCTGTGAGGTACAAGTTTGTGTTGTGTTCACACACTGGTTCTGTCATCACTATTGCTAGTAAATGTGTTTTTTAACTAGCTGTTCTGACCCATAAAATCAACTTCCATTATAGGCCTACTTTAAAATGACTAAATCAACCTGATTGATTGATGTGCCAACTAGCAGAGACTTTTATCAAAAGCGACTTGCAAATGAGAATCAGAAGCATTTTAGATTATTACCTGACATAATTCTTTTACAACAACGTTAACATTTTGAAATCTTTGCACAAACAATGTTACATGCACAAAGAGCTCATGAAACGTCTTGTTGAGTGCAGTTTCTTCTTTCTGTTTTGACTAATTTCCATAGTGTCAAAGCCAATAAACCTTGATTTTCTACTATTGCTAGTTAGAATCAGTTGCAGTTGGTATTTATAATTTAGTGGGAGGGGACATTCTCATTCTAGAAAGCATTTTATTGGACAAAAATTTGGATTTGTAAATATAGTCCCAAATGAGTCATCAATAATTGTGGTCCGTTTCCTGGGAGAGAAAGACTGTAAACTGTAAAGGTTTAACTGTTTAAAGTCCACTAGCACTAGCAGCTAACGGACATGAACAAACAGCTCCCCTTTTGATTGCCCTGTTCTTAAAAACACCCCCTTACGAAAATTAACCATGGTTTTATTGTGGTAAAATTGTAATAACCAATTTTTTGGGGCAGATTGATTACCATTTGTATATCCTCAGTTTTACTACAAATACCATGGTTAAACTATGGTTAGTGTAGCAAAACCATGGTTAATTTGTGGTGACCATGCACTACAATAACTAGTTTTTTTGTTTTGTTTTTAGTAAAACCATGATTCATTTCCATAAGGGCTGGAATTAAGGTGCGGTCACATTTGTCTGAATTTCCGCAGGCAAAATCCAATCTTTTCAATAGGAATACACACAATCAGTTATTTCAACGGTTTTGTTTTTCATGGATTCACCACAATGACCAACAGAAAGCTGCTTGGTTTGAAAGTGTTTCTGTGTGAACGGTGCTTCTATTGACAATATTGACAATATACCGCAAAATTTTGCTAATGTGACCCCACCTTTACAGTGACTAAATGACTTGTGTCACAGTATTTTCCTTAAATGCTGTGCACTCTTGTCCAACAGCTGCTGACTGCCATAGGTTCTCCATCAGAAACTCAAAAATGATGTTTTTTTCTTTCAGACAGACAAAGATGGGATAATATCTAATGATGGTTATGTAAGGGTTTTTCACTCTCAGAAAATGGACTTGAGAGACTTGAGAGGCAGACTCTGTCTATCTTTCAGTCTTTCTTCTTTACCATACCATGCTGACCCACAATGCCCCAAAATGAAACCGCTGAGGCTGTAATGGAGTAATCAGTGCGCCTCTCGAAACCCTGCAAATGGTTATTTTTGTTCCAGTTCCCTACTCTTTGTTCTCCCCTTTGTGCATTCACACATTTAGTCTTTAAATTTTACTTTTCTTTGTAAATCTTTATTCTGCTTTTCTTGGGCACCATGGGGACAATCGACTTGATTTCAATGTGAGATAATATATATCAGAAGACTGACAAAACACAGCTATTTCCTTTGTGAGAAAGTGTGAGGACTGTGTGAAAGGAAGCCAGTATGACCATATCAGGTCACTGAGAGCCCAGTACGTCTGTGAGGAATTTCAAGAACATTTCACTCAGTGCCGTCACATTTTAAAGTTGTATTTTATGACCCTTTAAAACATTTAGATATGTTTCGGCATTGCTTCCTCAAATTGAACCAGAGACGCTCAACACTGAAAGGACCATATTTTTGTTGTTGTTTCCTTCATACTTTGATTTACAATATAATACAGAATCTGAATGTGCACTATTTTCAATCCTGTCAGATTCGCAATTATGAAAAGAAATCAACTTTGAGACAAATCGAATAAATGTAGCTCTCGTGATATCAGCATGATGGTTGTTGATGGTAATTACAGTCATAGTCATTAAATCACATCATAAATGGTCAAAATTGTATTCCACATTTACATATTTGCATTCAAAAAGCCTCACCAAGATGCTGTGCATGTATGACATGAAGGGCTAAAACAGAAGAAGAGATGTGTGCTTGACTCACCCAGTGTCCCAGTGTTTGTCCTGTATCAGCGACAGGAGCACTTCTCCCATGTGCTTCAGACAGCTCTCTACCTCTTATCACTCCACAGCCGTGGAGCAAATCAGCCCCCTCTCTCTCCCACACCCTCATCTCTCTTTCTCTTTCTCTTTCTCTCTCTCTCTCTCCTTTCTCCATATTCGACCTTAACCTTGAAAAGCATCCACATTTTCTTTAGAAACACACAATCCTCAAGCTGTTCAAGGTTACTTATAATTTATTTTAGATACTGAGTGTGCAACAGTAAGTTCCATTGTGGTATACATTATATATACTTTTGAGCAAATTAAATATCTAAACATCTGCTGTCAATAACTGAGCTGCAATCCAATTTTGCTCCTGAGAGAGCAAGATGTTAAAAGTCTTCGTCCACGGAATGGAGCACCTGTGGATTGAAATTGCCAATACAGAGACACTCATAATGACAGTGATTTCCCCAGCTTATTCGATTATGTGTGTATTCTCTTCTGAGATAAATGGTATTGCTTCTTTTTCAAAAAATACACACATTGATATTTTTTTTAAGTTTCATATTTAATAACATAATATTCATAATAATATAGCCCCTCCTCAACCGTCAGATATTAAAACGGACTAAAATATAATTGGTTGCTTAAAAACAAGATGATTCAAATGCCTTTGCTTCTCAACTGGGAAACATGAGCTGCATGTGTGTTCTGACTGGGTCACTCCTCCAGCAGGGAAGAACAATTCTAAATGTGCATAATAAAAAGCACAACACAGGATTACCAATTATAAAAGAAAATGTGGATTTTGCCAGCTGTCTCTAGGAAAAAACTAGCCAAACTGGCATATGGCATAATAGACTGGTTGCGTTATCTCCTCAAACACAGCAATTAAAACGTACTCGGTTACTAACGTAACCTCGGTTCTCTCTAGAAGAGGGAACGAGTACTTGCGTAAGATATCTTACGCTAGGGGAAAACCTCTTTTCCTCGAGATATTGAAGCCAAAAATTATCCTTAATTTTGCAATAATGTAAAACGCATTGCAGCAGCATGCAGACATGGGCGAGACAGCTCGCGCGCCCATTGGCTGCTCTGCGGCAACTGCACCAGCCTATCGATAGAGGCTCCTCATGACGTCAGAACCAATGAGGGCGCTTCGCGCCCATTACGTCATGTCCCGCCGAAATCGGGTGGGGCCAGGGCTATAAATACGGCCCAGAGAGGCTGGTTTGGTCAGTTTTTCATCGCTGAAGCGAATCAGAACATGACGCATGCACGGCAAGATACGCAAGTACTCGTTCCCTCTTCTAGAGAGAACCGAGGTTACGTTAGTAACCGAGTACGTTCTCTTACGAGAGGTCTCTCGTACTTGCGTAAGATATCTTACGCTAGGGGAACACAATGTAAAACGCCGTGCGTGCTTGAGACATAACACTAAAGTCCCAAGGGCAGGTGCCCGGGGCTCATACAGTGCCTAATCACAAGGGACTCACAGAGAATCCGGGAAGAGGGGCTAGAATAGCATCATTCCTGTAATATTGAGCTCTGATAAGAGCATGTTATATCAAGTGTTCCACACAGCCAGGGCGAACTCAGCCTGGACTGGTAAATATGGGGGACTTACGTACTGCCCACAGAAGTATATAGGCGATCAGTGATCGACGCTCTAGCAGTTTCAGCATCCCGAGCCGATAGCATCGGGCGGGCAATACTGAAAAATTAAACCGAGAGCAACCTAGCTTGCAAAGCGGGAACCTTGAGGTTATAAAACCTTATAAATGTAGACGGGGAGGCCCAGCCTGCCGCCATACAGATATCTTGCAAGGCAATCCCACTGGACCAAGCCCACGACGAGGCCATGCCTCTTGTGGAGTGCGCTTTGACACCTATCGGGCATTTGCAGGCCCTTGGATGTGTAAGCTAGCGCTATAGCATCAACTATCCATCTGGATAGACTCTGTTTTGACGCAGCTAGTCCCTTAGAACGTCAGCTGAACAAAACAGAGAGCTGCTCCGTCTGTCTGAAAACAGACGAGCGAGACACATAGGCTCTTAACGCCCTGACCGGGCAAAGGAAGCCTGCGTCCCCTTCCTCCTCAGATACCAGCAGGGCCGACAGGGAGATAACCTGTGCCCTAAACGGTGTGTTGAGGGATTTAGGAACATATCCGTGCTTTGGTTTGAGTATGACTCTCGAGTCATTCGGCCCAAACTCCATACACGTCATGCTCACTGAGAGCGCTTGCAAATCCCCTATGCGCTTCACTGAAGCGAGAGCCAGAAGAAACACTGTTTTGAAAAACAAGGGTTTCAGGTCTATTGACTGTATTGGCTCGAATGGGGCACCTTTCATGGCTTCCAGAACCGTGGAAAGGTCCCAAACGGGAACTGAGGGTGGTCTGGGAGGGTTCAGCCTCTTAGCTCCTCTAAGGAAGCGAATGACCAGATTGTTCCTTCCTAATGACTGGCCAAGCGGTGGTTCAGCGAACGCTGCTATGGCCGCCACATACACTTTGAGCGTGGATGGGGTTCTGCCCTTATCCAGAAGCTCTTGTAAAAAAAGGAGAGAACCTCCGGCACCCCACAGCGTGAGGGTGAGGTGCCACTCGCTGTACACCAGCTAGTGAACACAGACCATTTTGAGGAATAGAGCCGCCTCGTAGATGGAGCTCTAGCCTGCGTGATCGTGTTTAACACTCCCGCTGGGAGGTTAACGGGTACCCGTTGATGGCCCACACATGTAGGGACCAAAGCTCCGGGCGAGGAGATCCCTCCTCACCGGTATCGGCCACGGGGCGGGACTCGTCAGCTGCATCAGGACTGGAAACCAGACTTGGTTTGTCCAAAATGGGGCGACGAGTAGCACTGGGCATCTGCTCTCCCTGATTCGCCCTAACACCTGGGGTAGGAGCGTGACAGGGGGAAACGCATAGAGCGGGCAGCGGGGCCAGCGTGAGCCAGCGCATCCCTGCTCTTGGAGAAGAATTCCTGACAATGAGCGTTCTCTTGAGACGCAAATAGGTCTATTTCCGCTCTGCCAAATGTCCTTCATAGCATTTTGACTGTCTGTGGATGAAAAGACCATTCTCCTGTCGGCAGATTGTTTCTGGACAGTCTGTCTGGTCCCACATTCAGATGGCCGGGCACATGCGCTGCCCTGAGCGAGCGCAGGTTGTGCTGAGCCCAGACCAGGAGGCGTTCCGTCAGCCTGTGAAGGATTCTGGATCTGATACCTCCTTTGTGATTTATATAAGCCACCACTGACATGTTGTCCGAACGGACCAAGACGTGGTGTCTTTTTTATCTGGGGACAAAAAACGCCTCAGCGCGTTGTCGACTGCCATCATTTCCAGGCAGTTTATATGCAGAAGCTTTTCCCGTTCCGACCACTGGCCGAATAACGGTCTGCCCTCGAGCAGCGCTCCCCATCCCGAGGTTGAGGCGACCGTAGACACCAACTTCACACTCGAGGAAGTCCCCAGGCTTACACCTGACCGGTACCAGTCGGTCACTGTCCAAGGTTTCAGAGCTGCGACGCATTTCTGATCGACCTTGAGGCGCGCGAGACCGGAGGTCCAAGCTCTGTGCGGCGCGCGCTTTCAACCAATACTGCAGCGGGCGCATGCGAAGCAGACCCAGCTGAAGCACTGAGGATGCTGAAGCCATGAGACCCAGCATCCTTTGAATCTTCTTGAGCGGGACTAAAGTGCCGTGGCGAAAAATCTCTGTCATGCGCTGAATACTTAGTCTGCGCTGCGGCGACAGCTGTGCTGTCATAGACAGCGAGTCCAGATCTGTGCCCAGAAAAGATATTTTCTGACTGGGAGACAGTGAACTCTTTGCCCAATTGACTGTGAGACCTAAATTCTCGAGGTGATCGAGTAATATGGTCCTGTGTTCTATGAGCTCCGCTGTGATCGAGCTAGAACCAGCCAATCATGCCTCGGAGCCTGAGGGGTGCGAGCGCTGCATCCATGCACATCGTGAATACGCGAGGTGCCAGGGATAGGCCGAATGGCAGGACTGTGAACTGATATGCCTGGCCCTCGAAGGCGAATCTCAAAAATCGCCTGTGACGTGACGCTATTTGTATTTGAAAATAAGCGTCTTTCAGATCTATCGACATGAACCAGTCCCCTTGGCAAATTTGCGAGAGGATTTTCTTGGTCGTGAGCATTCTGAACCGTCGTTTCAGAAGTGCTTTGTTTAGTCGTCTTAGATCTAAAATGGGTCTGAGACCCCCGTCTTCTTTTTTTGGTACCAGAAGATATCTGCTGTACATGCCCCCTTCGCTCTGAGCTTGTGATAGGGGTTCTATAGCCCCTTTGCTCAGTAACTTCGCTATTTCGGCCCGAAGTAGGTGTGCTACTTCCTTTTTCACCGTAGTATCGATTCGCGCCGCTTTGCGTTGCGGGCGTGGACCGAACTGTAGCGAATAGCCTCTTTCTATAATGTCTAGCACCCACTTCGAAACCCCGGGTAGCCTTGCCCATGCGTTTGCACGAATGGCTAGGGGTTGAATGCGAAGCGCGCTCTGGTCGCTCAGCGACAGAGGGGCTTCAGTGTGCTGCAACATAAGCTTATGACATTTGAGGCATGGAGCGCGCTGATAACAGCGGGCAGATTGCCCGCGCTCGACTCCTCTGCGGTGGTCAATCGAGAGGGGGAGGGCTGGGCGAGTCCCGTAAGACCTGTTATATCTATGTGTGAATGTGGGCGTGGGATAGCGGGCACATTTACAACACTGAGAGCATTGTCTGCCTGAGCAGAGCGAATGCATGTTGGTTTCGTTTTACAGAAACCTTGAGACATGCAGAACGTAGTGTTTGTGGGCACTGGGCAGTGGGCACATTTACCACATTTAATGCGCAATCGATCTGGGTCGATTTCATGTGCGCGAGCCCTGTGTGACGGGCTGTGTTTCTGTGTAGGAATGAGCACTGGGCATTTTGTCTACACTCATAACACCATCGGCCGTGGTCGGAACACCAGAAAATACACTCTAGGGGATTTATCTGGGTAGCCGTAAAGCGGCGTTTGTGTGCAGGCAAGCGGGCTGTGTCGCCGACGTGTTTACTGCAGAATACACTGGAACAGTCGCATTTACTGGAACTGAACGAGCGAGAAGTTGCCATAGAAACAGAGAGCGTCAACATGCTGGTGCGTGCATTACAACAGGCTCGCTCACTGCAGTATGACATTTCCAGTCGCCCGAACTTCAGAGGGGAATGAGAAATAGAATTCGGCCCGGCCGCAGCGGGGCATTAACACTCTTTTCTCCTTTCGCCAGTGACGCACGGGAACCATAGAAACGGTGTTTGGGTGCAGGCGAGCGGGTTGTACAACGCGCTCGTTGGCTGCAAAATGCACATCTGCAGTCGCCTTTCAGGGAACTGACAGAGCGAAGCATTGGAGGCATAATTAATCTGCCGTTAGACCGAGATTCGAACTCCGGTCTCTCGTGTGAAAAACCAAAGATTCCGCCACTGAGCCACAGGGGGGAACACAAAGGCTTTCAGATGCACGAGCATATAATAGCGTCAATATGTTTTCTTCCGCTGGTGATTGACGCGTGAATGGGGCGCAGAGGCAGGGTAGCTTTCTTGTACGTAAAGAAAAACTAACCCTGACCGTCCGCTTCTAGCCTCCCCTGTGAACGGCGCATTTTGCGCGGCTCGAACAGAGGGAGAGAGAAAGCTAGCCCCGTGACCGTCCGCTCCTGACATCCCCTGTGAACGGCGCGGTTTGCGCGGCTCGAACAGAGGGAGAGCAGGTATCATCCTCCAAGCAGGCAAGGCAAGCGGGCGCACCGGCGAGCTTTGCGGGTTGGGGGGGAAAGGGGGCGTCTTGAAAAAGACGCCCGGCTCTTTTAGTGCAATGAGAGTGTGTGTCGCGGCGGCGAACACACACACATACACAAAACACAGTAGAAGAGAAAAGGATATGTACGCCGGAAAGCGTCAGCAGAAACGGCGACTGAAGGCGGCGAGATGTCGACCAGCAGCTTCAGATGCACTAATCCCGCTGGGTGCTTGACTCAGACGGCGCGGCTTCCTCTCAGGATCCAGCGATGCGAAGGCCCGCTGAAGAGATGAAAAACTGACCAAACCAGCCTCTCTGGGCCGTATTTATAGCCCTGGCCCCACCCGATTTCGGCGGGACATGACGTAATGGGCGCGAAGCGCCCTCATTGGTTCTGACGTCATGAGGAGCCTCTATCGATAGGCTGGTGCAGTTGCCGCAGAGCAGCCAATGGGCGCGCGAGCTGTCTCGCCCATGTCTGCATGCTGCTGCAATGCGTTTTACATTATTGCAAAATTAAGGATAATTTTTGGCTTCAATATCTCGAGGAAAAGAGGTTTTCCCCTAGCGTAAGATATCTTACGCAAGTACGAGAGACCTCTCGTAAGAGAACTATTTATTTTGTCTTTCTTTTTTTTATATATATAAATATTGATGAATAAAACATAATATGTTTCAAAATAAATTGATTTGATTTTGAAGTAAATTAACTTTTTGAAGTAAGTTAAATTTACTATTTTATTACAATTTTGAGGTAACAATTACTCCAGCATATGTTCCAGTTAAATGTTTATTTAATAAAGGCCTACCTTTCGTTACCTCTCAAGTATTTATAGCCTATACACTCACGTGTATTATTTTTGTGATTGGACCAGTCGATGTTGGACCATTGTAAACATCCTCCTAATTTTTATTTTATTCTTTCTTTTGTTTTGTTTTTACTACTATTTCATGACTTTTTAACCTTGGGAGCCTTGAGTTTTTTTTTTTTTTTTTTTTTTCTCTGAGTAAGCTATTCTCCACTACAGATAGTCAGCTTATAGCCCTTTAGGCAATTATAAAGTTCATAATGGAAGACAGAGAGAAAAAATATTAAGATAAGCCTTCTCCAGTTTATCTGTCTCTGTTTCTCTGTTCATTCATTTCGTAACAGAGTCCAATTCTCTTCACTGTTATTTCTTTTTCACTGCTCAGTGAATTTCAGCAGTGAGGGGGATCACAAAGCCGAACGTGACATTATTATAATGCAGAGAGTGCATTTTAATAATGTCACGTTCGGCTTTGTGATCCCCTCACTGCTGAAGTTTTGATGCCTAATGACTGTTAAAGCAGATCTTGAACCATCTCATGTATCTTTCTGTAGAGAACATTTTATTGAATGGCAGTTTAAATTTATGATAAATTACTTGGTTCCTCTGAGTTGGTGGATAAAAAGTCAAAGTGATCTGATTACCAACTCATTCTCACTCCCAAGGCGTCAAAAACTGAAGCAAGTCAAGTCCCTCTGCGTCACTCTGTGGACGAATTGGGAACTCCATTGCTTTTTTTGACCTGTGGGGTCAACAACAGACGCAAATTTTATCAGTAGGAAATCGCGCTGAAGAAGTCTCATTCCGAACACATCGCAATATTTGGCATCAGTTCACGTGTGCCAGATGTTGGTACGTAGTCGTAAATAAGCTGTCCTTATGTTTGTTACGTCTTTTCTGTTTGTCGATATTAATCAGATTAGCTCCTTCATGTTCAGTCACCTGCATTAGATCTGTCATTCTATGGAGGCTTTGCGTTTCATTGCTTTCTTTCAACACCTTACTAAACTACGGTGATTAAATAAGCTTTTCACGTGACGTGCTATCAATCAGTTAATCATATTCATATCAGGTTCAAAGTACAAATATTTTCAAAGTGGTATTTGTAGTAGAAGCACAGTAAAAACAAAACTTACCATGCTTTTACCACATTATTGGTAGTTTTAATGTGATATTTGCTGTAAATGCACAGCAACCACAACACCATGCTTTTACCACAGTGACCTTAGTTGTAGGCTACTGTGATAGATAGGTGTAGTAAAAGGATAGTAACCACAAAACGTACCATGCTTTTACCTCAGTAGGCCTATTGATAGTTTAAAAGTGATATTTGTTGTAAATGAATAGTAATTAATAAGTTTGGCGCTTGACCATGCTTCAGTTTTTGACGCCAAGGAGTGAGAATGGGTTGCCTGAACAGTAAGATTTCTGCCATCAACAGTGTGTTCGCAAACTTAACTTTGTTTTAGTTTTTTTTTACAGAGAATCTGCTTATTTGATTCATTATCCTAATCATTACAAAATTATACACAATAATTATAGAATTATTCAAAATTATAGAATGCCAATTTGCATCTACATACTATATGGGTAGCTATAAAAAGACAAATGCTATTAGTGCAGGTGATAGGAATAGGATACTGTTTACATTCAGGTTTATTCAGTATTATTTTATTTTAGCAATGTGGTGTAAATAGCAGTATATAAATACTGGTGTAAACAGTCATGTATACTAGCACCCTACATTTGTCAATATTAGCTAGCTAGCTAGCCAGCTATTTAGCCGACTCATTCAGGGGTGCGTTTTCCATACAACGACGTAACTCGCTGGTTAACTACCATAGTACGATGCATCGTTGAAGAAATCTACTAGCTAGTCACGACTGTTTCCCGAAACCATATTGTCGCAAATTGGTCGTTCAACCACGTTGTTTAATGATGTCACGCACTTGTTGGAGTAATAACTTATTTTAATGTATCTGTTTGAGATCGAATTAATATTAGACGTTTTGCTATAAATTACAGACATGACATCTGAGGACTATTTCTCAATTTTCTCAGTTATTTTGCTTTATTTCCAGATTCAATCAGGCTCGTTCTTATGTAGTAGCCTAGAGCACGTTCGCACATGCGCTGTCTTCAAAACAGCGCTTTAAATCTCTTGACAAACTAAAAGATGTAAATTACATTTGTATGTATTCTAAATAAAAGACACAGGTTGTACTGAATGTCAGCTTGCTTATTTTGCTCACGACAAGGATTTATTAAGTCCACGTGTCATGCAAACAAGAAACAATGCCACAGCTCGAGACCTGTCGTTCCAACCACACAACTTTGCGATGCTGTTTGCGAATGTTCGTTAGTTCGTTCGTTGTTGGTGCTGTGTTCCTGGATCTCAGGAAGGCTTTTGACACTGTTAATTATAAAATTTTGCTGACAAAATTATGCAGTTTTAATTTTTCTTCAGATGCGCTTAATTGGATTGAGTCTTACCTCACTGGTCGCTCCCAACATGTCAGAGTTCAGTAATTTAAATCAGCGGCCCTCAGTCTGTCCACCGGTCTTCCTCGAGGATCAAATTTAGGCCCTTTGTTGTTCTCAATTTATATAAATGACCTCCCATCTGTCTGTCCTGATGTTTCTGTGCAGATGTATGCTGATGACACCATAGTCTATATTCATGGTAGGAATATCAGGTGGCTGAGAAGCTCACTAACTCCATGGATATTATTACAGCTTGGATGAAACACTCCTGCTTGCAGCTGAATACATCAAAAACCCAAGTCCCTCAAAAACTTCAGTGTTGAGCCAGATATTTTTGTTTCAGGGTAAAGGCTGCTGATCGTGTCAGAATACAAATATCTGGGGATTTAATTGATTCAAAGTTGTCATTTACATCATATGCAAAAAGGGTCTGTAGTCGAATCAAATTTAACCTCAGTAACTTTAGACACATTCGCCATCAAATGTCCACACAGGCAGCAAAAATATACATGCACTCTCTGATCTTCTCACATATCACTTACTGCTTACCCATTTGGTCACAAGCTTGTGTTACATCTCTGAAACCTCTGCAATCACTTTACAAACGAACTGTTAAAATTTTGGATAAGAAACCAAGAATTTCTCCTCATTGTCCAATATTACAAAAACATAGATTACTCAGCTGGGAAAACATATTTAAATCTATGTCTTCTCTATAAAATTATTCATGGTTTATCATCCCATCCCTCTCCACCAGTTTGTCAATATCTGAACAGCTGATCATAGAAGAACCAGAGGTGCAGCGAGTTGTATTATTAGGGAATAGGGAATTGTATTATTCCCTTAAGGAAAAGTGTATTTGGTGTGTAAAAGTGTTACCGTTTTTTCTGTTCGAGCTGCTACTGAGTGGGACCTCACCCCAATAACCATCAGAAATCTAAATACATATGGTACATTTAAGATCCATTTAAAGAAATGGCTCATTGATTATCAGAGCTGTCAACATTGACTTATTTCTAGACCTGCTCTCACTGCCCACTGCTGGCTTCTTGCCTTGTGTGTGAGTATGTGTCTGACGTTTGTTTGATTATTGGTTTGCTGTGTTTCGATTGTACATTTTAACATACTAGTATTTCTTACTAAATGTACTGTAATTTTCATGTAATTTTACTCTCTTTTAGGGTGACTTTTACCATCTGTCTAGGGACTGCAGATGAAAAATAGCCTTTTGGCGAACTTTGGAATATTGACAGAAATGTTTATTAATATGCACTGTCCCTGTAATAATTTTTTTTTTAAAGAACTTAAAAAAAAAAGACCTATGGTTTCGGGAAACACCGACTCGTTGAATTATGCTGGGAACGACGGAACTTGCGACCATAGTTGGCTAACGATGCTTTTGGTAAACGCACCCCTGGGTCAGATTATGTTAACTAGCTAACAACAAATCAGTTAATTTGGCAGCCATCTACATTGGTTCAGAACAGCCTAACCAGCTCAGAAATTTTTGTAAATATATATTTTTTGGACAAAGGTGCAGCATGTGCAGGTCTGGGGAGGTTGTAGTGTGGTCAATTTGTTAAGCTCCACCAGATTGTGGCCAGTACCATTTTGGTGCTGAAAAGTGCTAAAAGTGCTAAAAACATGTTTGTCAACTCAACTCAAAACAATAAGTCCACATCTTTCTAGGACATCATTGGTTTTGTAGCCTACGGAACAAAAGTCAAATCGTTCAGTCCACGTCTAAAGTCCTGTGGTGAAAATCAAGTTTTTTATGTTGTTTATGTCTATGTGGTGTTTTTAATATGCTTTGAGACAAACCATATGCAAATTCATAAGTCAACACATTTTCTCCTTAAAACTGCAGTGATCTAAAGACAGTCTCAAAAATGCGGTTTGAAATTTATGGTGTTTCTGACGTCACAAACTACCTTCACAACCAATCACATCAACATGCCGGCGGGCTTTAGCATATCAATAACAGCGAACTAGAAGGGGAGTCTCGGGAGATGCTAGGATATCCGGTATATTTTTCTGTTGAGATAAAAAATTGGGTAGATTTAGCAATAGCGGGTGTATGATGTATACAATGTTATGATGAACTATATGCCTTTCTCCACTGACGTTCTGAGTTGTTCAAAGCGTTGCTGATGATTGTTAGAATGCAGCTGACTGACTCTGAAATGGTGAATGGGAACATAGCAACACATTATTAGCTGTTTGATAACGTAGTCAAGCAAAAGGCTAATCCTATTAATTACCGTTATGGGTCTGACGTTGTAAAGAGCGATACCATTGTGCAGCGTTTACCTCAGTAAGTTGGCAGAGTGAATCTCTGAGCTGGCGTAAGTGGAGGCGGGGCTAATTAGCATATTCATGGATCTGCGTATATTAAATGAAGTAAGGGTTTAGAGTTACATTCAAGCTATTTTAAAGGTGAACTAAGTAACTTGTTTTACCTTAACTGAACAGCTTCGGAGTCATTGGAATGGTTATATTACTTGTTTCGGGTTGA
Source organism: Leuciscus leuciscus (assembly GCF_965113295.1). NCBI lineage: Eukaryota > Metazoa > Chordata > Actinopteri > Cypriniformes > Leuciscidae > Leuciscus > Leuciscus leuciscus. Next base: position 41,767,645 of record NC_138725.1, on the reverse strand, counting down.
ATGGTGGTCGTTTCGCACCCCCCTGGTGCCCGTGAGCAGAAAATACGCACTTGCAACTTTGAGCCGGCGGGCCGCCGGCCGCTGCGTCAGTTAGTCTCGCGTGATATCAGGTCTCGCGATGTAAACAATTGCTTTACGGCCAAAAGAAATCTGCTAAAATGCTGTCATTATTGCGCTCCCTCACGCTGTCCGAACCCGAATGAAGAAGACGTTTTAAAGAACGTCCCATCTGCTTTGATGTCGTTGATCTATAGCCTCTGGTGTCTGAGAATCACCAACGAGTTTTTACGACAGTGTTGTCAAATATCTATTCCGAAGCTGTGGGGGGAGCTCTAGAGAGAAACCTGCGAGCAAAAAGCGAGAATACAGCGAAGAAGTCCCGAAGCTACTGAGTGCTGCTTTAAGGCATGAAGAAATTTTTTTTCACAGGAAAAAACTTTTAAATATGTCATTTTGGTGATCAAACATGAGTTTTAAGGGATACAATTATTGACTACAGGGTGACTTTAAGTATTTTTTCAATCTTTGATTCCCTGTTTTATAGAATTATCTAGCTTATATTAGCTATGTATACATTAATCTGGATACATTTGGAAACGCCACAGCGTTTTCGTTTCAAATTGCTCCCCGTCTAGCGTTTTCAAAAAGTTGCTTATCCACAATGAAACATCTGAAAAAAGTTTAAATCACTTTAATGGTTAGTTCTAGTGATTGATTCTGATTGGTCAATAGCAAGTTTTTGACCTACGTTTTCAACTTTTGATGTCATTTCTAGCGAGAAATTACTATTGCAGTAATTAAATATTTGCTTAGTTATTACCAAAGCTCTCTTTCTGCTGTAGATCATTAAACCATTACGCTGTCTCAGAAATCTGTCTGAAATCAGTTTCGTGAGGTACCTTTGAGAGCAAACCCTACCTACAAAGTCATTGCCTGTTAGGGCAGCGAGGCAACAAGTCAGCTGCCTACGTTTTCGGACGCAGCAGTCATCGCCTGTACACAAAAAAACATTTACAAATGAAGCATATCAAAGCACTTTGCAATATTAATAAGCCTCACGTTTGAAGAAGCAGATCTATGTGAGGGGATTCCAAATAAACATTGTAACCTGCAACATCAAATTATAAAATACAATAAAATAATCATTAAAAACATCCCAGGACAGGTGTAGCCAAAACCTGCTCCTGGAGAGCTGCCATCCTGTAGAGTTTAGCTTTTTATTATTTTCCCTCTGATTTCTCCACTATTTAATCCAGTGTGTTTTGTTTCCTGTACGATTCGCACATACCTTTCATTGTTCTGTTAACCAGTTTTGTCTTTGTTTGGTGTTTCTCTCTCATGTCTCTGTCATCTGCCCAGTTGTTCCTTTGGATTCTTGTACTGTGTGAACTCCTTGATGAAAAAATGCATAATGCTGGGCGTCTGGAGACACTGAATCGCACTGTGCTTCTTGAGACGTTTCTTTAAATAATCAGCCCAAGACAGAAACCTCTATCAAATGGAAACATGTGTTAACAATGGGAATTTGAATTAATCACGGTCTCCAGAGTTTACAACTTTTAAGGACAGGATGCCATTTGCATGAAAGACCCACCCTCCTCTGTAAGCAAGATATCACTAAACTCCTAAAACCTTTATTAGCTTTTGGTTTACTTCTGTGGGGATGAGACCATTGTACCAGTCGCAAATGATATTTCAAATGATACTTTGAAATATGATAATTGTTCACATCAAACCATATACATTTTTGGGTGAATTTCAGGTTATCCCAGCACAGGGAGAGAAGGGATGGGTGAAGAGTGGTTGATGAGGAGTCTGTAAGGGTGAGGCGTAGTGCGTCTAGATGGAAAGGCTAATTTCGCAAGAGAGAGTTCAAATGTTAATTTCCAGAAACGTCCTTCGTCTTCTCTGGGTTTAGTCGTTCCTCAACCAGACGGCGCAGCATTTTCTAGTTTCTACAGTCTTACAGTGGACTGCCCATCCTGGTCTTGACTTTAAGCATCGATTAGTGGCTCATTCTTCATGAATTCCCCCATGCTTTGGTTGTAGGTCTGGACTGATCTTTGTTAATGACCGCTGCCTGTCACTTATCAAGGACCTGGATTAATTCTCTGTCTGCTTGCCGTTTTTTCACTTCTCGCCTGTCTGATTCTCCTCTTTACTTTCCCCTTGGACCACCAGATGCATATTGACTGATTATCTGGTTTTTAACTCTCGCCTGGCCTGCGATTTACTGTCTCTTCTATTGGGTTGAGCCCGGGCCTTAACACTACGGCTCGTCACCAGTTATTTGAGCTTAATTAATAAAGATTGTATTAGGGCTGGGCGATATGGCCAAAAAAAAAAATCACGATAATTTTTTTTTATATCAGTCGATATCGATAATTATCACGATAAATGTCAAATCTTTATTTCTTTCAAGTTTAAAGGCAGATTTTTGCTCCTAAGTGAAAGTTGTAGAAACCAGAGCGTTAATTGTGGTTTTAAACTACTCTTTATTGTCAGAACATATCATGACAAACACTTGCCAAACTGGAGAACATTTCACAAATCTGAGGTATAACATTCAAACATTTGTCATTTTTCCTTAACAAAATAAATATCTTTATTGGACAATTAATTTCTTAGTCTCTGCATGTGCACATTTTTATTTGGTAAAATGTAATATTCTGACTGTTTGAGTTTTATTAAAATGAACCATTGGTCATCCAGTATCATGCATTTAGATCATGATAACCACAGATGAAACCAGGCATAGTCTATAGCACCTCACTATCATGGCAAAATGTAACTTTATGGTTTCTATGGTATTTGTATGAAAAACAGTAGCCTAAATACATTATTAAATACTGTAATTATATTCCATTAGTCCTTTAATACATTGTCTACATTAATAATATAATACAATTCAATATGTATATCCCACATTTCATGATGTAGTTAATATTACTAGGCTAACGTTACAGTAAATCCATGGTAAATTATGGGAATTTGTAGACGGAAAAGCCTTCTGACTGTATCGATGCGCACAGTGTTTCTCCTGTTTGTCAGCGCTGTTTCATCTGCCTTTAAAGGGATAGTTCACTTTGAAAAATTTTTTTGGTATGTTTTAGCTTACCTCAAGGGCATCCAAGATGTAGGTGTCTTTTTTTCCGCAGTAGTTTAAATTTTTATATTTTTAGGTCAAACCGTTCTTGTCTGTCAGTCATATAATGCAGGTCTATGGTCACTGTCTCAAAGAGCAAGCACAGAGTCCAAATTAAAACAATTCCCCATCGTCCCAAATTAAACAATTCCCCTTAGGCCATCAAACAAGTCTTAGGCCATCAATGTGTACTTACGATGGGGAATGGCTGAGGTATGGCTCAAAGCTGAGGTATGGCTGTCTACGTCCTGACGCAGAGCAACCCGGTACACTACAACAACAGCGGCGGGCCGTTCGCCAGTAAGGTAAACGTTTCTATGGTAACAGCGAGTTGGACCGATCAGCAGACGTTGCTGCTACGCTTAGGATTGTGGGTAGTGTAGTTTTTTTTCATAAGATCGAGGCTAAAACAAGTTTTTCTCAAAACAAGGTTGATTTCATACGAACTTATAGCTTCTACAGGAGCAAAAACCTTCGTTTCACAACCTCATAGCTCGTGGTCAGTCTACCTCAGATGGTTTAGACATTATGGCTGATAATCTAAATCCTTATCGAGAAATACTGTTGACCGGAAGTTCTGAATCCCTACTCCGCGTTCCGGAAGCAGGAAGTGTGACATAGGCCTATAGGGCTAGAAATGATCAAATTGGTAACTTAGACAGCGGTTTCTTCTTCCGGTCGGCGGACTGTGAATCGAAACTAGGAATCGAAATTTAAACTTTTGAACGATTCTGGGAAAATCGCAAAGCTAGTCCCGGTTCCAATCGATACTCGATACTCGATACCCAAGCCTAATCAGAGTAAACGCATCTGCTCGCGCTGCCGTTTGGACTTTGAGCCGAGCGGATAAATGGTCCGTGTGGCGCGCGGTTCAAATGAGTTTCGTTCCGCTTTTGGCGCATAAACATTATCGAACATTTATCGAACTCTTTTTTTTTTTTCTTTTTTACATTTATTTTTATTTTATATTGTTTTACTGAACAGAGGTCCAAAATGGAAACATTAGCACGGTATACCAAATACATAAAAGTGAAGCAACTCTAGTTACAGATTAGTATTTCTGATACATAGGATAGAGGAGTTCCAGACAGATCACAGTGTTAACATCAGATGAGTAAATTAAGAGTTACAAATATGTAATGAAGTATAAGACCCAGTATATATTTATCACATTCCAAAGTAATCTAATACAGGCTTCCATATTTTCGTAAATATTTCTAGCTTGTCGTTATTGATAAATCGTAACTTCTCAATATGAATAATGTTCACTTGCTCACTTTGCAGCACTTCGAATATTGGAACAATATCCAGTTTCCACCTCTGAAGAATCAGTCTTTTTGCAAGAACCATAAATAAAGAAATACCCTGTTTTTCAAATTTACTGAAAGAAGGTACTGAAATCACCCAAAAAATGGCAATCACCGGATCTGGAGCTATCTCTTTTTTATACACTTTTGAAAGTAGGTTGAAAATATCAATCCAGTACTTGTGAAGGTTGCAACATGTCCATAATGAATGTAGAAGTGTACCTTCTGCAACCTTGCATTTATTACATACCGGTGATACTTCAGGGAAAATCTTATGCAATTTAGTTTTACACATGTATACTCTATGCAAAGATTTGAATTGGATTAAGTTGTGTCTAGTATTAATCGAGCAATCATGTATGTTTTGTAGGCATTCCTCCCATTTTGCATCCTCAATGGCGTACATTTATCGAACTCTTGATATCGTTTTATCGAGAAAAATTATATCGCGATAATTATCGTTATCGTTTTATCGCCCAGCCCTAGATTGTATTGAGCATCACTCTTCTTTTGGGTCCTTCATTACCAGAAACCTGACAACCCCATATATTTTACCCATAAATTTAGTTTTGTTGGCTTAGCTTGATTCAGTAATGTTGGTTTCACTTTATTTTACAGTGTCCTTGTTACACGTTTCATGTACACACACATTTGTACATGCACATGCACATACATGCACATTTTTTAAGTTAAATTTTTTTCACTGAATGTTTATATATTGTATTATTTTTGGGTGTGTGTTTGGATTTGTCTCTTTTTTTCCCCACTGTAATGCAGATACTCTGATTGTGTTCATCTGCTGTTGATTAGTTTGTGTCTGAGATGATTGGATGGTGAAAGTGAGGAGCAGAGATATAAGTTAGAGAGAGATATCCTTTCACCAGAATGGATTCCTTCTCCTCCCTTTCAATATCATTTGTTGATTAAATATTTGTGTTGTGGTCTCAGGATAATGTGATGAAGTGTTTTTTGACAGAAAGAGAACCGAACCTGTATGCTTTGAAATTTAGTCTGTCCTCGGGTTATCCGGCTCCACCACAGATGCTCGTCACCGCGGCTCCTCCTCGGTCTCCAGGACCATCGGCTGCACATGGGCTCATCGGCTCATCAACTCCATCAGGGTCTCCATCAATGGCTGCATCTCCGTTGGTTGTCCCCAGGGTGTTGTCTGCCACCAGGTCAACTCCACCATGGCTCCTTCCCGCCTTCGACTGGGGCCTCGTCCTGGCTGGCCTCTGGTATTCCATCTGGCTTCTCCTGCTCCTAGCACCTCACTGGCTTCTCCCACCATCTACTCCTCCAGGTTTTTGTTTTTACCCTGGACTCCTTTTGCTTTCAGTCTGCTCCACGCCCTCCTCCAGAGCCCCCTCCCTCCTCAGTTGGACCATTTACGGCGTGAGGACACGCCTTTTGGGGAGGGGGCATATCCTGTATGTTCTTATTTCATATTTGATGATTTTGAAAACTGATTTGATAATGTGGAGATGTGTCTCTTGTTAGATAATCCAGTATGTCTGGTGGAGACCATCTTGATAAATATTTAGTTTGGAGGTCTTTATTTATTTATTTATTTATTTTAATTGTGGGAGGGAGAGAAGCATTTATGCTAAGGGAATTGATTTTGATTTGATAGAATTTTCCCTTAATCCTACGACAGGTTTATAATCACTGTAGGAAGACAGATTTAAATCTTACAGCTGATTTCTTTCAAATTAATAAAGAAAATCTATTTAAGGAAGTGGTTTCTGCTGGCATTTCGCCCTCTCAATCAGAGACAGGCAGCTGTTGATGAGGAGTCGGAAGCCTTTGTGGAGACTTTGGAAATTTTCCTTAATGCAGATGCTTCTGAATTGCTTAATGAATATGTATATTGGCAGTAAAACTTAAAGAGTTAGAGCTGCTTACTTAGAAACAAGAATGCTTGGCGGAGTTAATTATACTACATGCTGTTGAAGCGGAAACAGATTGCGCTGTTAACCTTACACATCTGGAATTACAAGCAATGAGAGAATGAGAAAACCAATTCCATTTCCTCATTCTAAACTTCCTTCGGATGTGACGACGCTGGTAATTCAATCAAGTCCAGCCGAATGCTTCCGACTTTGATGTGAGTAGGTATATTAAGCTTGTTTAGGCCTATAGTCAAATGTTTAGGTCTAGGACTTAAGGCGTGTCCGAATCCACTTTTGCTAATTTAACAACGGGAAAAATGGTCAGCGCGCCAGGCGCATGGTCTAAAAGGATTGTCCCTATTCTCATAAAGAGTAATGGGTGTGTTTTGGGATTTACGTGCGTTAAACCCATAGACAGTTAAAGAAAACAAATCAGAGTCTCATCTCCCATTCCCTTTAAATGCCAGTTTCGCTCGCGCCATTGCAGATTCGCTATGTACGTGACGGAATTTGATAGTGGAAAGACCGAACGCGTCTCCAGAGCGCAAACGGAACTGCTCGTGCGCAAGCTGACCATCAACAGAACAAGCCGGATTCCACCATATCTTTATCTGCAATAATAATCTTTTACATTGTAATCCTTTTATTTTAAATATTTGGCATGTTTGTGTGCTGCTGTGCGTCCCTGTGAGTGTACGCGCGGCTATGGGCGCACATTACTAACGCGCTCATTAAATAATATATATATATATTGCGCCATTAGACCAGGGGCCCTATTTTAACGATCTGAAACGCAAGTAATAATGTATGATTTGCAAAAATGAAAACTGCTGCTTCTGTGTAGATGAGAGAATCAAAGTGTATGCGCGTTGTGCACACGCTACATTGATTATGGCCAAGCATGCGCCCTTAAAATAGCATATGAATAACATGCGCAACGCGCCACTGACTTTAAACAATTTTTTCCTGGTTAGTGGCGCAATTGTTTTCTAAACCATCAAAATAGCATGAAGGAACGTTTGCGCCGGAATACGCCTCCTTTTTTTGCGCTGAACCGCCCCCGGGAGCGCAAGTTCATTCCCTAGTTTAGCGACGTGCTTCTGTGGAGGGAAAAGCGCGCTTTGCGCGGGTGCCAAATAGGAATGATACATGCGTCGGTGTACAAAGTCAATTGCGCTGGGTGCAAGATAGGGCCCCAGGTTTCGTTGGTCAATGGCGCAGTCTATTTCTGTTGCCTCAAAATGGCAACGCGCCAACAATGCGCCAGAACACACCTCGTTTTCAGACCAGCACGCCCATGGGCGCACAAATGGGCGCAAATGCATTTGCTATTTAAACAACGTGGCAGGACGTGAAAATGATTACTGCATCGGACTGAAACTAAGAAAATTTTTATAAATTAAATAAAGTAAAAATGAAATAAAGAAAAGAAAATGTTAATGTTCCTTTTTTTATATCCTTCGAATTGTTGAAAATTATGTATCATTTCCAGTTACAGGTGCACAAGGTAAACCCTTAATGTATTTTAAGAAGGAATCTGAGGTCTTGTAAAAGGATTTAAGTGAACCAGAGAGTGAGCATCTTAACTTTTCAAGCTCAATACAGTAGAAAATGTTCTGTATCCACCTGTCCTGTGTTGGAGAGGAAACATGCTTCGACTTAAGAAGGATACCCCGTCTTGCCAAGATTGTAGTAAAAGCAATGACTTTACAAATTTGGCCCGCCAAATCAGGCCTAGGGGAGACCCCAAATAGGCAGTGGCGGAGCCAGGATTTTTTCATAGGGGTGGCCAGGCAAGGGCCAGCAACCAGTCTGGGGTGGCACAGAAATCTTAATTATTTTATCATAAAAAATAATTTGATAATGTATTGGACTGTTTTAGTGCCTACACAACTGAATAAAGTTCATTTGTACTTAATTGTAATTGAGAAAGTAGTGAATTAGGAATCATGGAATACTGAGTGAATTTTATATATTTTTTTATTATTAACCACCACCTCATATTAAAATTAATTAAATAGTAATAAAAGGGCACACACTATAGCTAAAGTTCAACTTGCTCAGTTAGCTTGGTTCTGGTTCTCAAAATATCCAATAGCTTGTTCTACCTTGTTGCATCTTCATGGATGAGATAACATGCAGATAAATACTGTAGTCCAAAGATTATTCAACCTTCAACGCGTTTTATATAATCAATGAACTCTTCAACCAATTCTGAGTTTTTCAAAAAAAGTTTAACTTTCTATATTAGTTGTCAAAATATATAATTACAACAGTTCTACCTAAATTAAAAAGGAAAACAAAAGTTCTCTTTTGAATCCCCATGTGCAAGAATGTGAACAAGGTGGAAGTCAACAGCACAAAATGTAAAATGTTATGTTTTTCATAATGTAATGTTGCCAGAATGTAAAATTATTTATTTTATGGATTTAAAAATTATCCATTTTTGTTTGTCCTTTACAAATTAACGCAAAATGAATGCCTATCGTCTAGTACAAATGCACAGTGCTCACATTTATTTGGACATTAAAACAATACATATCAGTTTGTGCCTTATATTGTGATCTCACATAGCAGAATATTTTAATCCAGACACATGGAACGCATATATAACAAATACATACATGCGGTTTTGACTGGTTTAATCGCCTTTTTGATTCTCACGCCGCATTTGCGCGTGATGTGCTTACCGCAAGCACAGTACAACGGCTATCAGCCTTATGACAGGAAATTAGTTGGTTTTACTGACATTTGGCCTGACAACATCTAATCAAAGATAGCCAACTGAATAAGGACAACGCCCTTTTCTCAGCATCTGACAGAAGTGTCACAAGCTTTCACACACATCTTCTAAAATAAAAGTAGCATCAGAAAAAAAGGGAATTACGTTTGTTGTTGACTGCACACTATTCGACTTACTCAAAACATTCTTGCAACCCACCAGTTGAGAAAGATTGATTCTATATTTACTATGTGCATATCACTGTCTGATGTTCTGCTGAAGCTCATTCGGCACTTGCACATTTCCGCACTCGTTTGACTTGCGCCTGGCGCTGAGGTGAAGTTGGAGTGTTCGTCTGAAAAGTCTCACGTTTTTTGTGGTTTTAAAGAGACGGTTCAGCGTTTAAAAAAACGCAATTTTTGTCAATAAAAAAAGAGACAGAAACAGCAGTTGTGAGAGGGGTGGCCAAAGGGGTGGCCAAGCTTAGACCAAGGATGGCCACCCCCTAGCTCCGCCAGTGCAAATAGGGCTATAAGGTCAGGGTCAATATTAGTGTCGAGCTTTTGTAAGCGTCTCAAATACATTGGACCAAAAGGTTACCAGATGTGGATATGTCCAAAACATACAGTATGTAGATGGTTGGCAGGAGAATGTTTGCAATGGTTGCAGGCAGCACTCTTGTCTGAGATTTTTTTTTGTAAATTGAGCATTGGTTAAGTGAGCTCTGAATAGTATTTAACATTGTATTAAGCCATGCCTGGGGGTGATACGGGAGGTAGAGGAGGAGGTAGGCCTCCATGTCAGTGAGGACCTCAAGTGAACCGTTAACACTGCTGCCCTGGTTAAAAAAGCCCAACAGAGACTTTACTTCCTGAGAACTTTGAGGAAGGCCCATCAGGCAGAGAGCCAGACTGCTGAAGTCTTTCTACCATTTCACGGTAGAAAGCATATTAATATATTGCATTACAGTCTGGTATGGAAACTGTTCAACGGCTGAAAGAGCTGCACTACAGAAGGTCATAAAAACCTCACAAAAGATCATCGGACTTCCACTGCAAGTGAGGAAACTGCTCCTGCATAAAGTGTCTGATTGAAAGAACTGAAATAAGTGATGACTCGGTAGGTTATGCTTTTTAGATAAGAAGGAGAAAGAGACAAACACTCCCTCCTCGTAGAGGTCACTAATCTTGAGAAGGCCATTAGATGACCAAAGGCGAAATGCAGGATTTAAGCTAGATGAGGGAAAAAAGTAATTGTTGAGGATGGGCATGTGAGTAGAGCCTCTATTTAAACCATGGTGTTTCCTAAACTGGACCCAAATTTTAAGGGAGCTAGTAGAGAGTAGAGAGTGCTTTTCACTGATGAAGTTTCCGTATGCACCCAGGGAGGACCATTGTCAGAATAGATATATCCCTGTTCCAAAAGAGAAGCTTATTGATGTTACAGGCCCAGTAATAGTGCTGAAAGATGGGAAGTGCAAGGCCTCCCTTAGCTTTAGGAAGTTGTAGAATTAAATGTAAGATTGATGAAATTGATGTAGAATTTATGAAATATATATATATATATATATATATATATATATATATATATATATATATAAAATTCTCTGACATCGTTGTTTTACCTTTTACCCTTTTTTGTTTTGTTTTGTAAAGGCCGTTTGACTTAGTCTCTGCACGTTCGCTTTGTAAACACTAGGTCGGTACTTCCGCCTAAGGCGTGACCTTTCAACGTGAAAAGTATAGAAATGTTTCTTTTTTGTTGTTGAAAATGACAGATGGTTTGGCTAGATAAGACCCTTATTCCTCGGCTGGGATTGTGTAAAGCCCTTTGAAGCTGCACACTGAAACTGCAATTTGGACCTTCCAACCGGTTGTTGATAACCGCTGAAGTCCACTATATGGAGAAAAATCCTGGAATGTTTTCCTTAAAAACCTTAATTTATTTTTGACTGAAGAAAGAAAGAAACGAAGAGCTTGGATGACGTTGGGGTGAGTAAAGTATCAGGAAATGTTTATTCTGAAGTGAACTAATCCTTTAAGTTGAACCTTTTGAAAGATTGATTGTTGACTGTGTAGGTTTACTGGCAAATCTAAAACTGGGTATCGGTATATTTAGCCAATTATGTGTTGCCCGATTTACTATCCAAAGGTACTATCCGCTGCGCATGATTAAAGTGGTGCATCACTCTGGTGGTGAAATAGTTGAAGTTTTGTAAAAATGTCAGTCTACCCCAAATGATTCAGACAGACCCGAGCTAAAAGATTTTGCATTTGTCACTCCTGATAGCAGTCTGCTCTATAAGGTAATGGTTTTTGTTCAGCATGCAAAATGCTCCAGTCACTTTCTAGCGCTTGATGCAGAGAGTTCTATCAGGAGTGACAAATTGAGAGTCATATTTAGATTATCTGGTGATTGAGTCGGATAAGCTGGGAAAATCATGCAAGTAGTTTGGACACGGTGTTCAGCCATTTTGCTGATGCTTCCTTGACTTTTAAACCTTTCAAAGCGTCAGTTTGCAAAGGCAGTTATCACATAGGCCTACTTAACAGGTAAACAGCGAGGTCAGTGGCATGTGAAGCCTGTGATGGTTAATGTGAGAGCGTGATTCAGATTTTTTTTTTTCACTCCCATAAATAAGCGAGTGCTTTGAAGATTTTGGGGAATGGCAGGATACTATCAGGTGTTTTGTTATAACTTACTGTAGCTCAGTAGTTAGAAATTCGAAGTTCGAATGGAATGTAAGGTTTGAGCATGCTTTCGCTGCCATGAAAGATTTATTTTTGCAATGTGCCTGTTCTGTTTGCATCTTATTTTACACAACATTTTTAGTAGATGTGGATGTGAGAACTGTATGCCTCGGGCGTGAATTTCATCTAACAGTTGGGGATGGGGACAATAAACAAAAAAATTCTCAAGAGCAATTTTTGAAGGGGACACAAATAATACAGCCAAAATTGTACTTAGATTCACCATGCAGTCATATTATAATTATTAAATTGTCTTCTGTCCTCATATTTTTTTATGTTTCGTCCTTGACAGAGGACGTCTCTTACTTAGATATTCAACTGCAGCAAGCCCACTGATCTGCCACTTAAAATCACATTGAGCAAAAACTCAATGATATCTACAATATTAGCCTAACATCAGTTCACACATAGGCTTATCGCCGTGTTAGTTGTAGTGGGAGACTTAGTATCCAACAAGCTACGGTATTAAACAAGCTACCAAACAAGCTAAGATAATCGCTAACATAGCGGACTCATGGAAAAATACATCGGTTATCATCTTTTTTTATTTTTTATGACTAATTTATTAATGACTCAAAGAGAAAAGAATCACTTCATCCAATGTTTAAAGTGAATAAAATAGCCTTGACAGCCTAGTCCACAACCACTGAAGAACTTTGTTCTCTCCCACCGGACTTGTGTGTGTAAGGTAAAGGGGGAAAGCAGGCAGTGGACCAAAGCACTGAGGCAAGAGAGGGGGGACTCAAAATGTTTCTGAACTTTTTTGTCCCGTTTGCGTTCTTGTGTATTTGTGTTGTGGTTTTGAGTGGTCTCATGATAATGTGATGATGAAGTGTTTCTTGACAGAAAGAGAACCAAACCTCTATGCTTTGACAATGTTTTTGTTCCTGTTGGGAACATTAGGGGAGGGAGCCAGTTTGTTTGTATTCTGGTTTTCTCATCTTTATGAATAGACGGGGAAAGAGAGTAGTATCCTCTGTTTCTTTTATTAGGTAAGTTAAAGGACTCCTGGGTTAGTTATGTAAGATTTTTTTTTGCTGTTTTGGCCATGCTGTCCCTGAAGTTATTTTTCCCTATTATTATTATAATTATTATTGTTATTTATTATTCTTATGACTGTTATTATAATTTGTGACTAATTAAAAGTACTTTAGTTGTGTTGTTGATGATCATCCTGTTTCTCCCTGGTTATTTTATTTTACAATTTTTTTTCTTTTGGCATTTGCTCCCAACCCTAGATAGGCAGCTATGTAACAATACTGGTAGACAGATAGGACAAAGTGCAGAAAAGTAAGATTCAAGTGCAAAATGTAACTCAACATCTCCATAACTAAACCTTCATATCATGAGCCAATTATAAGAATAATTTATTAAGCATAATGTGTCATGATATGGTACAAGCAGACAAAATAAATGATACATACATATAATAAAATAAAAAATACTTTGGATTTTTTTTTACTCTACCGTTTAAATGTTTGGGGTGAGATACATTTATTCAGAAAGGACACATTAAACTGATCAAAAGTGACAGTAAAGACATTTATAATGTTACAAAAAATTATATTTCAAATACATGCTGTTCTTTTGAATGTTGTTTTCACCAAAGAATCCCGAAAACAAAAATATTAAGCAACAAAACTGTTTTCAACACTGATAATAATAATAAAAAAAATACTTGAGCAGCAAATCAGTATATAAGAATGATGAATGATTTCTGAATGATCATGTCCACTTTGCCATCATGGGAATAAATTACATTTTAAAATATATTCCAATAGAATACAGTTATTTAAAATTGTGAAACTATTTCACTATATTATAGTTTTCATTGTATTTTTTCAAAATAAATTCAGCTTTGGTAAAAAATAAATAAAAAAACGACCCCAAACATTTGAATGGTAATATACAATATCTAGAATGTTCTTGTTTTAGCTTAAATAAATAGAAGATCAATTCTGGTAAAAATACTTTTTGAAAACTGAAAAAGTGCAAAAGAAATAATCAGAGACAACATAATGATGACAATCTTTGAAGGCATTATTTAAAAAAATGACCCTAAGGGAAAGAAAAGTTTCCCTAAATGAAGAATCACACAAATACATGATCATTTCCATAGAAAGCATATATAGAGATATGTGGCACTTCAACTTGCAAATGAATGATAAAGTCGATGGTCTGTTGACAATATGGGGTGTGCGATATGACTTATCTTATCATGTCTTATCATGACATGAATCATTTTATTTCACAATAACTATATACACTACCGGTGTCACGATGTGGGTTTTGTGTCCTGTCAGGTTCTATGGTTCCCTGTCTTGTCTAGTTATCCCAGGTGTTTCTGCTTTACCACGCCCCCTTGTTATCTTGTCTAGCTCGTTTGTCCCTGATTACTTAAACCCTGTGTTTCAGCCTTGTCTTTGTGAGTTCTTGTATGTCTTACAGTTTGTTGTAGCACATTAACGTTGGTTGTTCCTTCCTGTTCTCGAGTCCTGTATCAGTCTAATTTGTATAGTTTGTGGTCTGTTAAAAAAAGCGTGTTCTGCATCTGGATCCTGCTTCATCTCTGCCTCATCTCTGCCTCAACCGCACCACGTTACAACCGGTCAAAAGTTTTAGATCGGTATGATTTTTTTGTTTTTAAAAGAAGTATCTTCTGCTCACGAAGGCTGCATTTATTTGATTAAAAATACATACAAAAACAGTCATACAGTGAAATATTATTACAATTTAAAACAGCTGTTTTCTATGTGAATATATAGTTAAGTGTAATTTATTCCTGTGATCAAAGCTGAATTTTCAGCATCATTACTCCAGCCTTCAGTGTCACATGATCCTTCAGAAATCATTCTAATATGATGAACATGATTATTATCAATGTTGAAAACAGTTTTTTACATTTTTATTTCATGATGCTATGATGAATAGAAAGTTCAAAAGAACAGCATTTATCTGAAATGGAAAGCTTTTGTAACATTATACGAATTATAAGAATTTTATTTTTGGGGGAAAGAAATTAAATAAATCAATACTTTTATTCATCAAGGATGAGTTAAACTGATCAAAAGTTACAGTAAAGACATTCATAATGTTAGAAAATATTCTATTTTAAATAAATGCTGTTCTTTTGAACTTTCTATTCATCAAAGAATTTTGGAAAAAATTGTACACAACTGTTTTCAACATTGAAAATAATAATGAATGTTTTTTGAGCATAAAATCAGCACTGTGACACTGAAGACTGGAGTAATGATGTTGAAAATTCAGCTTTCATCTGAGGAATAAATTACATTTTAAAATATATTAAAATAGAAAACAGTCATTTTAAATTGTCATAATATTTCACAATAATACTGTTTTTTTTATATTGTTTTTTTATCAAATAAATGCAGCCTTGGTGAGCAGAAGAGACTTCTTTTAAAAACATAAATCTTACCGATCTAAAACTTTTGACCAGTAGTGTATATCATGATATAGCTTGCTTTAAATAAAGTTTTTATGATATAAAAATGTAATTGAAATTTCATAAATCTCATCAACAATTAAAAAAATTAATCACACAATCACATAAAAAAAACTAATTCTATAGCCAAACTAACATAAGTAAAACAAACAAACAATCAAACTAAAAAACAAACAAACAAACAAACAAAAAACCTCAAGCTCACTGAAGACAAGTAAACAGTCAATGATAAAATAGCAACAAAGAAAATAATTACAAGGAATAGGACAACAACAAAAAAACCTAGAACAAAGACACAAATGAAATAGACCTTTAAACAAAAACCTTTAAATAGAAACTTTAAACACTAGAAATGAAAAACTACAATAGAACAAAGCAGGTTTAATAGGCTGCTGTCACTTTAAGAGCGAACTGACTGATCTAATATTCGGACAACTTGTGTTTACGAGGATACTCGCAAAGACGGGCATTTTGACATATAAGTGTATGTATTTGACTGTTCAAGCTCAGTAAGGCGCTAAGTTCAGAACTCATGTGCTGTATGAGCAGCGGCTTTATGTGTATGCGTTTCGTGTGTGCTCAAAAACAGTCTCTCAGGCAGCGCACGCATATAGCGAATCTAGTCAGACATTTGCAGACTGCACAGAACGGCAATGTCACGTGAACATAACCGCGATAGAGACGGTAGTCCAAAATCTCTAGTGGTTGACAAACTTCTACCGGTTAATTGTGTCTACCGGTATATCGCCCGCCAATAGTTGACATAGCATGACATGTGCTGTGAGATCGATAGAAAATAGGATGTGATTTCCACAGAAAGCAGATGTAGAGCGATAATTTGGCACTTCAACTTGCAAATGAATAATAAAGTCGATGATCTGTTGACATGGCCTCTTAAATCTGGGATTCACCAGTGTGCTGAGCACTCTTGGAGGCCTGTAAAAGAGTGCAGAAAATCGGATATGTTGTTGAGCTCAAGCTCATTTACATTCACAATCACAACGAGTTATTACAGGAAAACGCACAGCTCAGTATGATTAAAATGCTCCAGTGATCATCGCCTCCCTTGAGAAGCTAATGTTTCCTATCTGAACGAGCAATTAGCATGTGATCTCTTATGTCCTTGAAATTTATGTGATGAGGACACTTTCAACTCAGGCCCTGATAGACGAGGATGTCAAAGCAACAAGTAAACACTTTTAATGTAATCAAAATGTTAATGTGCACACGTCAGTACTGCTGTGGCATTTACAAACTTCACAATGTGACATAAATCCAACAACGGATATGCAGTTCAACCTCTGACTGCATTTCCACGTAGCAAGAGCTAAACGGTCCCTATAACTGAGAGTGAGTGCGTTTACCTGCGATTTGCTTGTTTGGTTTGAGCCGAACTCTGAATATTTCCTCTTCTGTGGTGTACAGATACATGACAGGCATTTGGCATACTCTTCTCTCACCTGTGGGGAAATTAAAAATACATTTATCACATATCAGATCACAGATGGCTGTGATGGAACTAAATTGCAATTCATTCTAATGTTCATTTTTATGTTCAGTTCATCATTCATTATCCCGTGTCAGAGTTTATTGTTTATTATTACCCGTCTCAGGCTTTATATTTATTGACAAAGCCATGATTGATCTATCTTTCCATATTTGTTGCTAATCTGTGTATCTCTGGAGAAACAGGACTCACTTGTTTTGAGAGCCAGCAATGCATGATGAACATTAGCACCCCCTGGAGGCTGCTTAGTATAGTGAAGATGTATGACATTGCCAGAGTGTCCTTATTAAACTGAAAACAGCCAAACACCCACATGATGCCGAGGACACACAGCTGAGCAATCGCAGTGACCGTAAATGCCCTGTAGGTGGAGATAAAAATGTGAAAGCTCACTAAAAGCGTATATTAATGCATATTAGACTGATTTCTGTAGGATCATGTGACAATGAAGACTGGAGTAATGATGCTGAAAATACAGCTTTGCATCACAGGAGTAAATTACATTTTATAATATATTCACATAGAAAACATTTATTTTAAATTATAATAATATTTCACAATATTTTTACTGTATTTTTTATCAAACAAATGCCTTGATGAGCATAAGAGACTTTTAAAAACATTTTTATTCCAAGCTTTTGACCGGCAGTGCACATACAGGATTTAAAAACATTTCTCACTTGATTTTGCGTAGATTGTTTAAGTCTGGGTTGAGGGAGGAAAATTTTTCTGCCAGCTTCCATATTGTTATGAGGAAGAAGAATACATTAACCTGAAACAAACAGGAAAAACTTTTTAAACAATTGATTTTATCAATTTTGACTGCTGGTATGTGGCACTTTTCAGTAATAGCATAAACTTGGATGTCCTATTACTTTATAAAACATTTGAAGTACAAATCCCATGGCTTTTGTTGTGAGAACTACTCGATACAGTATATTTGATCAACAATACATATATAAGAAGTTTACCTGCACTGAAAAATGAAAATAACTGGTTTTAAGTCAACTATATTATTTAATATAACTAAATTTAACTTAAATACATTAAGTTATAACAATAAATACTTTTTTATGCTTGAAGTAGATTACAGGTTACCATTTTTTACAGTGTGTCGGCTGTGTCCCAAATTTTGCGCATAAAAATTACGATTGTTTCCCATTGCAAAAAATGGCATTGTGGAAAGCCATTTACTTATTTAATTATTTATATTCTTTTTTATGTCTATTAATGTTTATTTTCAAATAAATTCAATAAAATGTCATTGTGACATGTCACTCAGTCCTGTCATTGCCTTTCAGATCCTGTTTTCTAATCTATTTGTGGAAAGTGCAACAGTAGCTACTTACAATAATTATGGCACAAACTGGCCCGTAAAAGCTCCAGATGAAGCCATCTTCAACGTTGAGCCAACAGCTAAAGACAAGGGAAAACATCTTAATAACATCTTAACAGCAGCTTAATAACATCTTAACACATCTTAATAACATCTTAACAACATATTAATTACATCCTAATAACATCTTAATAACATAAAAATAAAAATTCTGATTCAAAATTCTAAAACTCACTAGCTATTAGTGCCATATCCACTTGCATGCGCTGAGGCTGAAATTGCAACGATAACAGCAGGAACTCCATAACCAGCGGCAATCATATAGATGGGTCTCAGCGTTGTGTTGAAGACCAGCACCACCATACGGAAGAGCTGCACTCCTTCCAGACACATCCAGCAGAACGCAGCCAGGAAGAAATAGTGCAGAACACCCGCAACAACAGCGCAGCCCACCTGAACCACAGCATGAGGACAGGAAGAGAACACACAGGATGTTTATGATCAGAACTGTGAACTCGTGAAGCCACATACTACGAAGATTACGTACCTCATTCTCAGTGCGGGCGATGCCCACGAGGAACACGAAGTAGGCGATGAAGAGGCTGATGCAGAGGTGCAGGTGGATGGTGTTGCGTGTGCTCTGGATAGATCGCACCAAGTAAAATGTGGCAATGCAGATGAGGAGGCAGACCAGAGACAGTGGCAGTCCCACCCATGTGATCAGACTCAGCTCGTATACATCCTGTTGAGACAATAAAACAGATTTCACCTTACGATCAATTTGAAGTGTCGAGAAATGGGTCCAAGTGACTTTAAAAAAAAGGTGTAAAAAGACAGTTATTTCAGAATTATTATAGAATTATGGGTAAGGGTCATAGGTCATATACTGAAGGATAGAAAAATATTAAAAAGGTAACTTTTTATCTCACAATTTGGACTTTTTTTTCTTGCAATATATTTTGGAATTCTGACTTTTCTTAATTCTGAAGTAATTGCACAATATAAACTCATAATTTTCTGAGATGTAAACTAAGAAAGGACAAAATCAGAATTGTACAGAGCCCCTAAAGGGTCATGGTGATGGAAAAAATATATATCAATGCTTTATATCTTTATATATATAAAGTTTTGCATTCCCCCGAGAAACTCTGCGTTCGCTCGCAAAAACTTTGCGTTCCCTCACAAAACTTTTGTGTTTCTTTGGGGAACACAAAAGCCTTGACATATAATTTTACCTCCCATCTCATATTTTTTCCCCCATCACCATGTCCCTTTAGGGGCTCCATACAATTCAGATTTAGTCCTTTCTCACTTTACATCTCAGAAAATTATGAGTTTATATTGTGCAATTACTCAAATATTGTGCAATGGACCCATTTCTCAACACTTCAAATCTGTAGGAGCCTTAGATCTGATGCTTCTGTTATAGATTGCAGGCCTACAAAATAGTATCACACTTCTTAAATAGTATTTATCGTTTAACAAAATCTTTAGTGCATGCCACAGATAATGGTGGTGACATTTTGGCTGAGAAGTTTCACTTCTGTGATGAGCTCAAGGTGTGATATTGTAACAATAGTTAAGGGTACAAACCCCAATATCATAGAGCGCCATCAGCACTGCGAAGCTGCTGAGATGATTACAGGAGCAGACAGTCTGGATATCATTGGAGCGCACTGTAGTGCAGCCTTCTTTTGACCACGCGCCCCCTTTCAGGTCAGGATCCCAAAACACACAGGTATGATTCTTATTTGATCCCTGGAGAGAAATATGCATTAACAATACATCACATTGTTGGAACACATTGTATGTGGTTCATTAAGAGCAAACGGTTCCTTACCTCCAAGTGAGAAAACGTGAGCGTTACTGATTTCGTCAGATTGGCAGTCTCTGTGTTACTGACAGTGGCGGTTAATACTTTTGAATTGATCTTGAACTTCTGCTTTTTCTCTAAATGGTTAAAAGAGTGGTTGAGTGTTTTCCCCAGATCTTTGTAGCTGAGGAGAGCTGCAGTCGTAAAGCCTGGTTGATGCACAAAGACAGTAAAAATGTGTGTGTAAAAATGTATGGTCATATACAGTGCATTACGTTACTCTGTAAATGTGATTAAGAATATATACCGAGGTATGTATTTCCTGTTGCTGTTTCCCAGTGGGATGCAAACTGTGTACTGGTGGTGGATATACTGAAATCACCCTCAGGTGGAGAACTGCCTCTTTTTACCAACAGCTCCACCTCTGAAGGACAAAAACCACATTAGTAATGTAAGAACAGACTGAAGTTGTGTGCTACTGAAGTGTAATATTTCAGTTTAGACCTGTTTCTTACCAGTTTCAGTGGCTGATCTCTTAGTCTGGCCTTCTGACAGCAGAGGTCCTATCAGTTTTAGCATGTTTTCCACAATATTAAACAGTGCTGACACTTCATGGTTATTACCTTGGAAGCCACCTCTAAGCAGAGCATCTAAAGCACTCAGAAAAGCCTGTATGGGTAAAACGGGACAGATTTGTGTATCAAGATGATGTTTGAGTATAAGCACTTATAATATTTGAGCTGAGCTGTTTTAATCAGAGAGACTTTATTTAATGTATGCAAGGCTCTTTAGCACATGATTTTAGCATATGTGAAAAAGAAGTATACTTAGCAAACATTTAAAAGAGTACTCATTATGGAAATAATATGCTTTAAAAGATTATACTTCAGTGTGAACTAAATGTTTTCAGACACTTAATTGCATGTTAATTAAAATTAATGAAAATGTAGTTTAAGTTTATGCTAGATGCAATTAGCTGAAATTTAGAGTGCTATTTTGACCCATTTAAGTAAGACTTTAGTTCATCTTTAAACGCAATTTCATAATTACTTCTGTTGTCTTTGAAATATTGTTAAAATATACTGACAAGCATTTGTGAAAAAACTTTAATTAGTGATGTCAAATCGATTAATCGCGATTAATCGCATCTAGCATAAAATTTTGTTTACGTATGTGTGCATATATATATATATATATATATATATATATATATTATTACATTTAAATATATCATATATATGTCTGTGTGTGTGCGTGTCTGTGTATGTATACTGTATACACACATATATACACACAGTATATATGTGTATATATACAGTATGCATGTGTATAAATATGTGTGTATACATAATGTAAAATTACCTTTTAAAAATGCACTTAATAGTTAAGAAACAGTGATGAAATTGGATTTGCTTTAAGTACATTTAAGTGGCTTTTTATTTTATTAATATTATATGATCTACTTTTAAGATTTGAAGTACACTACAAGTGTACATTCATTACATTTAATCACAGTTCTTTTTCACAAGGGTATACATAAGTATTGTATTTTACAAGGTGTCACCTCCAGAAATTGTTCTCCGTCCACTTGTGTAAAACGCTCCTTCCTGACAGACTCATTCTCACTCAGTCCCAAACATTTGTTGGTCATCAGAGAGACAAGTTCTTTTAGCTTTGGAGATGCCTACACAGACAACACAGAGAAAAAGAGAGATCAGCACTCTAGTTGATAACGAATGACTGTAATATTCTGTATCAGTAATCTAGTCAAGTTGTGCTGTACCTGGGATGCTTTGCTCTCGCTTATAAATGTGTTACACTTAAGCTCTGAAAAAAAATTGATATAACTATTAAACAGCATTGCAGAAAAAAACAGTGCAGCTGTGATCACAACTGATATTCAGACCAACAGCACAGATTTAGTGTGTTTGCATAACAAGTAAAAATCTTACTTTCTCAAAAATAATCTGAAGTTTCAATGTGTCAAAACTTGGACTTTACAGTTTTAAAGGACCTACTCATGCAGGGTTCATCTGAATCAGTGAAGTTAGTTTCAATAAACATGTTACCTGAAAACTCTCACATTAGACCAAAAGCAATGTTGCACAATAGATGGCCACAAAATGTCTATAGCTCTAATAGTTTCTTACCGATACACTGAACTCTTTGTCCTGCAATAAATGTCTTGTTCCCATTGCTGGAAATGTAGCCAGGTTCACATGTGCATGAATAACCTCCAACAGAATTACTACAATTTGTATTAGGACCACAATCAACACTTCCATTCGCACATTCATTGATGTCTGAAATGAGAAGAACAGAGATTCAGATGTTGTTTCTGCTGCACAGAGGTCATATGAGATGCATCATATCAAGCTCTCTATTTTTTTTAACCCACAGCACTTCTTTATTTTTGGTTGCAGTTTATTAATGAGTGCAGTTTCTGTACATAAATGTGTACTATATCTGCAATATAATTTGTAGCTATTTCTTTAATTTACAAAAAAAAATTCAAATAATATACTATCTCTAATAAGCTATATCAACAAAACTTGATTCAAATGTAGAACCTTTTAGGGGTTCCCATCATGGGGTAATTTTCTGGATTTAGTTTTTAATAAATTTAGTTTAAATTCATTTTATGAATTTAAAATTACTTCATTTTAAATTACACTTTATAAAGTAGTCAGCTCGTAAACTTTATCAATAGAAACATTTAAATGACCTGTTAAACATGAAAGTATTATGTAAACATTGAAGACATTTCTCCTTATATAGAACCTTTTTAGCATAAAGGGTTCTTTAAAATTTAGTCAAGAACCCATATTGAACCCAGTTGAACCATTTTTTCTAATGTATGTAAATAATGACATAATTGTCATATTAGCCTGAACTCACCCTTTAACTTTGAGCTAAACAACACCCAGTTTCACGTATCATTGTCCCACAACATCCCATACTGAACTCACAAAGTATATTGTGATTGTGAGGACAGTGTTTGCATATATAGCAGTCCTTGTTTCACAACAATATCTTGCCCCAAATCATATACTTTTCAAACCAAAACTACCTCTGATACTTCTTTTATTTCTTACCGATACACTGAACTCCTTGTCCTGCAATAAATGTCTTGTTCCCATTGCTGGGAATGTAGCCAGCTTCACATGTGCATGAATAGCCTCCAACAGAATTGAAGCATTTTGCATTAGGATCACAAACAGCACTTCCATTCGCACATTCATTGATGTCTGAAATGAGAAGAACAGAGATTCAGATGTTGTTTCTGCTGCACAGAGGTCATATGAGATGCATCATATCAAGCTCTCTTTACCTTGGCATTTAATTCCATCCGGTTGTGTGAAATTGTGAGTTGGTGTGAACCCTCCTTTACAATGACAGTAGTAACTTCCATGTGTATTGGTGCACATTGCATTTTCTCCACAAATGGGTGGTGTAATAGACACACACTCATCGTCATCTATAGGGATGACAGAAAATGTATGAATAATCACAGCACTTTTTCTTTATTTTTGGTTACAGTTTATTAATGAATGCATGCAGATTCAGTACACACATGTGACCTATCCACAATATAATTTGTAGCTATTTTTTAATTACAGCTAATTTTTAAATAATTTTAAAACTATATCTACAAAACTTGATTATCTTTTTTTTTTTTTTTTTTTTGTGGGGCCAGTATAAATGTACACGTACAATCCAAGTAAAATCCTGTTGAGCCCTGATATTGATTAAAGCTCTTGAAATAGAGTTGTATATCATATGTTCGTCTTTTTATCCATACCTACACACTTTCCCCCTTTCCTTGAAAATCCACGGTCACAGGTCATCACGGTGTTCTCTGTCAGTGCCAATAGAAGACCTGTAAACACAAATAAAAAGTGTCTGTTACTGTATGTTTAGTGTCTTTGGTGAAAAGCTTGATGCACATACAAAGGTCCAAAGGTCTGTGACCACATTGAAAATCTCTCTCTCTCTCTCTCTCTCTCTCTCTCTCTCTCTCTCTCTCTCTCTCTCTCTCTATATATATATATATATATATATAATTTTTTGGGTGAATATACATATATATATATATATATATATATATATATATATATATATATATACATACATACATACATTTTTTTAAAATATATATATTAAATGCAAATAAACAGAACAAAACACTAAAACATTCTGATATTCATGTTCATTTCCAATTCAACTTTTTACTCTTCAACTTATGTAATGAAAACGTTTGTATTTAATAGAAAATAGAAGCATTTTCATTATTGGCCTCCGAATACTGTAAATGAACTGTGTTTGTAAACATTGGTGCCACTGAGCATTTAAGTGTCATGCATTTCAAACTAAGCCATGTTCTTGCCTATCTAATCTCATAGATAAGTCATGCTGCCCAAATCGGCCTTTATTTATCGCCCATAATGGCAAAATTGTTATTCACTGGGAAAAACAGTCTGAGAAGACAAAATTGGAAGAAGTATCTAAAAAAAAGAATATTTCTGTTCATCTAATGCTATTTCCACTCATTGTTCATGACAGTTGCATTAGAATGATGGCGATTCAGGAAGTATGAGTGCTCTGGGTGAGGCGCTGTGCAATACTGTAACTAACAGATTTAACTTAAACAACCAGCACTCAGACCGACACACTGTCACATGCTCTGACCACAGGGAGGGTCACCCAGAAGACTCTTAAAAAGTAGTGTAAGACTTTTTACAACCCACAGTGGTGACTCCACCATAACCTAAGGTGTGGTCTTGCTCATTATTGTGTAAGCACCAGACAAACAATTGTTTTATGATTTTGTTCTTATTCTTTTCAGCCTAACAGAAAGTTTAACGTAACACCCCCCCTCCTCATGGTTTTTCTTTGTTTTTATTCCGCCGTCCCATCATCCTGGGCCTCTCAGCTGTGAGGACAGATTAAAACACCTTGGATTTCCTGTCCTGATTCGGTTTCCGCCAATATTTTTCCATTGTCAAAATCAAAGCCACGCAGCACCAAGCTTTAAAGGGATAGTTCACCCAAAAATGACTATTCTTTTCTGTGGAACACAAGCAAGATATTTTGAGAAACGTCTCTGAGGGCTTTTTTGTCCAAATTCTGTTGAACACAAAAGAATATATTTTGAAGAATGTTGGTAATCCAACCGTTTTCATAACCAATGACTTATTGGTTATGAAAACGGTTTGATTACCAACATTCTTCAAAATATATTATTTTATGTTCAACAGAAAAAAAGTCATAGGTTATGTATGTGACACCAGGTAAATGAGATCTCTCTTAGAAGAAAAGGTTCTATATAGAACCTTAAAGGATTCTGTCAGACGCTTCATATAACCTTTTATGGGTTCCATCATGGGGTAATTTTCTGGGTTTAGTTTTTTTTAAATGACATTTTATGAATTAATCAGCTAGTAAACAAACTTTATCAATAGAAAAAATTATATAACCTGTTAAACATGAAAGTAGTACGCAAACATTTAAGACATTTCTCCGCATGTTGAATTTACTATTTCTATTTATTTACTATTTCAATGTCTTTGAAGGTTCATGACAGTGTTTGCATATATAGCAGTCCTTGTTTCACAACAATCTCTTGCCCAAAATCATGTACTAATAACCAGACCTACTTCTGATACTTCTTTTATTTCACTTCACAGTTGTTTTCCAAACACTTGAACGTCTTAAGACTATGAGAACCGGAGCAGAACCCTCTGCTCTTCTCTATTCATCACTCACATTCATCTGGTGCTTTCCAGATAACTAGAGCTCATGGACCCTGATTCACACAGAAACTACCCGAATGTGACATCAGTTTTTCCTATCTGTGGCAGTTTCCTCTCATGGCCATTTGCTGGTTCTCTATTTTTAAAACAGCAGCAATTACGCAGTTGTTGGCAGGGCAACGTTTGAGTTAGCAAAACCACACAGTGGCTCAAACATCTGTCTCTACATTGATCTGTGGAAACTTCAATCCTAAAAAGAAAAAGTGTGACTCACCCAGACTCAGCAGATACATGTTCCTCATGGTCAAAGAGTGAAAGAGACTTACAAATTAAAAAATAAACGAAAACAGCTTATGATTTGATCCTGATCAATTTCATGCAAGAAAATTCTTGAGATTCTTCAAAGGTCGTCTTTCTTCAGGATCCTCACCAACTATCTTCTGTTTCTATGCAGGGCTAGACTCTTCACTTTTCTCTCACTATCTAGAAAAAAAACATAAGTTGTGAGGCTTTTTTAATTGAATGCCTCCTTTTCTCAATCTTGCTTCACAGACGAGGTCTTGTGTCTTTCTCGCTGACTCTAAATGTTGAAAAAGCCTGAAGTGCCTGTAAGAGTTTTGTGAGTGCAGTCCAGCCCCCTGCCCTTGCTGACACTGAGAGGGAGGGAGGCGGGGGAAACGTTGCCAGCTAATGTAACAATACATTTAAAATAGGCTTCATGGTGTTAGTTTGGTGTTGAGTAAAATTCCTTGGATGCTAATCTGTTCTCAGAATCATTTTATGATTCATAAAAATCAATTAATAATATTGTTAATATTACAGATAGAGCCTTCAAGTAAAGTTGCAAATCAACACTCTTAGAAAAAAAGGTTAAATGGGATTCTGTATAGAACCATAAGGTTCTTGACTGAATTAAAAAAACACAAAAAAACACACATGCCAAATAAGGTTCTATATTAGAAGATTTGTCTTAAATAATTGCATAATTCTTACGTTTAATTGGTTATTTAATTTTATTTCTTGTGATAAAAAGTGTTTACAAGCTTTTTAATTCATAAAAAAAACAAAATGAATTCATTAAATCTAAATACATAAAATAATCCCATGATGTGAAACCCTATATGAAGTGCCTAATAGAGACCTTTAAGGTTATATATATATATACTGTATATATATAGAAACTTTTCTTCTGACGTAGGTACATTAATGCTTATGTATTAAAAAATAAATAAAATGGGCACAATAAATGTGGCTTATTTATGTTTTTGAAACATTTATTATAAATTTGTTACAGTGTAATCATACATTTAAGTAATGAGTCAAATTATTTAACATGTACTTACTAAAATGTTATTAATTATTTATTTATAAATAAATACTTAGAAAACCCTGAATTATCCCGGAAACTATACTGTATGCTGCTTTAACACTGATGATGCATGTGTGCATTTGTACGTGTTACTTCCTGTCTTCAGGTTGCTATGAAGAGCGTTCTGCTGTGAAGGTGTCAGATAAAAGAGCGTTCTGCTTTCAGTGTTGATGTTTCATCACACATGCAGTTTCAAATGCATACATGTTTTTGGTATTGTTTTGGGTTAACAATGCTCTTATGTTCCTCCCTAAAAATGCTTTAACCGAAATAACCTTTAGTCTGTATGCATATCAGAGGTTCCTATGGGAATGTTTTTGTGACAGATTTAAAGGCACATTATGCTGACATTGTCCAAAGTTAAACAATGTCTTCTGGTTGTATTCCTTTGGGCTAGATTCATGAATTGGACAAGTCAACAAGTAATGTCCCAGACCCTTTTGTGTAGTGCTGGTGTTGCTGTGATGTGGTGATTGATTCTTTGATATCGCAGCTTTACAGAAATTGTGGAATAAAAATAGCTTTCTTTTTACATCATATTTCAAAATTGATGTTTGAGAGAGTATACTCTGTTTCAAACCTACACAACAGCATAGTCTGTTTCAAAAGGAAAAAATATAATGGTATGATACTTCATTATGATACTTAAATTGTAACATTCTAACATTGCATACATTCCTCATGAAGACAATCCCATATAACACACTCTGGTGAACTATGAATTATAGGATTGATAAACAAACACCCTTGTTGTCTACTACTCCATCTGCTCTGGGGATCTTTTCTTAAGCTGGTTCCGGCCAAAGTCCCTTTGTCATTTCACATGGCAGCCAACTTTGAAATGCCTCTTCAGCTATTTCAGCATAGACAGTAAAAGAAATGGACACAGCGACCCCATAGATTTCAAAAGAGAAAAGTGAAGTCCATTAGAAGCACTCACTTCCTGATGGCTGAGCGTACTGCGCAGCCTCAAACTGAGCTTGACGACGTAGATGTGACGTAAGCTACCTGTCTGACAGTTAAGTAAGTCTTAAGTCTTCTAGTCTTCTCTATGGGCTTCTCCCTTGACTTTATCGGACTTTATGCCTCCACGTCCAGAGATGGGCATAAATACATGGACATTTGTATTTAAAATACAAATACAAAATACTGTGTGGAAAAATGTATTTAAATACAAATACAAAATACTGTGTGAAAACATTTATTTAAATACAAAATAAAATACAGTATTTTGTATTTTGAAAATACACAAAATACATGTGAAATTGGCCATCCAGTGCAGATATACTGTAGGTCCAACCCGATCTCACGGGAAAACGTACAAATTCTACGAGGTGGCTAATTCGTACGAATTCATACAACCTCACTCGTACGAATTGCAAAATCGTACATATTTTACGAATTGCCCAATTCGTATGAATTCATACGAATGACCTACCCCTGACCCCGCCCCTAAACCTACCCATCACGTGGGTTTAGACAAATCGTACAAATTTGTACGAATTAGCCATCTTTTTATCATTCGTACGAATTCGTACGAATTGGTCGTGAGATAGTGTTGGTAGGTCACAGTAAATGAAGAAACTACATAGGCCTACTGAACTTTCATTCCTAACCTCATTTCTTTCTTTCTTTCTTTCTTTCTTTCTTTCTTTCTTTCTTTCTTTCTTTCTTTCTTTCTTTCTTTCTTTCTTTCTTTCTTTCTTTCTTTCTTTCTTTCTTTCTTTCTTTCCTTCTTTCCTTCTTTCTTTCTGGCAATTACAAATAAACTTATGCAAAATAGCAGCCATTTATATACTTATTTCTGGTTACAATGTAGTCTATTACTTGTGGTGAACACTATTAAAAAATTCATGTAAAACTGTGGGAAACTTTTCTGCTATCTAGCAAAGAATATGGATGGGCGATATGATTTTACTCAATTTTCCTTTACAGTAACAATATCATGGTTTCACAATTCTCAATATCAGTTTTGATTCCACAGAATAAACTGAATTTCAAACTCTTTTGAGTTTTTTTGTTTTTTTGTAGTCCAATGCTTTTTAAGTAATTTTATGTTTATTTTATATAAGTTTATTAAAATTAGAAAGTGTATCTAAAATTTTTAATTAAAATTAATTTAGATTCATTTGACACTATTTACCACTTTTTTATTATTATTTTTTATGTACAATAAAACTAAAAGCTGAAGATTTTTGTGGTGTATCATTCATCAGTGTTTGTTTTTCCACTCCAACGTTACGATAATTCCTGTCCACTAAAAGCTGCACGGATAAATTTTCTTACCCCACAAATAGGCCCATCTATGTAAATGATTTCGAAAAAGTTCCATCAATTCACACTTTATATCATCACTATGATATGTAGTGTCATATCACCCAGCCCTAACCTGCAGTAATGCTTTTAACACATTTGACAAGCTAGTTGATAAAAATCAATAACCGGTCAAGACTGATTGGCTAACGTTATTTTCCCACTTGTCTGTGCTCTTTTATTCTTTCAAATTAACTGAAGTGAATAATGCACTATTTTAACTTTAATCAACAAGAATTGATCATGACATTCTCACCTTATTCCAAAAAAAAAAATCGCTGATCCAATGCTGAGCTAGTGAATGTCTGAACTAGTTGATGCACAAAATCAATACCCTGATAAAGAGGTTGACTGGCAAAAAGTATTTTATGTATTTTGAAAATACAAAAATACTAATCTTAAATGTATTTAAATATAAATTAAATGAGATTTTTTCCAAAGGCTTTAAAATACAAAATACAAAATAGTATTTTGTATTTCAAATATGTATTTTAAATACATGTATCTGAAATACTGCCCATCCCTGTCCACGTCCCCCCGATTGCCTGCGAGCTTCTCCTCCTGTCCGTACGGTAATTTCTCTACTGTGCGACAAAGAGTCGCGTGGTTTATGACGCAATAATTAGCCTATTTTTACAAAAACTGCTTCCACGGGGCCATAACGTAAGATACAAGGTAATGGAGCCTTGCATTGTCGTGCTTCTTTAGAAATAAACAATGGACAAATAGAGTCTTTAAATGCCTCAGATGTAAAGTTATTCGCTGTCAAAGTGACGCCAAAATGAATGGGAGTCAATGGAATGCTAACAGCAGGTGATGGCT